>NC_048410.1:13845486-14036552 GCF_013103735.1 Etheostoma cragini | reverse complement strand
TTTTGGAAAAAGGCTGCAATGAAACAAAGAGTGAAAAATTTAAAGGGGTCTGAATACTTTCCGTACCCACTGTATGAGCCACAGTTTGATGCTTTTGATCTTACATAAACTGAAAAATATAGGTCCTAGTGGTCCTGATTTCTCAGTTATACTAGTTTATAAAGCGCTAAATTATGTTCTCTGGTGCTGTGTAGTTTTTTGAAGGTCTGTAAACAAATACACACCTACGAAAGATATATAAATTGTACTTTTAACAGCCTCATAAATGATTATAATCAAGATTTTCTTTCTGCTTCCTCAGATTTTGGGAATGACAGTGAGGAGGACAGCGACATGGAGCGGACGTGCGATTCTCTACTCATGTGTATCGTCACCGTGCTGAGTCATGGCTTGAGGAGTGGAGGGGGTGTCGGGGATGTTCTCCGCAAGCCTTCCAAAGAGGTACACTAACACAGTAATTCTGATTAGGCCCCTGCGCTGACAGTACTGTGTATGCGTGCGTTCGTACGTGCACACATCCGGGCTGAGAGGGTGTAGCAGCTGCAGCGTGGGTCATGTGAGTTGGCTGCAAGCCAACTGCGCGTTGTATTTGAGGTTTCACAATTGTTTCTTACAGCTGGTTTAGGGTAACCCTAAAGCCTCCGCCTTGTCTGAGAATTGAACTTCAAAAATAGATTTCCAACGAATTCCGACTCAACCACAAATTATGTCAAAAGAGGATGTGTAAATCTTCCTCATGCATTCACAACACCCTGCAACTCGGGTGGTTCACTACGTTGTTGCTTCAGAACAAGCTTGTCTTGAATATGTGTGATTGTGTGACTGCTTTAGCCTGGTGACCATTACTTTAAAGAGGATGAACTAAAAATGGAAAATTACTGACAAATGTATTTACAGAGCAGTATGTAGGCATTGAAGTCCATTCTAGATCCATTGGCTAATGATGTCAAATATACCTTCTTTTTTTTTTTTTTACTAGGACCTTTTTAAACTGTGTCCTACATAGACAGCACCAGGATGCATCAGGTTGCTCGGCTTTCTGCTCTTTGTTACTAAACTGTAGCATCTGGCAGTTTGCACTTGTGGTCTTGTGTTTCCATTAACATCCATGATGATGAAGGTTAACCTCGTTTTAAACTAATAACATTGTCCCCAACATCGGTCAATGTGAGGACCTGCCCTTTCTCTCTTAATTGAACTCTGTTGTCAAAATAAAGTTACTAATGACTATGATCTGTTATTTATTTTTTTACCTTGGAACACTTCCCATACACAAATCACTCTTGTGCGCCTTTAGATTTAACTCTATTTCCTGTTCCTTTCAACAGGAGCCACTGTTTGCAGCCAGAGTGATATACGACCTGCTGTTCTTCTTTATGGTCATCATCATTGTCCTCAACCTCATCTTTGGTGTTATCATTGACACCTTTGCTGACCTGAGGAGTGAAAAACAAAAGAAAGAAGAAGTCCTGAAGACTACCTGCTTTATCTGCGGTGAGACTGCTCACCTGATCTGTTGATAAGTCGTAGGCTAATTTCTTTGTTTGTTGCAAAACATTTATGTTTTATATTGTTTATTATATTGACAAAATAAGCAATTCTAAGACAATACTTTGGATTTTGGAAACTAGCACTGCATTAATGTCTTTATTTCCTGACACTATACAGTATAGGTTAATCTTAAGTTAATTAAAAAAGAACTTGAATAAATTGACAAATGGAAATATATTTTTGCAGCCCTTAAGTTGGCAACATTGTTCATTAATTTAGACATACATATTTTACTAGTTATGTGCCACTTCAAGCTTTTATCCTTTGTAGCATGGCTCTCTCTGCCAAGCTTTACGCAGTCTTTGCTGAAATATTTTCCTAACGATATCATAATGAGAATCAAACCAACAGCTTCTCAGTGTCAGGATCACAATCCAGCTCTGTCTGTTAAGGTGCATGTTTTTTGCTGCAGTCCCCCGTCCTCTCTTCCTCCCCCTTTTTACTTAGCTGTCGTTCCAAAGAAGGCTGAGTCATGAGTGCTTCCTGCTATTGCACTGCTCGCCTCCATAATTCATGTCTGTCTCACACGCACAGACCTCTCCCACTCACTCACACACACTAATTTTTACACCATATGTTTTGTGCAACTTCACTGATTACCCATACTCTGACCCTCTGTGTTGCGGCATCTGCATTTCCTTATATGTACATTATATTTGTGAGTGTCTAAAAAAAAAAGTACATGCTGCCGAATGTATGTGGGACCGTTTGGTACGTGTGTGAGCCCAGCAGTACATGGACATGAGTATGTATGTGTGTATGTATGTTGGGTCAGGCAGTCAGGACAAGTGGTAAGCATATGGAACAAGAACAGTATCATGTCATCCAGCCAGCCATCAGCTCTGACTCACTCATGTTAAGAAGGCCAGGCCACTGGGGGAGCTGCCGTCTCTATGGTTTCCAGATGAACCACAAGGGAACAGGAGATGCAGAGATTAGGAGTCGACCTACGCAGGCTTAAGTGGCTCTCCAGCTTGGTTTTATAAGCCATCGATCTTTTTCTCAATCTTGTATTCGTTTTTATTCCTTTGGGTCTGTATCCAATGACTGGTTTATGTCATGGACTTTTTGTGCAGGTTGGAGTTTCTTATCTTTAATAATTTCTCTTTAAGGAATCGGGCTCAACATCACTCTCCATCTTTTTTGGAAAAATGGGAAAGAGGAACTGGTTGACTGTAACAACTGACTAAACAGCTCTCTCAAGTCCTTGGTTTCCCATGTTCGGGAAAAAAAAACACACAGCAACAGTGTCCTCATGGATGCCCCTACGCTAGATGAAACATGACGTGCCCTCTAGAGTGGCCTTAAGAAAACACAATACAGTGGCCTACATGCTAAAACAGTTTTCACACGCTGGTGCCCACTTTTTTTTTCCTCCCTTGACCCTCAGACAGCCTTAGTCCGCCACTGTCCTGTAACATGGGTCTAAATATGAACTCAATCTAGAGATGCCCCTTGCATGTTTAAATCTAGACCCCCAAGGTTTGTTCTCTGTCTGTTATCATTCGTTTACACCAGTATCATTGATGGAAGCTCCCTTTACTATTTATATACAATCAAAATATATGTATTTGAAGAACTTTTAGGGACAAAAACAACCAGTGAGCTGTACGTCGTTGTTCTTAAAGAGTCATTATTGTGGATGTTATGTACATCTTATGTTTTATGTCTACTGGGTTGTTGAGCGTGAGAAAGGCATTTTTCGTATTGGTTAAATTATGTTATTTGTTCTCTGACCTTTACACTAATGAGAAGTTCTGACTGCATATGTTTACCTAACTTACTGTTTTCTTGTCACTTTCCAGGCCTGGAGCGGGACAAGTTTGACAACAAGACTGTGACTTTTGAAGGGCACATCAAAGAGGAGCACAACATGTGGCACTACCTATTCTTTATTGTGCTGGTAAAAGTTAAAGACTCCACCGAATACACAGGCCCTGAGAGCTACGTGGCTGAGATGATCATGGTAAATGAAAAGGACAGAAACCCAAAAATACACACCCACCATCTCAGTGAAAGCCTTCTTTTTTTGTAAATAGGTTACAATAAGTATTAGACCATGCGGTCTTGGAGTAGATTAAAGTCTGGTGCAGCAAACCTGAATGAAAGGGTAGTAAGATGGACGTCTACCTTTGTGTCATATTTTTTGTAGTAACTGTGATTGAATAGACTTCATGCTATTGAGTCAGACACGTAAAATTGTACAGGCCCATCTCCCACACCTTAGTACAGTAAAGTGTTCCTCTTTTCTAGTCTCAACTGACAGACATGCCGCTCACAACAATAATGACAGACTGTGCAGACAAACAGGAAGTCAACAAGATGGTACATGAGTGCGGTCTAACCCTAAAACTGATCAAATATCTTACATAAACATGATCATCATGATAAGGAATTGTTGAAACAGAGCATAGACTATCGGGAGTCTATGAGTGTCATCTGGAGTTCAGATGTATGCACTTTATTGAAAAACACTAGCACCTTCTTGTTAAAATGAACAATACTTTATGTGACATAACTTAGCTTCATTAAATGAGAATTCCAGTCGTTTTCAACACTTAGCTCTGTTGTTTGGAAATCTGGAGTGCTGTCAATAGCCAGAAAAATGAAAACAATTAGTGCTGCCTACACCGTGTTATCCCCCTGCTAGAGTTAGCACCGAACAGGCTTACACAGGGCAAGTTTAGCACCGATTGTTTTTGTTTTTCTTGCTACTGACAGTACTAAAAATTTCCGAACAACAGAGCTACATGTTAAAATCGACCGGAATTTTCCTTTAACTTTTAGTAAAGTTACACAACTGTGTGGCTGATATGCTTGCTCGACCACAGGAGCACAACCTGGACTGGTTCCCACGGATGCGCGCCATGTCACTGGTCAGCAGCGATGCGGAGGGGGAGCAGAATGAAATCAGGAACCTGCAGGAGAAGCTGGAGTCAACCATGAGGCTGGTGGTCAACCTGTCTGGACAGCTGACTGAGCTCAAGGAGCAGGTGACAGTAAATCATGGCCTACCTCCTTTCGAGTATATCACCCATGATTTATTTTTCTTTTACCTACATTTGAACCAGCTAGCTTTTCTGAGACGTTTTTATAAATGTACAGCCATTTTGAAGTTATTGACAACCAGAACACTAACACTGTATTTAGTAGGCAACCACGTTTTAATGAACAATAACATAGAAAGAGTTATTGGGGAGTGACTTAGACAACCTAGGCAATTATCTAAATTAGTTTGTTTTCAGTTTTTAAAAATGCGCCATACTTTGTCACACTATGCAATGACAGCTGTCTTTTGAATAGGTTAACAAAATTAAAAATATAATTTAATAGTTAAGGCACACACATTTCGCCTGTGAGTCTTAAAAGACTAAGTTTGACACTTTGAGATATACGCTTTAATACAGTTTGATGAGCGACACCACTCTTGTGTCTGCACAGTGAATAGGAAGCTTCTTATAGCAGCCAGTTAGCTAAGCTTAGCATAAAGACTGGAAACCCAGGGAAACATTTAGCCTTGCTCTGTCCCAAGGTTAACAAAAACACACCTACCAACAACCCTAAAAACACACCTACCAACAACCCTAAAGCTCACCAATTAACCCCCGTAAAACCACAGTTTGTCATTTTTACTCTTCAGTTTTTGTGCATCTTTTAATCCTCCATTGTTTTCATCCATGTTTGCTAGCTTGCCACTTTCATTAAACTACTGCTTTTGTTTCCCTCTGAAGATGACAGAGCAGAGGAAGCAGAAGCAACGAATTGGTCTTCTTGGTCACCCCCCTCACATGAACATTAATCCCCAGCAGCCTGCTTGAGGGCCCGTGGGGCCAGTTTCACCAGTGCCTAAGCAATCCTGTCAGTGCACCACGTTAGACAGGAAAATGCCAAATCATGTCCGTCTCCAGTATGTATTTAAGTTGATGTCTGACTGTGTACTTCACCAGAAACACCTACAACATTTGTGCTTCTGAGTGTCTGTTTGAAGTGAAAGTTATCTGAGTATGTTACTTAGATAACTTCTGTAGTGTGGATGTGTTTGTGTGGGTGGAGTGTGCACCAAGTGCCTCAATCCTGTCCTGTGGGTTTAGGAGATGAAAACACTGACTTCAGCTTTAATGCCCCAAGTGCCTTCTGCATTTTCCCCCATTGCCAACATGCCAAAGTTCCGCCATTGTTCATGAGGGGGTTTTACTATCAAGTGGCCTTGTATCGAGGTTTTAATCCTCAGTGTTGACTCAGTAAACTCAGGTCATATGGATTCATTTTGCTTTTGTCTGACAGCAACAGAAATACTTAATTATATAGCATACAATGTCTGAAAAAGACTTAACTTTTTGGAAACTGGTATTTGATTTTATATTTAAAATATGGAGACAAACTACTCCGGTAAGCAACCCTGAAGAGGTCACCATACTTTATTAAGTTTCTTAATGCTGTTATAAAACCCATACAGTATTCCGTTTTTCATTCATTATCACTTTCACATTTCTTTGCAATCTCAAGTGAAGGTTCTACTCGTTCCAGGTCACTTTAGATTAAAAAGGCTTTTGAGGGGACATTACTGATAAAGAGAAATAATACTGACCTGTTAGTACCTTTTCTATAACTATTATTTTGAATAACAAACAGTATGGACCTACGATGGAGAAGGAGCCAACCACTTCACTGCTTCGCTCTGAAGCTGGTTCCATGTTGTGATGAATAATAGTAATACAGTGTGTAATCACATTGGAAGCACACTATAAAACTACACTCATAGGATTCGGGGACAAATGTTAGAATGTTAGTTAAATTAGATGTATTCTTCTCTGCACTAAATTATGTAATCATCATTTATTCATTTAGTCCTTAAGCACTGATATTTTGTGTAGCACACAAAAGAATTTCACTTTGTAAAAGACCCACTAGATAATGACTGTTTGAGGGTATGTGAGGGTAAGACTAATAATAGATATCATTTGGAGTGCTGCTTGACCACACTAGACTTTTATATTAATATATGGTTTGTGTCTGAATTGTACATTCCATTCTTGGAGTCTATTTAAATAAATAAGTGTGTAAAATAATCCGTGGGTGAAATAAACTATGGCTCAGTGTTAAATGTTATCCGCATTAGTGTGGAAGTCAAGACATGACCAGAAGTGCGAGACTGAAGTTAATGAAGCTGTTGGCATTTTATTATCTAACTGATTATTGGTTGACAACTTGAGTGGAATAATTTAAAAAAGGTCTGCAGTCAGATGAATGAAGAGCCTCGCAGAAATAAATTTGGGAATTGCTGGCAGATGAACTCTGAAATCTTCAAATGAGGAAGTGCACTTATCTTATTATGAAGAAATATGTAAGAATGTTGAATAAAACAACACTTGCACATTTTTACTTTTAATTTGACCTTTTTCGATTTTATCACATCCCAAATGGACCATACATAGATTTTTTTTAATTGTACAACTGCCTCTCTTTCTGAAGACTGACATAATATTATAAATATAGTTTTTATTAAGAATATACTTTGCACCGGAAAATAATTTTACTTAGAATGTTTGTTTTTTTAAATAGCCTATTGTAACACTTTTGACAAAATTGCTTACAAACATCTTGCAAAAATACAATATTTTTAGCAAGCTTGTGTCCAATTAAACATTTTATCAACATACATCTCAACTTTATGAAAAATGTTTTGTCAAACAGAATAAATACTTCTTTGGCTTTGTGATGAAAAAAATGAGGGGCAAAAGCTGTTTTCCATACTATTCTCCAAGAATGTTACAAGATACAAGTGAACTGAAACAAAGGTGCCATTATCGGGATTTTAATTTTAATCAAATTCAGTCTTAAATTGTGTTACATTTGCCCAGACTGTCTTCGAGGGGCTTTCCATCATTGCTATTTAATTACAGCTGCATCACTGTGATGTGTGTTATGGTCATTTTGGTCACCCCATTTCTATTTAATTCACTACTCTCAAGGAATTTTCTAACAGACTCCGCTCGAACCAGTTGAATGAAGACCCTCTCTTAATAATGGGAAAGAAGCTACTTTTCTTAAACTATTTGTTGCAGTGGACGTTCCAACACATACATTGTTTGACATAAATTCAAAACGCAACATTTAGAAGCACAACAAAACCATACTCTGAACACTAAATATAACATCAGACATTACAAAAAGTGGATGCAGAGCAAACAATTTAATTGCTCCTGTTTACAGTAAACCCAGGTACACTGAGGCCTATTCAGAACCCAAACTCTCATTTAGTAGTTTAAAAGATGAGTAACAAAAGAATTCCTAAACTTATTCAATCACATTTGTATCAGCAAGAGACAATATTCTTTTAGTCTATGCAGTGTGAAAACTTGACTCAAGTATTTGAGCCACAACCTTCGAGCGGATCCATAGCGGCCTGGCTGAACCGAGAGACAACTGTACCATGCACCAATTCCATTCTGCATTACACTTAGTATGATAGATTGGAATAATAATAATAATAGGATCTGTTGATTTGCTCCTCAGTCTCCTAAGATGTTATATTATGACAGCCAAAGTTTGGAGGCTGATGGATCTGATGGTTGTGAAAACAACTGTGACAGGATCTAAATGGTCCAGTATGCCAAATGTATTTGAGATTTGAAATACATGCAAGAACCAATACCAGTTGTTTCTTAAAATTAAATATATGCTGCCACGCTGTCTTTTGTTTGTATAGCTTGAGAGACTGGATTTTGTGCTCCTATCTTGAAAAAACAACCAATTGTCCCAAAAAGACCATAAAGAGGAGTTCATAGGATTCAGTTACTGCAGGGATTTAGCTTAATGTGATTTCCAGGCAAAAGTCCTGAGGGACATGTGGCCACATGGAAGAAGAAAAAACTTGAGGGAGGAGAAAATGTTGCAGCCTTTCTCCAATCACATCATAATTCCTATGATAGATATTTGTTTACAGCTTCACAAAACATCCATCATTCTAGCTTCAATTGGAGGACATTAATCAACATTGATTTTAACTAGCAGAAGAACAAATTATGGATTATTAGGGATTATTAAAAAGAAAAAAAAAGCTGCTCGGGCTTGGCTGAGGTGCTGGAACTAAAGAGAATAAAACTACTGGGGAAAAACATCCGCACACTCAAATTTGCCACAGACTTAAGTGTGCGGATGCTTTTCCCAACTAGTTTTCATTTTAATGTGATTAAGAATAGGAATTTCTTAACCTTGATTATTGTGACCCAAAAGTGAAGTCACACTCCCTGTTCCCATGTGACATCAACAAACTTATTTATTTATTATCCTTGATTATAAGTGTTGTAGACCTGCAATAGTCTAAACTGAGTCTAGAACGGTGCTTGTTTATTACATTCGTTAGGACATACTCAAACCCTATTGTATTTTTACATCAAAATATCCTATTCTTATGATAGAGCAAAATTATGTTAATGTATATGTGGTACTCAGTGGCGAGTTTAAAGGCTGTTAAACTCTTAAACATTACTTTGGGGTCCTTAGAGAGTTATTTTCGTAAAGGGAAATTGAGGTCTCATGACCATGTGTCAACTGTCAACAACCCTTTCTGTACACGCCTTTTTATTTGCAAGACAAAATTACTTCATGAAAGTCAGCATTTTAAAAATGGTGTAAACAAGAGGGATCTGTGCTTACAGCCTACAGCAGACAGGTGCAGCTGGATGTGGCCTGCACGCGCGCGCTCAGCAGGCTCCCTGGGCCATGAGGAGATCAACGTGACAGCCGACACTGCCTCATGACAACAAACACTCAAACACTCCACACACTCATCCACGCACAGGTGCACGTGTATCTGCTATTGTTCCTACATAATTAATGAAATGGTGAGTATAAAACTATACATGTCTATATATGTATGCATATATATTTATGTATATATGTATACATATATAAACATGGATGCATCATAAACACTCATAAGCACTAAGTTTAAAAAAAAATGATTTCGCTTAACTTGATGACATTTTGCAGCATTACTACTTTATAATAATCCTGCAGGATATTATTAGTATAGTAGTTACTATGGTAGGCCTAGGCTATGCATTGTATATCTTCCTCGGCAGTAGCAGACACCGTATCCTGTGCACTGGTTCGCTGCCAGCACGTTTCCCGCGCCGTGCTACACGCAGCCTTGTTTCCATACACTTCAGCATGGTGGTACACGAGATCGGACACGCGCCGCCCCCGCTCTGACGTCCACTGCCGCCCGCCCACTGGCCCCTTATCAGTAGAAAGAGGGCCGTCCCTCCGCCGAGGATACAGCACCGTTTAACACGTGAGCCTCATGTGACAGAGGTAGGTCAGGCGAAGCGGAGAGTCAGAGGGTTTATTTAACTCGTCGCTCTGTCCTTCCCCACTTTTCCATCGCGCCACCAACAGGGTTGCCTTCTCTCAGCAGCACGATTGCGGCGTGGAAATCGCATGGACTAACTTGAACATATTTTCACACGCAAAATAACCGTTACATTAGTACGACAAGTAATAAATATACTGAGAAATTAATACTAACCTTTACCGTTTTTTTGGGAATTATTTTAGTGCATTTCACTAACTGCTACTTTTGCCAACTTGTTTCATCACGAGTAAATAGATGCGTTTTTATTTGTGACTGCATTGGAAAAGTACCTCGAGTTTACTGCGTACTTGGAGAAGAAAAAAAAGACAATGGAGCGAATTCCAAGCGCGCAACCGCCTCCTCTGTCCAAACACCAGGCTGATCTGCCAGACGTGCAGGGGTAAGGGAGACCTTTCTACTTTCACAAAATGCTTTCCGCAAACTTCTGTAGCCTGTCTAAATCATACTTCACCAAACCATTACCTCATCCCTCACTGTTGTTCTCCCTTGGTATTTCTTTAGGATGGATTTCCCGATGTATGTTTATAAACCCTGACGAGGAATGAAGAGAGGAGAGGAGAGCAAGGTTATTATTTTTGCCTGTTGCCAGCATGTCAAGCTTTAACCACAAATATGTTAATAAAGGGTGTGAAGTAGCCTACAAGGGAGGAACCAGGCTGGCAGTTGCCCAGTAGTCCCATAAATGGTTGTGCTAATTTCTGCTATGACATAACTCCTGGAGTCCTCCCTATCAGACTGCCTCTTATCATAAACAACTAGGGCTGTGTGCTCTCAGATCAGCTGAATTTAACCAACAATGTCGTTTGTTCTTGCAGGACACTTACAAACTGCCTCACAGACTTATTGAGAAGAAAAGGCGTGACCGGATAAACGAGTGCATCGCTCAGTTGAAAGATTTATTACCAGAGCACCTGAAACTCACTGTAAGTTCATGCTGTGGCTGGGAGGGATGGTGGGGTTCACTGTAGTGACATGCACCGCCGAGTGGCTGTTTAGTGACATCGCATTCTCTTTGCTGAGTGCGTCAGCAGTGACTGGAAGCTTACACTAAAGAGGATATGTCTTCTGTTATGTATCGTTGTTTAAACTGGGGATTTAATTATTAAATATATATACATATATATACAATAGCCAATAAAAGTAATTGCAATGTAATTCATATCGCGTATGATATATTGAATATTTCCTATTTCTTTACTATTTTTGTCTTTATGGTTGCTCCTGTAGTATTTTGATGACCAGAGAGCCAAGATCATGTGTACATGAGCAATAAAGCGTAGTCTCCATGTGTTATATAAGAGGTGAGGATGTGCTGACTGTGTGTGTTCCTTACAGACACTGGGCCATCTGGAGAAGGCTGTGGTTTTAGAGCTTACGCTCAAGCACGTGAAAGCCCTCACCTCTCTTCTGGAGCAACAGCAGCAGAAGATCCTCGCTCTACAGAATGGCATGCAAATTGGTGAGCTGCAGATCACTCAGACACACGCACGCACACAAACGCACACATAGACACACTCACACACACACCCAAATATGCACATGCAGCAGGATGGTTTTATTGGACAGAATGCAAATGACCGAGGTGTGTTTGTAATAGCAGGATTATGCAGATTAGAACTACAGGCAAATAAGTGACTTCTATATCTATATTTGTTGGAAAAGAGACATCTGTGTCAAATTGCAGAATTTCTGACGGTGTGGTTTCTTGTTGTCTTTACAGAGCAGTCTTCTGTCAACCAGGAGAAGTCAGAGGAGCTGTTCTGCTCTGGTTTCCACATGTGTGCCAAAGAGATGCTTCAGTTTCTGGGCAATCACGAGACTGATGGAGACTTCACACCCTCCCATGTGATCAATCACCTTCACAAGTTAGCTGCAGAGGTGCTGCAAAGTCCAGTCCGACCCCACACTCCTCTCAGCCCTCAACCTGAGGAAATCCCTGCCTACCACCAGCACCAACCTCACAAGGAGATGCCCGCCAGCTTACCCCCGAAACCCAGGGAGGGCTATGGGAGGAACTGTGTGCCTGTCATCCAGCGGGCATACGCTCCACTGAGCAGTGAGCAGAGTGGCAGTGATACGGATACAGACAGCGGCTATGGGGGAGAGCTGGAGAAGACCGAATCTGGGGCGCCACAGGGCTGTCCAGATTACTACGGTCAGGAGAGCCATTTGAAGCGAGCGCTGGGTGAGAAGCAGAGCTCCAGCATCAAGCAGGAGGATGACGAGCCATGCTACAAACGACCCCGGGGAGAGTCCTCTGAGGATGAGCTGCTCTCAGGTGGAGAATCATCTACATCATCGTCCTCTAGCGGTTATGGCAATTACATGAGCATATCACCAAACCATCCAACTCCTCCACATCCCCTCTGCATGCCTTTCTACCTAATTCCACCTTCGGCTGCAGCCTACCTGCCAATGCTTGAGAAATGCTGGTACCCCGGGTCTGTACCCATGATTTACTCTGGCTTGGGAGTCTCTGCAACCACCATGTCCAACGAAATACCCTCTCCACCTCAGCTGGTGTTGTCTCCCAGGGGTGGCTCACCAGCCCCATCCATATCTCAGACACCCATGGACTCCCCCGCCCTCCTTCAGGCACTAAAGCAGGTACCACCCCTCAGCCTGGAAACCAAAGACTGAGAGATGAGAGAACAGAGATGAAGAGATTATCCTGTTCTAGTACCTAGGAGTAGAGACAGTAGTAGGAATGAGAACATGACTGAGCCTTTCCATAATCCATCCTCATTCCTGTCCTCTGTTCCTCAGCCTGGAAGTTAAACAGAAAACTAGAGGACTTGTAGAAATAATCAAGAGGAGATGGAGGAGAGGCAATATCTGTCCACACTCGGAGGATGCAAAGCAAAGCTCTGTTTGAATGTTAAATGCTGGTATTACAAATGTATCGTATAAACTGGACACCTGCTCTGCACACACACACACACACACACACACACACACACACACTTGGTTGAATGTAAAGAAAGATAATTTTTAGACGCTGCTGTTAAAGTATAAACGCTGATCACACTGATGCATCTGACTTGTAGCTGTCCCAATAGAGACACGCCATTTTTGTACTTTAGAAAGTGTTGCACCAAATGTTAGCGGTAATATTCCTAAAGTTTCTTGCCATGTCCCTTAGGTCAGGATGACTGGCACCATTAGATACAAGGGTTTACTTAAGTGTGTACAGACAAAAGCAAGGGTACACCCAGTGCACAGATAAAGGAAAGGGCCACCACATGAACACACTGAATGAGAAGTCTTGTTTTTCATTGACAAACAGACAGTTAAGATGGCTTTTCTGTAATTATTGTTCATAGACTTCTTGTACATTTCTATTTTTGATACCTGTTCTCGCACTCTGTCTCTCCTGAAGGATAGAAGGTGGGCAGAGTGTGGACAATTGTACGTTGTGTACTCAGAAACTGTGTACATACTGTAGCACTGTGCTGGACCTGCATACTCAACATCTGTTTCTGCTCAAGTCAAACCTGGTGTTTGTTCTTGCTGTTGCCTTTTACTTGTGAAAAGTTGATACATCTCAGATGTTTATTCTCTGTACTATGTATGAATACTGGAGTCAAATGAGTGAGGAGGAGAGAAGCTGAATGTAAAAGTTTTATCCGAAGAATAGTTTTCTATAGAAAGAGGTACTTGAGATTTTATATTTTAGGACCTACATGAAAGATGTTTGATGTACATATTTTGTCTATAAATGTTGGTATACATTATATAAGTGTATTAAAGTATTTTTTCCCGTGGAAAATCGCTTTGACTCTCTGTATATGAAAGAGAATGTGTGTGTGAGTGTGTGTGCGTGCGCGCCACGGCATTCATGTCACCAGGAACATTTATGTAATGGCACATCTGTAGCCTCGGCTCCCCTGCTGGTTAACCGTCTGTGCCCATGAATACAACAACAAGTCAATGCACTTGAGGGTAAACAGTTTCGGTTAATCCTGAGGCAATAATCAGGATTCATCTGCGTCTTTTCAATAGCCTGGACAGGGAGACATTTTCTTTTTTTTTCATTGCCCGTATGATTCATGATACTAAATTATTATCCCAGAGTTGCGACACTCCCAGCATTATAAACACCTAAACCGAAACAATTACTAATCACCATAACATGTATTGTGCAATCAAATTTTACTGCTTTGCACATTTCAGCTATGTGATTGTACTTACAAGGCTTACAGTATCTTGTGTGAAAGATTTCTAAATTCCACGCAGGCCAGCGTATCCAATGTCAATGCTTGACATCACCATCTCTTCAACCACATGTTATTATTATTTCCACTATCATTTCTGAGCTGTGTGAGTATTGTTTCATTCCATATCTAATGTGTTCATTCAAACTAAAGTCAAAGGCCATATCATCAGTTTCTTCTAAACCTATTCTCTTAAAGTTCATTTTCAGTCATACGTTTCAGTACCATGGTTTATTGCTGTCATGAGATATAATTTTCAAGCTGATTTTAGAGCTGTAGTGAATCCACTATTTCAGCCAGTTTAACAATTTGCTATGGGCCTAGTGAAATAATGCCTTTAACACTAATGTCAGTAGTTTGGTGCTGGAAGCCTGGGTGTTAAGACACACACCATATAACCACAACATCTCCGGTTTGACCTTTGTTGCACGTCATACCTTTCTCACCCTCCCTCGTTATTTCCTGTCTGTTACTATTTCTGTTATTCTGTTCAATTAAGGGAAAAAATGCCACCAAAAAAGAAGTTATATCTTTCAGTTTGCAAACTTTTATCTAAAATATTTCAGGATTGATGCATTACTATTATAATTACTATTACATCAGTGCGATGTAAATGTAAAAGAAAACCTTGAAACTCCCAAATCTACAATTGACTACAAGCCAGTCTATGGTATAAGCTATAATTGGTTGCAAAACATGGCAATAAGTAGGGTTTTTGGCTTCTTTCTTTATATTGAGGCTTTATTGCTGGCTGTAGAAATGATTGCTACAAATTCAAAATAGCCCATCAATGTATAGGAGATCACCATTATATATTATTTTCTCATTTTCTTTATAAGTAATAAACACAAAATTAAATCTAATAGGCTGTGTGTAGCACAAAAACTATATATATTTCAGCTGTAAAATTTTAGTAGTTTATTATTTTATTATATTATTATTATGTAATACACCCTGTGTGTGTGTGTGTGTGTGTGTGTGTGTCCCGTGTGTAGAGGAAACTACCATACAGGCAGTTTTGATCACATTGCCAGGTGTTATCATATGTCTTACTGTCTCCAGCCAGATGTTGTCACCACAACAGAGTCGCAACCGGGCAAGCTGCTGTCACAAAACTTTACAGGTGTGTAGTTGACACAATAAAAGCCGAGTTCAAAAATGAATGCAGTTGATTTGGCGTTTGGCCCAATGTGATCACATCGCAAGATGGTTTTTAGTTGACAATAAATTCAATTTATGTGGTCAAATATGTGGAAAGTAAATGTGTATTGATCATTCAGGAACAGTCAATAATTCAAGCAATGTTCAAACGTTTCATGAGCATCGACACTGCTGTAGCTCTCCAAGTTTTTAATTTTTAATTTTTACTTGTACTCTTTTTTTTAAAAGGCTGAAAGACCAGATAAACCTTGAAAGGTTTTGGCATACACATGCAGTTAAATCACTGAGCCTAGATTCCCACCTGATGGGCATTTAAAACACCTAAAATCTGCTAATGCTTTATATTATTTTCTGCCCTGTCACGGACCTTTTGCCGCACTTGCGACACTTGAATGAACTCTTTTAACTTTTTGTTTGGTTCAACACAATATTGATTGGTGTTACATTCATAACAGAATTGTAAAACATATGTACCAGGGTTTAGATTCCAGTCAGCCACACTAAGACCTAATTACAATTTACCACTGACATAGTATATTGTATGTTTGACACTTTACACCTAATACAAGAAGGTAAAAGTACTCATATCACGGGTTACTAATTGCTTTCAATCGTTTCATTACATAATATCTCTAGTATTTATGTTCCCCTGTGAATTCTCCTTTATATTTGGACATGCTATGCCTTTGAGAGCAAAGGAATAACTGACGCCTGTGGTGGCTGGGATGAGAGGACATGTTTGGATTACAACACACAGTGCTTCCAGCCACAATGTTTGGTCGCAAGCTAAAGACCTCCAGGGTAGGAAGGGGACCCTGAAGTGAAGGAAAGACCCGTGTAGGTGTCCTGTGTTGGGGTTTAAAAGCTGTCTGGGAAAGGAAGGATCTAGAGACATGTGATACATGCCCTGGGTGTGCCTGAGATGTGCAATCTGACATGCTACGAGGGGGGCTGAGGGAAAAGGCAAGGCTCCGTGGGACCAGAGTGGCACCTAGACTCAAACCCATACGAGGCGCTTTCTTCTGAGGTTCAGTGTGTACCACCAGACGCTTTTCCCATGCCAGATTACGACAGAACCTGCGAACACAGGAGGTATTCTGAATTTCTGTTCTCCCATGACATTCCCTCTTAGGAGATGTTGATGTCAGCTGCCTCTTTTTCTCTCCAACAGCTCGGTTTTCCTTGCCTGAGCGGCAAAAAGCAGAGACTGCACAGGATTTCTGACCTGATGGTTTATGCGTCATTTCAACCTCTTCTGACGACAACTGGTCTGAAGGGAACTGGATGGTGAGAGGTGGGTTAGAAATAACTGTTTGTCTATGAAGTGGATGTCTGGATCGCTTTATGTTGGCTCCTTCCACCAGCAGGTTTACTCCCACATACTGAGGAACTTCAACTGCAGCCTAGGAGGGTGATAAAAATAATATGACAAGTAAATGCATTTGGTGTAGCATAATCCACCTGGAAACAAACACATATTGCCTCTAGCAGGAAGTTTAACGATATTCTAACCTGTTTAAAGATCAGCTGGAACCCTCCTGTGTAAGCACTAGGATCAGTCCGTCGGTCGAGGACGACCCTCAGTGTGTCCAGCTGCACAGCCGGGCAGAGGCGAGCAGTCACAGCGGTGGAGCAGGCCATAGTCGGACTGGCATTGATCTCCAGAAGCCAAGGCCTCAGATCTCTGCCCAACAGAAAGTCGGCTCCGTAGAGCTCAAAGCTTGCCTTGCGGGGCTCGACCAGATCCTGGGCTGTCTGTAGGGCGCAAACCACAGCTTGCTGCATGCCCGGAATCACCACTGACTCCCACTCTGCCCCATGGCCCTGCCGCTGCAGAAAAGCCCTAAACTGAGAGCAGGACCACATATTGTCGTCAGGCACTCCTGGATGACGCTCACAGGATGGCTGAAAGTGCTTTTGGATGGAGTTGTTGCAGAGGTGGACTGAGCTAAGGAAAATAACCAAGTTGGTTAGGCCAGGAAGGTTTGCGTAAGTAAAATGTGATTTGAATGAAATCTGGTTCTACTTGCATTGTTAAATTACACTTTTTCTCCATTGGTTTGTCTCAGAAGAAAAAAGAAAAAAAAACTTCTCAATGAACAAATAGAATAAGAGATCTGTAACATGGTGATTGAAAATAATGCCATCCCATTGAGACGGATCCGTGCTGCAATTCTACAAGACAATGCCATTTTTCCCCCTCCACTTTCTGTCAAATACCTCCTGTTGTACCTCTGCATAGGGGTATATGTACCCCAGGTTTGGAGTAGCGGCCAGTAGTATATTTAACTTGTGGAGAACATAGAACATTCCTATGTAATTGTTTGTAACTGTAGTGTGTGACTCTTCTGTATGACTAATTTGAGTTTTTTTTTTTTTTACTCTATTGTAGAGAATAATGGCAATGGAAGGAAACGAGACCCCTCACATCCTCGTGTTTGTGGATGAGTTTCATTTGCTGGCTTCAACTTGGCCAAGGGCCGAAGACGTGGCTGTAATATTATTAGCCACCGGACCACGGTGGATGTCCCAGGCCAGAAAGGGAGCAAATTAACAGTATGTGCTGCTGTTTCTGAGAATGGTGGTGCCACTTACATCCCCATTGTTGGCCTATATAACGCACAGAAGCTCCTCATCGTCTTGGACCGCCTTCATTTTGATTTTATCCCTGAAAAAGAGAGCGGTCTTGTAGTGCCCTGCCTACCACAATATGTCATTGAATGGGACAATGTAAATTTCCATTATGGCCCGCTCATCAGGGCCTGGTTCAACACTCATCCAAGGATGGTTATTGTGTTCCTACCACCTTACTCTCCTTTCCTCAATCCTATTGAGGAGTATTTCTCCGCTTCGAGGTGGAATGTGTTTGAGCATTGGGCTCAAGATCAGAGGTCCCTGCTGCATGTGAGGATGTTACAGGAGATCAGTGTAGGGGATGGTTGCGACATGCAGGCCGTTTCTTCCCTCCTTGCATCGCAAGGGAGAACATACGCTGTGATGTGGACAAGAATCTTTGGCAGACAGACAGCAGTGTGTGGATGGCCAGGAAGGTGAGAACGGTGGCCAGGAGAGGGTGGGTGAGGACAGTGACCGGTGAAGAACTGTTAATTGTGAAACTCCAGCTTTATTTACAGCACTGTAGGCTACAGATAATTTTCCTTGTTTTTTGTTTGTGTGTTTATATTACAGTATATTATGCTGTGTATATTTTCTATTTACTCTGATGTATGGAAGTTATTTAATGTGTGATTAAAAATGGTACAATTTCTTTGGCAGTGGACATAAGGGATATTTCAATGGTCCTCTGCCATAGTGACAAAACATCTAACATTTTGACTCGCAGTACTTACACAATGCCAAAGGAACAAAGCATTTTAGTGGCACTGACTATTTAAATGAGAAAGAAATTTAGTTTAGACACATGAGTGAACTGTTTTGGAGAGGTATGAGCTTTTGCAGGTGAACCATGGTGTTGTGCTGAACCATCCAGGTTGTTTTGGCAAAAGCACCAAGAGTGCTGAGAATATCCGGTCTGTTTCAAGAAATGAGCCAAAGCGATTGAAAAGGATCTTTGCCATTTCCGTGGCACTGACTCTTTATATGGGAATGAAATTTAGTATTGAAGCATGAGTGAACAGTTTTGGGAGAGATATGAGCTTTTGCAAGTGAGTTATAGTTTTGTGCTGAACTGTAAGACTGTTTTGCCAATGGTCTTAGAGTTTTGGGAATGTAATTTCTGTTTTAAGAAATGAGCCAAACCAATGGAGAAAAACTGTAATACCTCCACAAAGCACTCTAGATGCAAAATACAGTAGGTCAAGTACAAATCTTATAGTTAATACATTAAATTTGTATCTTTCACTTGTCTGACCTGTCAAGAGTTTTTGTCGAGTAGGGCTTAGTAGAGAACCGCAGGTAGCACTCTCTGTAGAACCAGACAGTCAGAGGGTTCCAGTCGGTGACGAGGAACCACTGGCGGATGTCAAACTTGGTGCCATGGACCAACAGAGGACGTTCCAGGTATTTCTGAACCACCCACTTACTCTCCTTAGGCAGGGCTCTGTCATTATCCACAAGTGCCAAAATCTCATCCAGGCGATTCCTACAAATAATACCTGAATGTTTGAAGAGACATGGAAAAGAAAAAGAGAATCAGAATGGACTTAAACAAATCAAAACTGTACTAAACTATGAGGGCATAGTGTTTCTGACGACCTTCTGAAAAAATACTGGCTAACATTTCTTTATCATACTGAAGGGGAGGGGAATTGTGGGCATTATCATTTTATTTGTTCTATTTATAAACATAGTAAAAGGAAGCAATAGCAACATTTGCATGTCCCGGTTCTTGTTGCAGTCATTATATTCACAAGATAAATCAACACAGTATGGTTTATTTCAGTATTGAGTATAGGGGAAGTCAAAGATTAATATACAAGATCACCATGTAACTATTTTTGTTGTCATTTATTTTTAAACTTACCTCGTCCTCTTGACTTAGCACCTGGTTTGATGATCCAGATGTTATTTACTCCATCTGTATCCAGCTGAGGGCAAACCTCCTGCAGTCTGATTAACATGGCCTGGCAGCGCTCCACAAACACACTGCTGCCCCTGATCAATGCACCTTCACTACACACAAACATGAGACTCACAGGTTGAGTTTATTAATGTGCAGATTTACTAAATATTACTGTTATGCTGTACTTCATGTACTTGCATACTGTACAGTGATTTTGTAAGTAGGCCTGCTGTATATGTATAGCAGAAAGCCTGACCAATAACAATACCAATGCATATTAAAACCCTTCATTTTTTTGTGTTGTGTTAATGGACGTTATTGTCCATTGCACACACAAGGGAATTGGAGGAGCTACTTGCAGATTTTTTAGATTTTGAATAGACAGTAGTGTTCTGAGGGTGTAGCTCAATGTCTTTATACAGCAGGTCTGCATCAATTTTCTTTATAACAACTGCCCAAATAGTGCGCTATAAATAGTAGCATGCAGTTTGTTTTATGTTTGTATACACGGTGACACAGTGCTGTCAATTTTAATGCAAACCCTAAACGTGACAGCCATGCACACATGTACTGTATGTTCTGAACCTCATCAAAAAATAACAAAGTTTGTATATATTTTTAGGATGATTTTTACATTTTTTAATGACCCATTTATAATTTGATAAACTAACTTGAGCTGTCAGTTCTGCATGATACATTTTGTGTGACCTAAGAAAGAATCATGCTAGCAAACCCAAGAAGCTCCCAGAAAACATACTCACTGCACAACCATGTAGTAGTCTTGCAAAAACTCTGCCCACCGCTGTTCCTCCTCCGAGGACGGTGTTTCTGCAGTCACATCAATGTCACCGTGCTCTAAAATACTGAGAAACTCTTGACACACGTGCAAAGCCATGTCGATCATTCCTGGACCAACAAATTGATGCTCCACGTTATTCAACTCTGTACAGACAAAAAAGATTGACATCATATACTCATGGCCATCAATTACCATCAGAGACACTGTTTTTGACTTTTTGTTTCCCACCCTCTGCTCCGTCTCTCCTCTTGCTTGTCTCAACCACATGCAGTAGCAGGCCTCTGCATGCTGTCCTCTTGAAATCCTCTTTATTGTGATTAGAAAAGAGAGAGAAAAGAAGATAAGAACACAAGATAGAGAGAAAGGGCATGCTGTTTGGTTAAAGTAGATACTGTAGAACTAATAAAACTTAGACTGCTGGTGTGATTAGTCCACTTGTAACTTTGTGCATTTATTTTCCCATGTTCCATTAACACCTGGACAAATCTTTGCATCTTTGATAGAGCAACAATTTTGAATATGTGTTAATAGGGCCATACAGCAGACAGACCTATGAATGCATGCTTTTCATCCTCTGCTCCAAGTATGTAGCATCTTGGGAAGAAGGTGTCAGGATTTCCTGTATCAAACCACTGAAGGTTACGCAGGTTCACACAGAGCCCAACCTGAAAGAAACACACATATATACATACAAAAGAGATATAGTACTAGTTGACTTTTGACCAAAGTTAAAACTTGTATTTTGATTTTTTTTATATAAGAGACAAGACCTTGGTAGTAAACGACCCAGAATTTGCATAGTGATTGGTAATTTGGTCATTCTGTAAGAAGCGACAGTCTATGTAATCCCGACGTGTTGTCCAATGGAAATATGTTGTTTCATTTCGAACCAGGCGAGACTAGAAGGATTCGAAAAAATTAAGTTAGTGAGCTGACTGATCAAGAATGCACAGCATGGGGCAAAAAGTAATAAAGTAAGGCAAGAACAACAATAATAGCACATCCAATTGCTTTTGGACTGTGCAACATGCAAATATCAAGTTGGTTCACTTTTATGTTATCTTACCATAAGGTCATACATGTCATCATAGTTCTTCTCTTTCTCACTTTCATCCACTCTATCTGTAAAAAGATAAGTGATGACTGAGTGGGTAGGGGTCTTTGTTATAGGTTGGTGTCTGTAATGTAGTGCACAATGTATCATTTGCCATGTGTAGGGGTATCCATGTATCCATGTAAACTAGTGCTCCAATTACAAATACGCTAACCCCTCCTGCACTTTCAGCTTTGAAAGTTAAGAGAGAACATTATTGATCTCTCTTTTAGACCAAACTAAACTGATAGACAAAAAAGACTGATTGATAATACTGTATGTGTATAACTGTGTGCAGGGTCTTATAATACACATCCAATCTATTCTCAGTATCTCAAATTGCTTAAATACAGGGGAGACCAATGAGATTTAAGTGTGTTAATGGCATGAACACTGCATCTTGTTTCTAATAATAAATGTCTAATTTGGTAGGTCTTAGGACTTTGTCCTCCATAGCCTTACCAGTAGCATCAGCACCAACATCACCATCCTCCTCATTACCATGGCAATGAGGAGCTCTCTGGACAGGATGGGGTAAACGACGTTCCACCCACCCTCTGGCCCATAAGGCAGAACGAATCACAGGGTAGGGTCCCTGCACTGAAAACACTTTCCTCAGCTGACATTGAGTGAAAGAGATATAGAATATGAGGAATAGATAGGACACATAGCACATAAGAGGAAAATGGGTTAAAATGCAAGGTGTTTCAGTGACATCTGGCTTGGACATATAATCACCTTCACTGCTTTCTCCACCAGCGTTTTAGCTGTTTTTAGCCTGTCTGGCTTGATTGCTGGCAGGCTTGGCACACTGCAACGTAACCTCCCCTCCACTGGAGCTACTGTGGATTGTAACACTGAGACAAACTGCTTGGTCAAATTTCAGTAGAAAGTAGCTGTGAACATATATGCATGCGCCGATTTCTATTCAGTTACCTGGTAGTTGTTGCATGTTAAATTTTAAAGTTCTCTCTTTAGTTGATCAACGTACAGTGCTCAGTTCTGTGGGTGCACAAAAATGTTCAAAAACATTATTTCAACATCATATTGCTTGCTTATAACTCCTTGTGTGATCAATCCATTGAAACGGCTGTGGGAAACAATAGTAGCCTAGTCTAAGTATCAGAATTCCCAGATGTGTAGATCTTGGATGAAGCTGGGATAAATTCTGATCCACTGTGTCTCTAACAGCTATTTACACCCGGCCCCTACCCCCTGGTTATTTGTAGAGAATCAGGTGGCTCATTGTGGTGGATGAATGGATCAAACACAGGACATTCACTCAGGAGACTGGGGTTTGTAACCCATGAGAAACCTGCTTTCAAATTAAGCTGACTTGTTATTTTCGGAATTTGAGACTTCTTTTATGTCATTGGCCATTGGTGTGCCACCTTGTTGTAACAACTACAAGTTAACGTTAAAAGTGGTTACCGTTGTGAATCCAAGCAAAAATACTTGGTTAGCTTTAGGAAAAGATTATGTTCTTGGTTAAAATAAGTACGTTTGTTATGTAAGTTAAGTAACCAATGAATAAATCATTCGGTCAATAAACTGACCTATGGTTTCAGATCTGGCTTGAACTCTGGCATTCTGAGTGAAAGTCCTGTGATTACACACCTCACCATTCAGTAGTAACATTTTAAAATGCCGTTTTTGCTGATATTTTCCTTCAACTAACACAAAAAAAATCTTTCAGTGTTCTTCACTATATGTCGCAGCCTTTCGCAATAGGATGTATTGTGCAGCCCTAGAATAAACAGATAAAACATTCTATGAACTGCATGGTACCTACCTTGACTTACTGAAGGATGTAAATTGGGTCAAGCATGCTTCTAAATCTGGACAGAGCTGACTGGCTGTCACATCTTCTCGCTGACATACCCATACGCAAGAAGGCGCGCGCGCACGCACACACACACACACACACACACACACACACACACACACACACACACACACACACACACACACACACACACACACACACATAGTTATAGTTATATAGGCATGCACAAAAATAAAAGCAAATAGGAAACACGTTTACAATAAATTATATATCAACGATGAACGACCGTGGATTAACGAAGCTCTGTAGCGAGACATAACCAACTTTTTCTAAAATACTCCTCAAACAAAAAGAGGACACATTTTACTTTGAACATTAATATACGAACGTAATGTTGTCACCTCCTGAGACTCGCTCCGTCCTGCTTCCTTCATGCTCCCACAGACCGTTCCCATAACAACCGTGCATGCTCCCACATAATGTTTACAGTTGCCACAACAACCGCACCAAGGACAGTAGAAATCTACCACCTCTAGCCATGCGTTGAAAATAATGGATCACTGTGTCTGACGCTATCAGTTTAACAGTGTAGCTCACACGTGTAGGCGACACGCCCCAGATCAGACCAGACCAGACGGGATCCACATTTGTGTGGACATGTTGCAATCGGAACTCAGAGCTCAAAGCCATAGGGGCTAAGGACCATTGTTTTTGTCAATGCGGATGAATTATCGCAAACATATAGTAAACATAGGGACCAATTCATCCTACTCTGCGCACTGATTCACCTTCCCACAAGGTGGCATCCAAGGCTTTCTAGTATGTTGTCTGTTACAGGGTCGATAATGTTGCTGTTGTTCTCTGGTTCATTTCATGTGCTCACTGATATTTTTTGCATTCATGCTTTACTTCTGAAGAATATATCGCCATTCCATGTCCTATCCGCTCATATACATCATTTTTTGCATCAGCCCTGCAGTTATGTAGCCTACATAGGCTACTTTTCACTGGTAGAACATATACTAAATGCTGTGGCTTACACTTTTGAGGTAGCCTAGGCCTGCTTTAACCCTACTTGTATTTCCATTTGATCATGCAAATATAATATAATATAGTCCAAAATTATGTATTACAACAACATAAAAATAACATAATTTAATACAAAGCTGAAGTAGGCTATATTTTGCCGCCGTTAAAGTTAAATGCAGGAGCACTGTTACATAGCACTTGTTCCACCACTTCTTTTTCCACCACGGGAAACAAATAACTTATTAAGTCGTTGTAATGATTTTAATAGCTGCGTGGAGTTCAATAGCTAAAAGGACATTTGCTCTGCACAGTGGGTAGCCTACAGACCAGCACATCTTAGCAGCTGAAATATGAAAAGCTGCCAAGCTGCACACTGTGTGGAGTGACGTAGCTCTATAAGATCTATAATAGTCTTCGCCTTACTGTGTTGGGTAGCAGCAGTGCGTCGCAGCTCGTTATGTGCCTCTGCGCTCTGATTGGCTAAGGCTGCAGCGATGCTCTCTGCATCCGGGCCCCACAGTCAGGACAGGAGGGAGGGGAGCTGGAAGCGCGGCCGGGAAATCATCACAACACCGTGGGGGGCAAAATTATCTTTTTCACCTTTTTCCTCATCTGGAAGGGATGTCTACGCTCACCATGTCTGCGGAATCAGAAGCAGCTGCTGTTACCAACTCGTGACTGCTTCTTTACGATCTAAGAAAGCGCTTAGAGAGGCTGCCCCCCCCCCAGCTGGTGGAACTCACCTGAATACCCCGAAACACCGAGCAGGTTAACCCAAAGTCCATGAGCATGCCCGGCAACGACCCCGAGAGCATGCTGAGCTACCAGGTAAAGTGCCCTTTTTAAATGTCTAATGCACGGCGCGTTGCTTTGACGCTGTGGGATGGCACAGCCCAGGCTGTACAGAAGCTCTAACAGCTGTAGCCCTCAATTTGAAATGATCCAATAGAAATATGAACTTGCATCTGGAATGATGGACTGTGTCATTTCCAGGAACTATTTAGGCTAATAACAGATATGATCGCACCTGTTTTCTTTGACGCTGTTGTATTTCTCCATTGAAATGCCCTATAACTAGCGTTAATGTTTTAAATGTTTCCGTTTTTTTAAACATTTTATGTTAAATCGGACTCAATAAATGCTCTCCCAAGAAGTCAAGTTGTATTGGGTTTCGTACCCTGCAGAATGATGCTGTATGCGGAAGGTGTTGTTGGTATTGTTATTCTGAGGTGCGAACACGTGCAGTAATACTGAGACACCTGAGTTATTTTTTGCTGTTCCTCAAACACACATGTCCTGGCTACATTGATTATGAGATTGCAGCAGATTATTGATTATATACGGATGAATTTTAAACATCCAAATGTCAACTGCTCGTGTGTGAAGAATAACAGCAACGAGACAGTGTGCTGGGTTTTCTGATGACTCTTTGCTCACACGGCTTGTTTTTTTCTCACTTACCCTCAAATGACCTTGACGCCATCCTTACACGCACAGTGCTGAGCGTCTAATTCCATGTGCGTTGTTAGCCAATCCTGGCAGCAGGGGGAGAAAAGTCTGTGGGATGTTTGATGGGAAAATTGCATGATCCATAATTAATGCTTTGTTGATGTGTGATCTATAATCAGATCATGGGTCAGCTAAGAAGTAGGAAAACTGGTCCATTGAACTATTTAAACTATTTAAAATGGCATGCAGTAATGTTTGCATAGCTTAACTACTATGTATGATCACAGTTTAAAGGACTGAATGTAGCCTACCACAACAGTCATGTCATCATAGTTTATAACAACATCCAGTCTGAGGGCTGGAGACAGATGGAGAAAGACCAGAAGTGAGCTGGGAAGTCTCTTATATGATTAACTTATATGATTAAACAGGTGTCAGGAAGACCTCACCCTTCAAGTATTAGGGTTATGCCAGTTTGCAATCACTACAGAAATCTTGTAACTTTGTCTTTTCACCATTTCTGTGACGGTCTGGTCAGTCAGCATGGACCAGGGTCTTTGCCATTCTCCACACCTGAAACCAGTTGACACGTTGGCCAAAGTGCTGTTGAGGTATCCCAAGGATTGTTTCTTTGTTTTGTTCATGGGGAAATTAGGTTGCAGCGGAAATCACATCACATAGCATATTCAAACAACATTAAGACAAACAGGACAAAGAAGACTTGTAACATGTATACATTGCTACTCATAACATAGACCAGAGCACTCAGACAGAGAGATAGGGTGGGGGAGACAGGATTCCATACTTGGGAATGGAATACCTGATAGTTTACTGGAAGTTGTTATTATTTTTCAAACGTACTTTGTCTGTGCTTCAGTGGCGTTGCCAAACCAACAGCTGATGCCAAAGAAGAGAACACTTTCAACAAAAGCACAATAAAACGTTTGAAGTATACTGCTGCTGACATAATCCAGAAATCACAATGCATGATTTGGAGCTATTTATTCGTATGATACAGCTGAAAATAAGTATTTGAACACCTGAGAAAATCAGTTAATATTTGGTACATTAGCCTTTGTTTGCAATTCCAGAGGTGAAACGTTTCCTGTAGTTTTTCACCAGGTTTGCACACACTGCAGAAGGGATTTTGGTCCATTCCTCCACACAGATCTGCTCTAGATCAGTCAGGTTTCTGGGCTGTTGCTGAAAAACATGGAGTTTGAGCTCTCTCCAAAGATTCTCTATTGGGTTTAGGGCTGGAGACTGGCTAGGCCACGCTAGAACCTTGACATGCTTCTTACAGAGCCACTCCTTGGTTATCCTGGCTGTGTGCTTCAGGTCATTGTCATGTTGGAAGACCCAGCCTTGTACCATCTTCAATGCTCTAACTGAGGGAAGGAGGTTTTTTCCCCAAATCTCGCAATACATGGCCCCGGTCATCCTCTCCTTAATACAGTGCAGTCACCCTGTCCCATGTGCAGAACATTGACCAGCTCCTCCCGTGTAGTTCTGGGCTGATTTCTCACCTTTCTTAGAATCATTGAGACCCTACAAGGTGAGATCTTGCATGGAGCCCCAGTCCGAGGGAGATTGACAGTCATGTTTAGCTTCTTCCATTTTCTAATGATTGCTCCAACAGTGGACCTTTTTTCACCAAGCTGCTTGGCAATTTCCCCGTAGCCCTTTCCAGCCTTTTGGAGGTGTACAAGTTTGTCTCTAGTGTCTTTGGACAGCTCTTTGGTCTTGGCCATGTTAGTAGTTGGATTCTTACTTATTGTATGGGGTGGACAGGTGTCTTTATGCAGCTAACGACCTCAAACAGGTCCATCTAATTTAGGATAATAAATGGAGTGATATGGACATTTTAAAGGCAGACTAACAGGTCTTTGACGGTCATTAGTTATCATTAGTTAGACTTGTTGTGCATCCATCATACTAAGTAGTTACTAAGTAATCATTCATTATTTAATGATAACCTGCACATTACATTACCATCCCTTTTGTGCACCCTCAAGTAAAGTGGTACATCATAGGCTACTGAAGAGGTAAAAGAGGAGCAAGTATATGAAGCAAACCCCAAGAAAAGCAATGTTTATGCAAATCTAATGCCATACTTCTGCTGCTTCTTAACTGCCAATGTGACAGTCAATATTTCTCTTTGGATGTAATTGTTCTGTAATTGTTTGATACTGTTCACTTTTTTTTAATATTCATTGTTAAATGGGGTTTGTATTGGGTGATTTTCAGTGCCATTGATGCAAAACTAAAAAAATAATGTATACCTGCACCACAGAGCAATGGATTGATAGAAGGTGACTTCTTCAGTAATACCACTGATTCTCTGTTTTTATACCTATATTGAGATACTTGGAAATCAATAAGTAGAACAAACTACAAAACCAAGCGAGGAGACACAGTGACAGGCAGTGCTACAGTGCAACAACAACTGACTCTAGTTCCAGTTTTTTCGTAATAATTTATAACACTCCACATCACCCAAAGTTTTGGACTCCCTCCAAAACTTTCATTTTAATTAGTTTGGAGTCCATTTTGTGAGAGTGATTCATAGTTGCCTTTCTGATAAATGATTGTGTAGGCCTATTTTAAAAAGCAACGCTAGTTTTGTACTGATCTTTGAAGAAAAAGTCAATCTAATGTAATTAATCTTCCAGTTTCCACAATTTTCCATCTGTCAACTGAACCCTAAAAGTCTAAAACGTTTAAACTCAATACACAACATGATGTTGGAAACTATTACATTAATGCATCCCATTCGCCCAAAGCCACCATTTAATTGCATTAATTTAGAGCACACTTATTAGAGTGAAAGATACACAGGTTTAAACTCTCCACCACTCAGTAGAGCCGATCGGAGTGGATATGTCTTCAAACAGCAGGTCCAGTTGCATTTCACATGACTACTTTTAGTTATTATATGACCAATGAATCATCAATTCAAATACATTTAGGAATTTAGTCACTGTAATCTTTGTTTATGATTGATAATATTTTTCAATTTTTTAATAATAATTTTCTTTATGGTCTCACTTTGATTTAGCAATTGGACAAAAAAAAACTGCTGTTTCATTTATTCTGCATGTTACTGTTGTTCACCCACACAACCAACTAGGGTTGCAGTCATCTTTCTGTAAAGTAAACAATTAGAGAGGAAGGAGAGGCAGATTTGTGGCATTGAAAAAAGGGTTATGTGATTAATGCTATCCGTGGGCGGAAGAAGTCAAAGCATCAGCCCCTTTCATCCTTTCTCTTGCAGATTTCTCCTCTCCTGTCTCACTTTTTTTACAATTAGCTCTTCCTTTCATTCAGTCATTCATGTTAACCCCTTCACTTAACGTGAAACACAACAGACTAGTGATGATACAATGCCCTTTTAGGGGCTGGTGTAGCATTCGGCTTTGGCACTGAGCGCCAACCCTAGCTTTCAGACACAAATCCTAGTCTGGAAGTGACAGGCCCAATTGTTTGAGTCAGGATCTGTGTCCCTGCTGTCAGTTCAGGGTGCTTCTCGGAAGGGAGGAGAGAGGGGTCTGCTTCCAAAGAGAGGGGGCTGGGTGTTGTTGGCATGGACAGAAACACAATCATCCGTAGTAGTGGACGTTGTCTCAAGAGAATTGTTATGTTAGAGGGAAAGAGATCACCGTAACATTCAGTTGAGTCAACAGTGACAGACACCTCAAAGGTCTCTGAAGCCCATATTGTGCTGCTGAATCATGGTTGCACTTTTATGAATCGCCCATTCACTGTCTTGCAACGCTCACTGCTGATGTAGTCATTCCATTCTAACAGAGTGAAAAACTCTCTTGATAAACTTACAAAAATATGTGCTCACATGAGAATATTTATTACTTTTTACTAATGAGAAACTAGCCAGAGTCTGTGATGTATCTTGTCAGATATCACTCTGAATTTCAAGCTTCTTTTGTAGAAACCAGCAGGTCTAATTTCTCGGAAGCTCCTCTCACAGTTACCTCACGGTCCTGATGGAGTGAAAGGCCATTTTGGCACAGCAAATTGATTGCCCCTTTCAGTCCTGGGACTGGGATGCAAATCATTGCTGCTCTATTTGTTCAGAGTGATGACTAGTTTAATGTGTTTTACTGTAATGCACTTTGAAAACACCTTCTAATTTTCTTTTGACTTTCTGAAGTTTTGAATTTTTGAACAATTGCAGAGGAGCTTTTCAAAAGAGCTGTTCACTGGCAACACGGCCTCATTGGCTTTTCTACACTGCAAATTGCTGAACTTTAAGGCAAAATTTATTCTCCTCTTTGACTGGCAGTAGTCATCCCAGTCATAGATTTGGCACTATCATGTTCTTCTTTTCTCATATCCAGCCACAAGGCAGCTCCAATGTGTGTTTCCCATGTGTGGTGGTCCCACTGATATGCTTGTAAAGGATGGAAACTCAAGGACAGGCAGCCATTTTGGGGCTAGTTGTGGACTACCTCAATGGTGCAGTGGCAGTAATCTGTGTGGAAATTGTTTTTGAGTCATAAACCCTCCCAAGTACTGTGACTGATCCAAAGCTAGAGGACAAAAAAGGGTTGCCAGGAGATAGAAACAGGCAGCAAAACCTAAATGTTGTGCCCTGTCAGTGAAAAATCATGCACACATGCATGTTTTCCTCTCATGTCGTTCTCAGAAAAACAATTTCACTCTTTCTTTAGTTATCGTTGTTGAGATGATTTTCCTCCTTTTCGTTTGTGTGTTTGTGCATGCGTCCATGCGTGCACGCACGTGTGTGTGTGTGTTTGTGTGTGTGTGCCAAATGGATCCAAATTGATTATCCGATGGTCTATCGTCCTTTATGGGACAAACCAATATTAGAGTCTCTCTCATTCTCTCATCCATTCTTTCTTGTTGTGTGTCTATATGTTTGGTAAAGCTCCAGTCCTAATGGAGCTGACTGCCTCCAGCCTGAGCCCAAACCCACACAGCCCTAATTCTCCAACCACAGCTGCACTGACTGATAACAGTGTGTGTATGTGTGTGTGTGTGTGTGTGTGTGTTTGTGTGTGTGTATGTGTTTAACAGCCCTTTCCTCTTCCAGTTCCATCCCTTGCATAAAAATAATTAGAAAAACCATGAGTCACATTTGGTGTTTTTCCCAAGCATGACTTCCTTATTACAATAAGTGGCCTTATTTTTTACAAGGACATAATTGTCTTAGGATAAAGAAGTGCTCAGTCATGGGAAGAGAATGAAATCCAACAGCACTGATATGGGGAGAGAGTGTGAAAGGAGGCCAGAAGGTAACAGCAGGCCACCCCCACCTGTGAAGTAAGTGGATGTCTTGGGATCCCAAAGTTGTTGTTTTAAACTTTTTTATGACTTATAAGTGGACGTCTGCACAGATATTAGAGCAGCTGGTTAATAAAAACATCACAGAAAGCTTTTTTGACCTGCTTCTAGTAAGGTAAGACATTTATCAGCATGTTACTATTTTTTCACAATTTTGTGTTAATATTAGCTGTTCAATTTTTAGCACCATCTGAAAGGCTGAAGAAATGAGACTGATGATAAAAAAAAAGCTTTGAAATACACTAGAAATGGAGATAATACAGATACATTTGGGCACACAGCACCCTCCCCGTTTATCACATTTCATAACTGTGGGCGGAAACCAGCAACATTCGAAATGTTTTTTTGTCAATATACTGTGAGTGATGTTTTTGAAAAATCACCGCTTGATCTTGCTCCATACACACACTTACAGCAATACACACAGTTATATATGCACAGGGTAATGGAATGTAGTTTCATGTACTGGGAAGCTTAAATAAAGGGACCAATCACTCTCACAGGATATATGGTTTTATATTTCTCATAAGCTAGGATAAATGAGGATACATAGGGTAGACTAATAGACTGTAGATTTTTGCGGTCAAGACCACAACTGCAGGGTTATCACTAAATTGCCTGCTTTTCGTCTGATTTATGTGTTAAAGCTATAGTATAGGCCTGTACAATATTGAAAAAAACACATTGCGATATTTATTTCCCTGCAATCTATATTGTGATATGAAAAAAAAGTAATTTTTGTAACATTACATAAATATCTCTATTTGGAAATAATAAATCATTCTCGACTACTGTGGTGATTTTGTAGGGGAGTGTGTCTACATAGAAGATGAACTATAATAAACTGTAATGCTTTACAGACATCAAAGCAAGTAAGCTCTGTGACTAGGACCACTCTTCTGATGTGATTTTGAAGAGGGAAATTAGGTAGAAATACAAGTTAGTTGACTAGCATGACACATCTAAACTATCAATCCAGGCTAAAGTGTATGACAATGACTGCATGTTGCTTCCTCTAAATTTCAGGTTGTGGTTGACTAGCTGGGCCTGCTTGTTAGTTTGATAAATTGATCAGACCTGCATGTCACGCTTACTAGCAACAAACTCTCTGTATCCAAGAACAATTAAATCAGTGGAAATGACGTTAGAGCAGACACAGACTTCTGTAGTAGATTAGTGTTGGTGAAGTGGTTTCCAGTGTCGCGGATCCAAACTGCCTTAGTTGAGACAAACGGACGCCTCGTTTATTTGGGCTAACTATATTAGCTTTAGCCTGGCTGGTAGCATACGTAAAATAAGTTCAAGCATTTTAAATTTGTGTTAACTGTATGCATTTTGTGTCAAAGCAACAAGAGATGCGTTAATTGTATAGCCTACACAGACAGATATTGTGTTAACTGTGTTAAGAGTTTAGGAAAGTTGTTAAAAGTATTGAACATTTTTTTCATTGCAATCCTAAAAAACGGTTTAATGCTAAAATAGTCATTAGATAGTTCCATGCCTGTTCTCAGTTCTGAAGGTTTGAGATATGGACGCCACTGTAAAGCTACTCAAGATTGGCTTCTCTCATAGTCAATCCGTGGTTGATTACATAATGAATAAGTGCGGCAATGATCTCATCAGAGATGGTTCTCCTCCTCCTCCTCCCCTGTCTCTCCCTTCTGCCCTTGCACTCAGTCTATTGTTGGCATCCATTGTTCACAACAGGTAACCTGCCTTTGGCCTATATATAGGCCTATACTAAAGCAATGATTGGCTGGTGTTCAGTTAAGCATAATGTGTTTGCACATGTGAGGAGTGTGTGTATGCCCTGGTAAATACGTGTAGCATTTTGATTTGTTGTGTTTGGAAAAGGAAAGAAATACACTTTCTGTTCGATTTGTGCGTCTTGGGTAGAGAATTGTGTATGGTGATTTGCGAAAAAGTGTTTTATGCAATTGAAAACTGAGTGAAAGACTGAAATATAGCTTATGGTTTTGGAGATTTGCTGTGTAGTTTTGCACTTTGAGGGAGAGGTTTCAAAAATTGTGTGGCATGAAAAGATTTTGTGTGTAAGCAGTTGTAAAAAAATCTAATTTACAGTAATCTAATTACTTAGAAGTAGCGTTGCTAAAAGTTAGCAACAGCAGTTTATAACTGGTTGTGTGTAACTGTAACAGAATTAAGTCAAATGGAACGTGTGTGTTTCAAATGGTAACAAATGTTTTTTTATAAATTAGGGAGTAATTTTTGCGAGTGTTTCAATTTGCAAAGTATCTGAGGTGTTCTGTTGATTGTGTGTGAGGTTGTGTTGGTTGTGTGTAGTGTTTTGAAAAACCGGTCCCTGTATTCAAAGTAGGTCTTAATCAATTGAAAAATCCCACAAAAAAGATGTAAAAAGATATAAAACTTGCTTCAAATGCAACCAATAACTTGACTCATACTTGATACACTCTGGTCTTGGCAATGACTTGGTCTCTGCTACAACACTGCAGCACTGTTTCTGAGAACGCCTCTTCAGTGGGATAGTAAAACAGCAACATCGTCATGCTCTGCCCACAGCAGCAACCCTGATAGATGTGAATCTCTGCTAATTTGATTTGATTTGATTTCCCTTCAACAGTACAGCCTAGCATATTCTCCAACTGACACAAACTCTGTTTAACCTTGATGCGTGCGTGTGCGTGTATTTGTGTGTGTTTGTCTTATCGATGTGTGTGTGCATGCCTGCCTGTCCTCTGTGCGTCTGTGCCAGACGTTCTGAAAATAGACTGTCTGGAAATTGATGCAAAAAAGGAATAAACTGCTGTTAGTTTGACCAATTAGTAGTTTTTTCATGAAAACAATATGGCCATTGAAAATAGGGACAAAGGGCATTGCATAATAACTTGTCATCTGCACTGAATATCACTAAAAAGAACAGCAACATGTCTAACTTACATGAGTTCTGTGTCCATGTGTGTGTCCATCAGAGGCCAGATGAGGAGGTGGTGCTAGACCAAGGAGGGACCAGCTCAGTCCTGAATATCCACTATGAAAAGGAAGAACTAGAAGGTGAGTAATATGTGCAGGTGGAAAACTACTAAGTAATAAACTGGTTTATAATAATAATTATTGGTATTGAAGAACGATTTCTTTCAACTAAATCAGGTCTGAACACGGTTCCAAAATAAACAGTTTTTACATTTTTCTTCTTTCAAAGCAGTGTTAGATTGAAACTATGCAGACCTTATTTGTGCCCTGCAGTGAAGTATTTGTGTACTTGTACCTAAGTATTTTTGCCATTGAGTCTCTTGTTATCATAACAGGTTGCATCAAACACTGAATGCACTTATGATAATTGGCGGAGATTGAGACCAATGTGGGACAGAAGGCAGAGTGTTGTTCTCCCTGTGGAGCTTTGGGCCAACACCTAGCCCTCTTTTACTTTCAGTCACTTTAACCTAGCGAGCTGAGAGACCACAGTGCACCTTAATCAACTCTGCTTTCCCCTTTAGCAGTTGTTCCATCTGGAATACAGAAAAATGCCAGTTTTATCCTCATCTCATTACAATTTTATATTATCTCATCCGAAAGCCTGAAATGAAATGTAGGCCTACTTATGTATGTATTTATGGAAAGTGGACAAGATTACAAAAACACCACAACCCAACGACAGGAGAGGCATGTAGGCTGGGGGTAAACAAATTCCCAATGAGTTCTACAGTATGTATCAGCTTTGAGAAGAGGTCTGATAATCACGTCTTTGAAAGTAAATTGGACAAGCTGCAGTCATATGTTGCCAAATTAACAGGAGGTTAACATAGGTACACGACAGGCATGATGCCTAATTCACACTCTTCATCAGATAACTTGCCAAGAGGTTCATTGTGATACTACTTTAGTTATATGTACATATACTCAGTTTAGGAAGGCCTGAAGCTTATCTAAAAAATAACAGATCACTTTATTCATTCATTTTGTCCTCCCCTGAATTTCTCGAAGTTGCAATTACTGAACTCGCTAGAATCTTCATGGCCATTAATATCTCCACGATGGTGTTTTGTGTTTCTTTTTAAATATTTATTTTAAAGTAAATCCTGACACTAAGTACGTGTTTCGTCTCTACGTCAGGCCACAGGACTCTGTTTGTGGGGGTTCGAATGCCCAGGCAGAGCCATCGTCACCACAAGGCCCACGGCTCTCGGCACCGCAAGAGAGACAGAAGGGCAGGAAGCATCGCAACTCAACAGAGCGAGGATAGTGAGACGGCCACCTCCAGTCACGGTAACACACACCAAACCTTTTCTTAGGCTATGCTGATTCAGTATTTCTTTTGGCTCATCCAGTCATTTATCAGTCAGAGAGAGATGACCAAATAGATGATTCAATGTAGACCATGCATGCATGGCCTACTTGCACATCCACCTCCCAGAGAGGAAGTAGTTGTTAAACAAAGCCTATCAATAGTGTGGGCTCACACATACAGCACCCCAGGCTAAAATTGACAGGTCCACTAATTTGCTACCATAGAGCAGGAACTAGTCTGCATGTGTGTGTGTGTGTGTGTGTGTGTGCGTGTGTGTGTGTGTCAGGCAGACACTTTTAAATACATGTAATGACAAAGTAAACAGAGTGTGTTTGTGAAACTTTTTTGAGACCCACATTTCACCTCTTGTTGCTCCCTCGCATCCTCTTGCTTCATCAGACACGCCGTCCCAGCGGGTCCAGTTCATTCTGGGCACAGAGGAGGATGCTGAACATGTGGCCCACGAGCTGTTCACTGAGCTGGATGAGATCTGTGTGAGGGATGGCAAGGATGCTGAGTGGAAGGAAACAGCCAGGTCAGGATCTCCTCTGGGAGCTGTTGGCAACAATGCTTGGCAATAACACTTCTGACAGCCCAGCAGCTCTACAAATGTATTTTTACGAAGAGAGACGTGTAGTTACATTCAAAGCTCAGTGGATGATTTTTTGGTCAATTTGCTTGAATCTCTAAAGAGAGGAGTGACAAAAAAACACTGCTGGGATCTAATTTATTCTGGTAAAATGCTCAGTTTCACATGCTAATGTCAAAACCTTTCTCTCATATTGTGTGGTTAATGTTTATGTCAATAGCATTTTTCCTGGAAGGAAAGAAAAAGCTCTAATGCTCCTTTCTTGCTGTCTGCACTGAGTTGATCTGGGCCTGTATTGATCAAAGCTCTAAGTATTAAACTTAAGAATGCTCTAAAGACCCATCATGGGAGTGTCAAGCTAAACTCACACATCATTCAAGCAACTCACTCGTACTTACAGTAAAGTGTAGGATTAGTAACATTTTAGGAACAACACAAATTAACCATGTAGGAGTAGCCAGTCAGAGGCCAGGATTTAATGCTACATCTGCCATTTTGTGGATTCTTTTCTTATGAATTTATTTAAAAAATTGCTGAAATGGAAACAAAAAGAAAAACAAACAAAATTAATGTCAGTGTTCTTCTTGTTGCTGGCAGAAAATGGTGTTTGAAATGAATTGCAAATAATATGATAAATCTACCTGCTGAATGATTTATATTGCTTTAGATAGCGTTCATCATAACCAATGATAGTTTATACAATCACTCCAGATATCTCAAAAATGTGTGTTGTGTCTTTGTACTGCAATCATCTGGGATCTACTCTCAACTTAAAACCTCACAAACTCTCCTGAATTTAAGAGCGTTTTTAAGTTGTAACGAAATGTAATGAATAGACCTTAAAAGATAATCGTAACAACACTTGACATTTACTTCTACTTGCAAACCTCTCGTCTGTTTTACCTCACAGGTGGCTAAAGTTTGAGGAAGACGTGGAGGATGGCGGGGAGAGGTGGAGCAAGCCATATGTTGCCACTCTCTCCCTCCACAGCCTGTTTGAGCTCCGCAGTTGCATCATCAATGGCAGTGTGTTGCTTGACATGCACGCTGACAGCATCGAAGAGATTGCAGGTGAGACATATATTAATATCTCAGTACCAGAGTGCTATTGATTCTGAGAGAAAAATAAGCACTCTGTCTGAACAATATTTTATAAGGACATTGTAAGAAATCAGTTTTTGTCATTGGTGTTCGTGACAGGTGTCGCTTCTTCAAATGGATATATGATTCCACAATTTGTTTTTCTGTATTTCTCTTTCCTGCCCTCTAAAGTCACTTCTTGCTCCTGTCGAGTACTTATTACATTTATTGATATAAAGCAGGCTCCATAGCTCAGCTGAGATGCTCGCTGGATGTCTGCGACAAATTGATTTATCGTCATAAGAGAGGTGACACACCTGCAGTACAGACCTGCGAGGGGCATTACCATCGTGCTGGATGCAGAAACACATACACAGACACACAAGTTCTCAGTCCTAGAGATGTAAACATACACAAGCACTGTCTAGTGTCATTACATGATGCAACACAGTACTAGTGGCTGTGAAGCCTCAGTTTGTGCAATAAAGCTGAAAAAACTCTACGGTTGCTCTGAGGTTGTTTTCATGGAATATTGCAACTGAACTTCTGTTGAACCCTATTTGAATTTCATCTATGATAACCTAAAGCTGCGGCCACAGTTCAAGCTTATTTGCATACAAGAACGCAACTTGTATGTCGCACCTGTAATTTGCATGCAAGTACATGATTGGATAAACACTGCCCATGTACGTCCAATGAGTAAGAAAATTAAGACAGATACCGCCTAAGGCAGTTTCACTTGTCACTGTCATTATTGTAACATGGCTGATTATACTTAGCTGAGCTAAGCACATTAGAGCTGGCCTTAAAGTGTGCTCAGAATGAATGCAGGCACTGCAGTGTTCACGTGTTCACGTGTGTGTGTGTGTGTGGGTCAGGCAGACACTTTGATTGACTGTGGAGGAGGGAAGGAAAGGAAGGAAAGATCCAGTACTGACTCAGCAAGTCAGTATGAAAAAGAAAAGACTGGGAGAGGGAGGAGAGCAGAAGGGGTGAGAGAGATAAAGAGATGGTGATTATTCTCTGCAGTCCCACATGACCTGATACGTTGGACAATATATTGACCGACCGCTTCCAACACGCACACGTTCTGCTTAGCACTGTGGCTTTGCATGTTGACAGATTATTACATTGTAACTATAGAAATAAAAGAAAAAGCTAATGTTTCATAGTTCAAGGAAAGCTCTATAGTTGGAACATAAACTGCGCTCTGAAATCCATTGTGTCCAATAGGTTGCGTTTTGTGCTTTGCTTGACCCAGCGGCAACCTGGTTAAACTTTGGGCGCAACACGCTGAACCCAGCGGCAAGCGCAGTGCTAATCGCATTTGGACGGAAAGGCCTATTAGTATTATTTGTGTAGAGAATATTAATTATAAATGGATTCCAGTTCTGGTCAAAATAGCACGTACAAATAATAGCTGTCTGATGCCATTATTTAGAAAAAGTCCGAAGTACGATTTCTTTGTCCGTGTTTTGCAGACATGGTGCTGGACCACCAGGAGGCGTCCAATGAGCTGGATGACACTGTGAGAGTGAAGGTGCGTGAGGCTCTGCTGAAGAGACACCACCACCAGAACGAGAAGAAGAAGAACCTGATGCCCATTGTGCGCTCCATTGCTGAGGGAACCCGCAAACAGTCAGAGGTCTATCTGACAGGTGGGTTTCACACTGTACATCATATGCACACACATATTACATTAAGTAATACTTAATGTTCACCTAACTGATCAGTTAAATTTTTTTGGCATAAATCAAATGTAGAAATGTACTTATGGATTTAAATTATAATTGCTTTTGCATATCTCGCTACAGAATTATTGTTGTCTTAGAAATATGAGTTGACTTCTAATTACTTTAGTCAGAGGCAGCTGTTTGCTATAATAAGATCACATAAGACTTTTTTAATATCAAAATGATGGATGGAGAAAAACAAGGGAGTACGAGTAAACCTTAGAAGATTAAAAGCAACGAGACTAAGAAACAGACAGATTGGAAAGTATGATCTCTCATAGTTTCTTGCACTTGGCAGGCCAACAGATATATGTACTAATTCTGATCCTCTTTCTCTCTCTCTCTCTCAAACACATATACACACTTATGTGCACATACACACCCATACCTTACCGTCTAGCTGGGTCAGCCACATCTCCCCAGCCTCCGCCAATTATAGAACCCGCTAAGAATGGTGGCGGACAGGACACTGCCCCAGTGGACCTTAGCAAGGTAAACAAGCAAGTTTTCATTCTCATAAATATCTGCAGTATGTCCTTGCATACTGCTCATGTCTTTGCATGGATGCTGTAAAGACCACACTAGAATATAGAAAGTGGTAGTTTTAATTAACCCATCTGACCACAGCAATGTAAGATCATCAGCTGTATGCAGGTGCTGGAGCTTGCAACTGCTAAGATCTGTAATCAATGCTTGGTGGGTCACATAGTGCCCTCTATGAAACAACAGGAGAACCACATTTGTTCGAAGTGTATCCCAAAGCAGCAGTAGCTCATAACTGCAAGACTGTTGAGTACAGCCACATAGGACAAATAACAAGAAGCCTCCATTTAGCCAGTAATTTCCACCTGGAATTTTGTAGTGCATGTCTGTACAGTTTAACACCCCTAGCACTGAAATTCTATCTAGCTCCACTGACATTATTCTGCACCTGTGATGGGAGAGCTTCATGTACAACTCTTAGGTATTAAGTCATTTCTGCCTTGTCTCACCAGGTTGACATGCACTTCATGAAGAAGATTCCAGAGGGTGCAGAGGCCTCCAATGTACTGGTGGGAGAACTGGACTTCCTAGAGAGGCCCATTGTGGCCTTTGTCCGTCTCTCCCCTGCTGTGCTGCTCACTGGACTCACTGAGGTCCCCATACCTACCAGGTAGACAACCACATAAACCATTGTTTAGTCATAAATTTAAGCGATGTGTCAAGTCAATAATCCAGGAATGCTTTACATAGTCTAAATAATCTGCTGACGAATATCAGGTTCCTCTTCATTCTGCTGGGCCCCGATGGAAAGGCTCAGCAATACCATGAAATCGGACGCTCCATGGCGACCATCATGACAGATGAAGTAAGAAAACTTTGTCAATTAATATCTAACTTCAGAAACCTTAAAAAAAACTAATTAAATATCAACATTTACCTTGCGAAGGCAGTCAGTTTATTTCCCTCTGTCCTTCACTTTTGTCTGGAACCAGATCTTCCATGATGTAGCCTACAAGGCAAAGGACAGAAGTGACCTGCTAGCTGGGATAGATGAATTTCTGGATCAGGTGACGGTCCTGCCACCAGGAGAGTGGGACCCCTCCATCCGCATTGAGCCACCAAAGAGTGTCCCGTCTCAGGTACACAGCTATGCCATAGACAAAGATTAATTTTACAACTTTGCTAAGGGTGCAATAAAACCAAGGGTGTAATAAAACCCAGACTTATAATCTTGGTTCCCAGGATCTTTTGCTTCTGTCTGTTCCAAAGGTTAGAATTGAATTGGAAAAAGGCATTTAAGTTTGCTTTCTCCCTCTACCTGGAACAAGCTACAGAAGTCCATGAAACTTAATGAGCTGGTCTCATTGGCAACTCATTGGTTGCTTTTATGAGGATGTTAATTGACTTGGACTTTGAAACATTTGCTGATTCAGTTATTTTATGTTTTTAATGTTTTTGTGTACTTTGTTTTTGTGTGTATTGGTGCTTGGACTGCTGGCTGTCTTAGCCAGGACACTATTGAAAAAGAGATTTTTAATCTCAACGTGTCTTTTCCTGGTTAAATAAAGGTAAAATAATAAAAAAATAAATAGCTGTTTTTTAAATTGTCTATTCCTGGACTGTCACTTGGTGCCTGCAGGAGAAGAGAAAAACGCCAGGAGTTCCTAATGGCGGAGCCTTCCAGGTAGAGGAAGAACTACATGCTGAGCACCACGGACCAGAGCTACAGAGAACAGGAAGGTAAGCTGTCATTTGCAGGTTGACTACACAGGCTTATTGCTTTAGTAAAGGCTGCTATAACATCTATTATGGTAAATTTAAAAGCCAAATTCAGGTGTCAAAAAAAGAAAGACACAATTGGTGAATATTGGGAGATGCTTTCTTAAAGATAGCCCGTGGAAAACATGGCACCTCTTGGGTTTTCTGTATGGAAGCCTGGGGCTTGGGGTGGGGCTTATGTTTGTCAGTGGCTGGATTCACCCAATCTAAATTTGAAGTTGTGACGAGCTGAGGTTGGACAAGTAAGTGACAACCCAAGTGTGATAGTCTGAAAGACAAACATGCACGACAACATTCTTCCTGTTAACGCCCCCTGAAATCTTGTTTTTGCTGACCTTCAGTGGTTTAACTTCTCACCTTGATGCAGTAAGTGTAATCTAGGACGCTGTGACATCACTCATATGTGTGGTTACAGATGCAATACCACCAACGAGACCCATCAGAGGTTTGGGTGCTTCAGCTTGACATTACCTCTCTTACATCTCTTGAGCACCTCTCTTCTTTTGTTGAATGCCATGATTAGGTTGTTTGGTGGTCTGATACTGGACATCAAGAGGAAAGCTCCGTTCTATCTGAGTGACTTTAAGGACGGTATGAGCCTGCAGTGTGTGGCCTCTTTCCTCTTCCTCTACTGTGCTTGCATGTCTCCTGTCATCACCTTTGGAGGACTGCTGGGGGAGGCGACAGAGGGACGCATCGTAAGAGCACAAACACACTAAGACACAGTCACATAGTGTGATAAGAAGACTATAGACAGTGTACATGTTACTGAGTAAAAGACAAAACACTTTCTATTTCCACATTCGTGACAGAGTGCCATAGAGTCTCTACTCGGTGCGTCTATGACTGGAGTAGCCTACTCTTTGTTTGCTGGTCAGCCTCTCACCATTCTAGGCAGCACAGGTCCTGTGCTGGTTTTTGAGAAAATCCTCTTCAAGTTCTGCAAGTATGTATTACAACAACCCTTTTTTGACATTTTTATTATCACTGGTGCAGTCCTTTGCCGCCCAATTATGTATTACCTGACATTCCCTACAAACTCCTTTTCGCCTTTCACATCAGGGACTACAACCTGTCCTATCTGTCGCTGAGGACTTGCATCGGCCTGTGGACGGCCCTGCTGTGTTTGGTGTTGGTTGCCACTGATGCTAGCTCTCTGGTGTGCTACATCACTCGGTTCACAGAGGAGGCCTTTGCCGCCCTCATCTGCCTCATCTTCATCTATGAGGCATTGGAGAAGCTCTTCCACTTGGGAGAAGTCTACCCCTTCAATGCACACAGCGATCTGGATAAACTTACACTGGCGTAGTGAGTAACAAAGTGTTCAATCTGCATGTTCACCTGCTAGACTTGTTTTTTTCATGTGCATTGTTCTTCTCAAAGAACACAAAGCTGTCATTCTCTCTCTTTGCTTTGGTTGTCATAGCTGCTCTCCTCTACAAGCCTTCAGATCACATTTTTTCATGCAGTTCCCATTTTGTCTGGCCTAATTTAAGAAAAGCAAGCATGCAAGGCCATTTTCTATCAGAAAAGAATCTCTAATTTTCCTTGTGTGTGTTGTGATGTCTCTCTCTCTCTCTCTTTCTCTTTCTTTCTCTGTAGCTGTAGGTGTACAGAGCCTGATAACCCCAGTAATGAAACCTTAGAACTGTGGAGTGAGAGAAACATCACAGCCTCGGTTGTACCATGGACTAACCTTACTGTCAAGGTAACGTAACTATGTGGAAACACACACAAAGGCACACGCACACACACACACACTTTGACGCCTAATCTCAATGTGACTTCCAGGTGATAGCACACATTACTTTTGCTTTAGGTTTATGTTTGTTAACATTCATGTAATCCGCTCACCTTCCCTGGAGCAACTAACATCTCTTACTGTAAGGACCTTTGCAAACACTGACAAGGACATTTAATGGATTAACCTTTCACTGCTGTGTGTGTATAACTGAGCAAAGGCTTGTCTTGGTTTTCTGTATTTCTGTGGTTTCCTTTAAGCTTTGTAGACCTTCCTGACAATCAGATAATTTAGATAACAACATTTTGATCTATTTTCTCTTGAGTCCTCCAGAGTCCATTTTGTTCTTATTTAACCTACAGGAGTGCGTCAGTCTGCAGGGCCACTTTGTTGGGACAGCGTGTGGCCACCATGGCCCCTACACCCCAGATGTTCTCTTCTGGTCCACCATATTGTTCTTCTCGACCTTCTTAATGTCTGCCTTCCTCAAACAATTCAAGACAAGTCGTTATTTCCCCACCAAGGTATCAACCAATAAACCTGCTCACTTATCAAAGGGTTTGCCTTTTGGCGCCACAGTTAATAACCACTGATCTCTGAGTGTTGTTATCTCCCATGCACAGGTGCGGTCCGTGATCAGTGACTTTGCAGTGTTCCTTACTATTGCTGTCATGGTTCTGCTTGATTATGCCATGGGAGTGCCCTCCCAGAAGTTACAGGTGCCCAGCAAATTCCAGGTATAGAAAAATGACTAATTATGTAAACCTTAATATAAAATGCCACATGATCATGGTTTAATCATGGCCTCACTTCTCTTTAATGTGATCCTCCAGCCTACCAGAGACGACAGAGGTTGGCTGATCAATCCAATAGGACGCAACCCATGGTGGACAATCCTGGCTGCAACTATTCCTGCTCTTCTCTGCACCATCCTCATCTTTATGGACCAACAGATAACTGCCGTCATCATCAACCGCAAAGAGCACAAACTACTGGTGAGAAAAAATACAGCTGCCCTTTATGCACTGTTGCTTGTGGCTGCAGACAGTAGCCCAGTTATACATGTATCTATCTGTCCTCTTTTTCCATTCTGTAGAAGGGCTGTGGGTACCACTTGGACCTGCTCATGGTTGGGGTGATGCTGGCTGTGTGCTCCATCATGGGCTTGCCCTGGTTTGTAGCAGCCACAGTGCTGTCCATCTCTCATGTCAACAGCCTGAAGCTGGAGTCAGAGAGCTCGGCTCCAGGAGAACAGCCTCGCTTCCTGGGCATCAGAGAACAGAGGTTAACAGGCCTGCTCATCTTCCTGCTCATGGGCTGCTCTGTATTCATGACTGGAGCCCTGCAGGTCAGTTAGATTAGCTGCACATACCTGCACCCCTCTGGATGGGATATTTTTAATTATTTATTTATTAATTTTAGGTTTATTTAGTAGTGACAAAGTACACTCATAATACATAAATGCATGTTAAATGTGCCAGAATTGGCCTATTGGCTTTTTTACATGTGCTGTCTCTGTACTGGTGGTAAGAGGTCACCCTAAAAAAATAGACAAGGATTAAGCTATAAATAATACATACAGATGTGGGCCTATACAATAAATACAAGTTTGTTTATGTAATATGATAACCATCAACTCTCATTGATGTATGTTTTTTTTCTCCAGTTCATTCCTATGCCAGTGCTGTATGGTGTTTTCCTTTACATGGGAGTCTCCTCATTAAAAGGCATCCAGGTAATGTGAAATGTGACACAGGAATATCATCCTATATGATAAAGATGATTTACAGTAAGGCCATTATGAGTGCAATCTGAAAGTTTCTGACTGTGGCACCCTAGTGGTAGTGTCAATGGGAGTGTCCGTTTTTTACAATCCGGAATTTATAAATAATGTGCAAGATGCTATAAACAGATTTTTTTTTTTCATACTTATTATTTAACTATTACTTGAAAAGTTGATCTTTTTCCCTCTCTGTCACAAACTCTGATTAATGAAGCTGTTTTGTGGCGCTCTGTCCTGATCAAATTAATTCCATCCCAATTCAATGAGGCCTGACAGTTAATTGTCAGACTAATCCAACTAAATCCGTTATTCATAATTACTTTCCTCTTTTTGCCATATTCAACATCTGTCTCCTGGCTCTGTTCTCATTAATTCAAATCTCTTCCTTCCTCTATCTGTCTCTAACTCCCCCACCACCAGTTCTTTGACCGTGTGAAGTTGTTCTGTATGCCCGCGAAGCACCAGCCAGACTTCATCTACCTGCGCCACGTCCCCTTGAGGAAGGTGCACTTGTTCACTCTCACGCAGCTCACCTGTCTGGTGCTGCTTTGGATCATCAAACACTCACCTGCCGCCATCGTCTTTCCCATGATGGTGAGTTGGCCTCCGCCAACATCCCCACTCTCTCTTCACTGGCCTCACCATGTCTCCTATTGTCTTGAAAAAAAGAAAACGTGTTTTTTTTCCTGAAGGTTCTGGCTCTGGTTTTCATTCGAAAACTGCTGGACTGGTGTTTCTCCACGCGAGAGTTAAGTTACCTGGATGACTTGATGCCTGAGTGGAAGAAAAAAAACCTTGATGATGCATCTAAAACGATAGAAGAGGTAGTCTACATTGAAACACACAGATGGAAATAAATAATGAAAATAAATTAAGATGCACATATTGACTGGACATGTTTGTGGCATGGATGTGTCTCGTAGGAATCACAGGTTATGCTCAGCTCAAAGAAGAAAGATGCAGCTGCTGTTCAGATTCCCATGGAGGCCAGCGAGCCTGTTCAGACCTCCAAAGCACACGACCCCAGGTGAGAACACACATACACTCCTACACACACATTCTCAAATGGACCTGAGGGACATCAGATGATCGGAGTGGTAAGAATATGAGAGAATTGCTTTACCTTCCTGTCTATCTATGTGCATGCTTGTCTTGTTTGGTGTTCTGCTCTCAAGTGCACCCTGTGAATACTACTGTAACACACTGAGACCTCTCCCTAAACCCCCAACTCACTGCCAACCCTATCCTCTTTCTGGTCTTACCCTCCTCTTCCTCTCCTCAGGAGTGACCCCTCTGACATTAATATATCTGATGAAATGTCTAAAACCACCGTGTGGAATTCCATTAACTCCAGTCAAAGGGACACTTGTCCTGTGGCTTCTAAGAAGGCAAGCCCATTCCCTCTTTTTCCTCACCCCTGTCATCTAGAAACATTCCTGCTGCACATTGTGGTCACTCGTTTCATTTGTGTTTTGAAATTGTTACTCCAACTGCTAATTGCAAATTTAGGGTAGCGAAACTGTGCTCTGTGTTTTGTTAATTAAAGCTTGTTTGTTTTACTCTGCAGGATTGAAGGGATCACGTTCATAGACGAGTGAAAGGATGTCTGCAGTTCTGACAGGCTGTAGTTCTGGAACACAGGATACTGCGATTTGGATTTCAACCACTTCAATGCTCACAAAAACAAGTTTTGATCATTTTTACCAGCTACCTGAAACACATAATACTGTACACAAACATACAGACAAAGAGAAGGTAGTACAATATGCACAGATAGACAAACACATGCACTTCAATCTTTGTGAGAACTAGAAATATCTTTAAATCTTATTTACCTACATTCAAAGCCAGTGCTTACCTAACCTTAACTCTATCTCCTTGACTCAAAAGTAGAACGAACCTCAGCAAAGTTAACCATCTTAACCAGTTAACCAGTAGAAACCCCTGATCTCAACCATCACCATCTTCTACTTCTAGCTTTCTATTAATCCAGACAGGGAAGAAAGCCCTTAGTGATCAGTTCTGGTCTGTACACTGCGCTTGGCTTCCCGGCTTAGTTGTAAGGTTAAAGGATGAAACTTTAAGACTTTCACAACAGCATTCATCTGTGAAAATTCAACAGCATCCAATATCTCAGTTTTAATTAATTTGTGTCTGATAATGTGATCTAGAGACACACAGTGGAGCATCCACAGTGACAGTAAATAATGGAGGACATTGTGACTGCTGCTGGCAGCCATAGTGAGTTATGGGGACATTTGCTAATTCACACCTAAAACCCATGCGTATACTTAAAACTCTATTGGATGTTACGCCTCAAATAGCCTCACAGCACACAGTGTGTTGTGAGGCTGTAATTCAGTGTCGGTGGTCTGTCTCCAAAAAATGTCAGCTGAAAGGTCCGGACAGTTTGTCTTTAGCTCATGGGGAAACAGCTGCTGTTTGTCTATAAATATCGACTTTACTGCCCAACGACATTGAAATAGCCCATTGTAAATTCTGTTGTAGGTTGGATTTTTTATTTAACTAGTGCAGTGCCCGTTCAGAATTTGCCTGTGCAAAACAGGCAGATTGCTTGTCCTCCAGTTTTGCTGCTTACAACTTCCCCATCTTATTAACTTCACACTCGACACTGCATTTCCTTGGGTCCTGAGCAATAAACCTGCCATGACATAGACATAGACTAAAGTATATACATCATTAGCAAATATGTTTTTGCTAACTGCTGGCTAATTGTGATCAGGCCAGATCATTTCCGGCAACAAAATCTTAATTTCAAAAGATACATAATTTATTCTTGAAATGTTTTAGTTTGCTAAAACGTAACATCTCCAGCATCTCATGGAGGTACTGTAGTAAGTGACGGAGAGAGAGATGTATCTAGCATGCCGTTCGGCGGTGTAACACTTTATAGGGGACCACTCTCAATACCCTACTTGTTGGTACATGACACACTGCTAATACAATTGTCCCATAGATCTCAAGAGCTCGCACTTGACACTGCACTTCCTTGGGTCCTCAGAAGAAATTCAAAGAGCAGACAGGCTGACTGAGGCTCCTTTGATTTTAGTTACTAGATACTTAAACTAGCCGTAGCTATACCACACACACAGTTATAAACCAAAAATAAGCCTTGTTGCCATTCTATTAGGTACAGCTATCTAAAAGTCTAATACAACAGTCCTGCAATAAAATCCCACCTTCATAAAGGTTATAATTGTTGTTGAAACTGTTAAAGAAAAGTGTTGATCAATCCATATTGAACATACTGATAAGAAAATGATTTGGTTCTTTATCAGTTAAAAGCTGCACCATATTCCCTTAGCTAATTACTAACTTTGTGAAGGTTTGGTGCTGAGCAGGTAGTGAACAGTAGGTGTTAAAGAGCCGTTTTGCTGAAAACAGCTGTTGCAGCTGAAAATTATGATATTAAGAATGATGAAATAAAACAGTAAAAACTGCAGGCCAGAAAATACAAATAATGAGCTAAAATAACCTGTAAAGCCCATATAGCAGAGTTGGACGATCATTCATTGTTCATCCCTACAAGCCACTGGTTTCAATTACCACTCATGTGATCCACTGGTAATATAAAAATATTAGCTGCTTTAAAGACATTTGGTCCTCGCAAAGATAGAACACAAACAACCAACTACTCCCCCTTTTCACCCTTTGATCTGAAACCCGGGTTCTGCCCCTCCACTGTACACTTAGCTGGGCTATATAGTGGGAGTGTAAACACTCCTTTAGACACAAACCAGGTCATTTTTCTTAATCTCAATAGATCCGTCAGTTCTCATTCCTTAAATCTACTAAAGCATCTTTTTATTTAAAGTGGTCCATGAGTCTGTTCTCTTTCAAATAGTGATGATATGGTCAATTATTTAGTAGATTTATTGCAGGTTCAGTAATACATAAATCCTTTTTTGGTGCATAAAACCTTTTGTCAGTTTTGTGTAATGATGTAAACTGAAAACTGTAAATGTTAGAAGACCTACTTCAGTTCAAGCAGCGGCATCAATAACGTGTCTTTTGAGGTGTAATCCTTTTCCCTTTCCTATGGACGTTGGGTTTTAAACTATTGATTGTGTACAATGGAGGTTGTTCTACAGAATATTTGTCACGTGTTAGTAGTACAGTGTATTATGTCTTTACCTCAGACAAGTTCATAAATGCTCCTGAAAGGCACTTTGGATGATGTCAGGTAAGGGGATACCAGAGCAAAGGGTGTGTATGTGTCCATCCCTTTGAGTTTCAGGAAAATAATAATCTTTTGATTATTTTATGGGGGGCAGCAGGCCTTTTCTTTTAAGCAATAACTTAACCTGTGATTCAACCCAAATTTACTTTGCTACAACTCTTTATTTATCAGGGTCCCGTTGAACCAGTGCAACCTATTTCTGTCCATCAATGCGAAATAGAGGTTGTTCTGGAAAACGTAACATTTGAAGCCGTGAACACTTTACATGTGCCAAAAAGAAACACATTTTGACATTGTCACACTTTCCTTCATTATGTGGATTCCCGAGACATGTCACTTTGGATAAATAAGATTCAAGTGTAATATGCTCCCCCTCATTTTAAATTATGAGCCAAATCTGGTGGTTGTCTTAAATTAATTTCGAATAGGACTTGCACATCAGTGTCACCTCAGAGCTGGAAGAGCCAAAGGAAGCAGAGGGAATAACCTTCAGTAATACTTTATTTGTAGTTGCACTTTCTATAGATAACGAATTTGTGATATATTTTATTTTGAAGAAGTATATTAAGCAATTAAATGATTTTACAATAATTTATTACAGTTATTTATTTTTAGACTTACTTTCTGTACATACTGCAATAAGTGTGGTGAGCTAAGAGAAAGGCTGATGAATAATATAATTGTATGAATGAATTCAATAAAACACATTCAAAGGTTACTACAAAGAGAGCAAAGTGCTCTGATGGGAGACATCAGGAGTTTGTCAGATAAACGCTGATTGTCACACCCTTTTGGTCTAGATGGAGGACCTGGAGAGACTTGAAACTGCTTATAAATCTTTTATTGGTTAATACTTGATTGGGTAATAAAAGCAAGGACTAATATAAGATTCATAATTTTTATTTATTATTTATTATTCAGTAATTTTGGGCTTTATCGTTGACAGCATGCAACAAAGAAACACATTTTGAAGATGGATCTTTACTTTGAATATCAGAAAATGAAAAATAGTTTAATAGTATGTTTAAAAGTCCTTGTTTTACTATCCAGTCAAATATAAATGCTTGAGTTCTTTTATTACCACTTTCAAGGCTGCTTCCTCCATAGTACCCATAATTCCTATTCAAGTGACTTTAAAGCAAAGTGCACAAATACAGTAATCTATCACTGTAACATCACATGCGGTAATACTTCCTCCAAGACACGTATGAAAGGAAAACCATTGTCTTTTCTTGTTCTGTACTTCTGCTTTGACTTTTGAATGTGAAGTCTTTGTGTGTACAAGGACCCATAACGAATGGCATGACTATATATTATTAATTTTTGTAAATATAGGCTATATATTCTAAACCACATGAGTGCAAACAAATGTGTAAATTGAAAAAAGATAAGACCAAATTGTAAAAACACACATCCAGAGTGCAATGACTGTAGAAGTGCTTTTACAAGAAAATGTAATTATTTAGCGATTGTTAAAAGTAATTCTATGGAGCATCATGTGTCTTAAATGTTTTCAAATTTTAACCATGAATGTATATGTGAATGTATGGTAAGCATACAGTTAAATGCCTTGGGTAGACTGTAGGTTTACTGCATATTAATGTTACTGAGAGGGGTCATACATTTTTGATGGATGTGAGTTTAAACATATGTGTAGTATGTGTGTGCCCGACATAGAATACATAACCAGTTATTGTGCTGTCATTTCTGACTTTTGACCACTTTACATCTGACCAAAAACTGACCTTTTAAAAGTGATTAATGAGGCACAGGCTGCTCAGAAAACTTCATCATCACTGTGTCCTATTTTGTACAATTTCTTTGTCACACAACAAGAGGCTCAAGTTTCAAATTCTCTCCTGTCATAATCCCAATGTCCTTTTTTTTACGTGTAGATAAAAGGAAAAACTGCACTGTGGCTTTGTCCTTCTAAAGAAAACAAGTCAAAAGTGGTGTATGTTTCGAGGACAAAGTCAGGGTGACAGAAAAACAAAAGGATGAAAGAGAGAGAGAGGTTAGAAAGTAGGAGGCCATTAGAGAGACGAGCACCTGTATTGCAGTAACCTTAATCTTTTTGTCTTGGAGCCATAGAAACAGTGTTGCCTTGTCTCTTCAACCACTGAATGATTAGTCTTAGGCAAGATAATTCTACATGTTTTATATGTGTAATTTAATTTTTGATTATGGAAAATTGAAAAATAAATCATTACAGTTGAAATGAACTCTTGTGTTCCTGTTGCTTGATGAATTTATTGACTTGTCTCCCTAGGTGGCAGCAGAGTCACAATCCTTTCAAGTAGATTCTCCCTGTGAGGACTTTGCTCCCTCTAATTATTTATGTAAATTCAAGATTGTTGCATCATTTTAAGATAGACTAACACTGGTCCCAACCCTGGATCCATCCTGAACATGAGGTGTGTAAACCTCCCCTTTTTTTATACCTTCTTCCTAACCTTAATTTTCACTGGACTCTCTCCTCTCTTCTTGTGCCCCACCCTTTCCTTGTTTAGTTTTTAGTCCTGATGTGAGTACACAGTGTGCACATCTGGAGATGATCCTGAATGCAAATGAGTAGCCTGTGAGAAGGGGTATGAAGTCAAAGATGCACTGCACCCTGTATGTATTTGCCCATGTGTGCCTTCAGGGTGTCATGTGATCCAGACTCCCAAATGCTCCTGATTACAAACATCTGGTGGGCTGTTGCCTGACCAATGAGAGCGGCTGTTGGCTGTGATATCAAGTGGAAAGAGGGAGGTGCACAGGATATTTTAGATTTTTTTTTCCAATCAGCACCATCAGGCTGATCCATTAACTTGTGTTGGATCCCCCACATCACGCTTGAATGTTGCCAGCTGGTCAAGATATACACAACACATTTACCTTCTATGTACTTTCAGCTTGTCTGTTTGTGTATTGATTATTATTATTATTATTGGCTCATAGCCAACACAGGACATCAGCTGAGACGGTACCCTGGCCCGATTGTCTCTGTTCTGAGACTTAAGTGTACAAAGACATCCTTTGTGCTCATGTGAAGGCCCTGTGGTTTTTGTGGAAGAAAGCTGAAGAGTTAACTAGAGCCGGAATGCAGAGAGGAATGCATGTTTCTTTTATGGGGGGCTGCCACAAAATGCTGAATAATTAGCAGTCATTTGGGAAGTATTCATGATTTTTTTCTAAATAGTTTGCAATGTCTTTGCCATGGAGCATCTAAGCTGATACAAGATTGTGTGTGTATTGACAATCTTCTCTGCAGTGTGCATGAGTTTTCCTGTGCAGTAGGTTTTCACATCAGGGAATGCACAGGTGTCATTTGGGAAAATATACATATAAGCTTGGTAACAGTTTACAATGCAGGTTACAAAATTGTGAGTAGTTTCTGAAGAGCAAGTGAGGAACAAAAGCTATTTGCTTTTTTTGCCAAGTGTTAGATGAGAACCACTCATATCTGAGAGTGGTATTGATCTTCTTACTTTACTCCTAGAAAATAAACCGTTATGTGGATAGATAGATAGATAGATAGATAGATAGATAGATATTTATTGTGGGATTCCCCACAGTGTGGAACTGTTCCTTTTAAGAAAGATATACTGTATATCTTCCTGGTTTCTAATATTTAATGATAATCAACATTAGCTCAATTTTGACAAAAACAGTTATGTAACAGATGTAAGAACTTATGCTTGCCAGAGTTACCTTTTTACACAGAAGATATTTTGACAATAACAGGTGCGAATAATAAAATAATTGTGGCTGAATTCCATTTAGCTGCTTCAGTTTTAGGTGCCCTGGCATTGTGCATTCTGGCTCACTGTCACACTGTCATGAATTACTGGCCAAATTTAATACAACAGAGCCATCATTAATGTTATAACTAACGTGTGTTTTTCCTACAATGACCAGTTAAAATGTTTTCTAGTCTTAGCAAACATTTAAAGTTCTCTATCACACACTTTCATACACTGAGAGTACCATACACAGTATGAAAAGTGGAAGTGGTAAAGGGTCACCTGCTCATTAGATAATCATTCAACCATCATCCATTTGTTAAATCATTTAGCAATTTGGGGTTCAGTGTCTTGATCAGGAACACTTCAAAAACATGCAGGGGCCAGGGATCGAATCACTGGCACTCAGATTGGTGGACAACCACTCAACCTCCTGAGCCATAGCCGTCCCTATGTGCTGTGAAAAATCCCTACGTATATCTCTTGGTGCTCCGTAAATAGTAATTTGTAGGTATGACTTTAGACTTTTATGCTAACATTCAACATATTGACTGTGAAGAATACAATAATAAACATGATTTTTTGGTGGTAACTTTTCTGGTTTCAAAAGCCTAAAATATGGCAATGTGTACCTCTTACAAACTCCAAGACAAAATCTGTTAGTCATGTGTAACATCCAACCAAAGCAATCCTGTTTGTCTTTTTTTTCTTTCCCATTTTCATTTGGCTCAGTGAGCTGTTGTCCTCTTTTCTTACTGAACAGAAGGGGCTCTCGGCTCGTCCCTCCCCTCCATCAATCTCTGTCATAAATCTGTTAAGCAGAGAGAAAGGGAACTGCTGAATACAGATTTGTCAGCAATTAATCTAACCTCTATTACTAGACTTGGATATTGTGTTCTCTATACCAGAGAACAATAATCCACTCTAACATGAAGCACGGTGCTGCATTTTTGTGTGGCGTGCAATCGTGTGTGTGTGTGTGTGTGTGTGTGCGTGCGTGCGTTTGCGTGCATGCATGCATGCAGTAAACTTCCTTTAATCAACTGTCATGTTGATTTAAACAATGTGAATCAAAATCATATCATAAAAATCATTATTCTTTATGCTTCATTACCTTAAAGCGCCCAGGTTATGTTCATTTTCAGGTTCATAATTGTATTTTGAGGTTGTACTAGAATAGGTTTATATGGTTTCATTTTCAAAAAAACACCATATTTTTGTTGTACTGCAAATTGCTGCAGATCCTGTTTTCAACCTGTGTGTTTGGGTCTCGGTTTTACCTACGGAGTGAGACATCTCACTTGTTTTAGCTACACAGTGTGACATCTCACTTGTGTACTAATCTTTGTTAGGATTTGCACGTGTATAGTAGCTAGGTAAGATCACATCAGTTAGATAACTCTTTCTTCAACTTTGGTCAGCACAAGGCAGGATTAGCTGGGAGACTTCTTCTAAAAAAGGACGTGCTTGTAGAATACCTCCAGAACAGGGACATGGAAGTAGTTCTTTTGGACATTATGGTGAACTAGTGTCTGTTGTAGCAGTTTTTGCCATTCTCATTTTGCCATTGAGAACAGGCTAGTTGGTGGCTAACGTAGAGATCCGGGCATATTTTGATGTTTGCATGGGTGTGAAAACACCAGAGACACAAAATAACACCCCAAGAAGAAAAAGAGATTTTTTTCTTCATAATATGGGCACTTCAAAAAAATTACACACAGATCCGTTATCCGTTAAAGCTTCTGGATCCAATTACCTGCCATTTACCGTACCAAATGCATGCTGTTGAGGGCAATTTGACTTTGTCCCTTACCTTACGCTCTTCGTGTGTTGCCATTCTCAAAATCCCTTCGCTAGAGGAAACAACCTCGAGCTGGCAAGCTACATGCTAAAAATGGCAAATTTTCAAGTTAATTTGGACCAAGCAACAACGCAGGCCTGCTTGGTTCTTTTCGTGAATGATTGTAAATATTTACATGAAACACGCATTTACTATCTAACTGGCACGTTTTGCAAACAATTGGTGGAATTGCTGTGGTCAAAGTACCCATGGTCATACACTGACAAGAGCACATGACGTTTAACCATGTATCCAGCTAATTTAAACAGCTCACATTACTGTATTGCTTGAACAGATAACATTCTTTAATATTTTATGTTTTCTTTTGCAGGGTGAAAATGTAACACCAAAACAAGTTCCTGTCCGGAACTTAGCACTGCCCACGACAATTGTGATTGGTTCAAAAAAGCTTATTTTTGCTTCTATCCTTAAATGTATTTGTGGTGTAACTAGACCTTACACCACATTGCTGTGGAGCTAGGTCTGGCAATGTAAAGACTGTGGTGTGTGTGTGTGTGTGTGTGTGTGTGTGTGGGTCTGTGTGCATGTGTGCATGTGTGTGTGTGTGTGTGCCAATTGTATCTCTTATTGATTTTCTTAAGGATGAGGATTAGAGTCAATATTATGTTTCCCAGACATGATGGCCATGAGAATGAGAAGTCAACAAAAACATCAGCATATGTAATGTAATGTAATAATATTATTAGCATAATTACTGTATACTCTTCTGTGCATATACCGCGTGTGCTTGTCTCCAGTTTCTGTGTAAAAGTGCATTTACCCAGCACATTAATGAATTTAAAACCAAGAATAAGTCTGTCTCTCAATACTCTGACCTTCCTACCATGTTTCACTCATACTCAAGCCCACTTGTTCCTAAAACTATACAATTAGTTCACACACGTAGTGTAATTTTTCAAAAAAGGCTCAGTAATTTCCTAAAAACAGCTCAGCACTCTATCATTGGTTGGAGACTATTTTAACCCGCAGATTAATGCAAATTTAGTGCTCTAGTAAGTATGTTTGGCAAATAGATGTGTATTGATTAAAAATAACTACAGCACCCATGTTTGTCGTAATGAAAGACCATATCACCCAGTAACTGTGGGACTCACTGGTAATTTTTGAACAACACTGGAGGTCTATGACACAGAGGAAAAAGACACATGAAATACCTCTACTAGTGCACTACTAATGCATTGATAGTTTTTTAGGTAAAAGCTGAGTACTTTGCTGACAGTGACATTGCCTGTAGTAGACAATACACACATTTCCTCTTCTCTTTCCAAAGATTTCCTGTTCCTGTTTAGCCCTCTCTCTCTCTCTCTCTCGCTACCTGATAATTCACCCCTCACATAATTTTCTGTACATGTTGGGCAATTGTATTTCCAGCTATCTAACTTTCAACGATTACTACAACAATGGTCCGGTTGTGTACACATGTGCACACACACACACACACACATACATACATACACATACATACACACACACACAAAATTATCATTACGGGGACAGTTCAGTGGAGCTGTGGATCTGTGCTCAGCTGCTTGAGACAGAATTAGAGTGGCAAACAGCTGAGCTTCTCTGGGTCACTATCACGTGACCTATCCCACCCACTAGGCCAAAGGGACCCACGTTTAGAGTTACCATGTCCAATTTTCAACATACCTGTGTGTGTGTGTGTGTGTGTGTGAAAAAAATCTGTCTTCCTGTGTGTTATATCTGTTCCAGCAGTTGAGTTGTAAAAGGAAATTTCTCTTCCCGTCTCTGCCAGTAAACTTGCTCTCCAACCTGCTGATAGCCGCACCTTTTTGCTCGCCTGTCATTAGCACCCACTCTGCCCTTTGTCCCGCTGCTTGCCTCAGTGACCTGCTTAGGGCCGCATGGCTACATCGGGAGGTGTTCCTGACGTAACAAGAGACCACATCTGGGGGCTTCGACTCGGCAGTGAGAATGTATCAAACAGCCTACCTTATCTATGATGTAAAGAAAATCCCCTGCAGCACATTTGGGATTGTTTAGATGTATTGTTTCCTAGCCTGCAAAATAACAGCGTGGCTTTTTTTCACAGTCAGTCAGCAAAGCAGGTAAGGGAGAAAGAGCTGAGCACTGCACTAGCCATTACTCCTCACCTGATGAAAGGTATTGTAAAAAGCATCCAGCTCTACGGCTATTGTTAGCAAAAATCTAACTCACAGTTCTCTCAGATGATAGTCCACTTATGGCCACTTTATCTCCATAAATAAGAAGGACTGCAATCACCAACTATTGTAAGGTTGTTTTTTAAAACTGCTTTGTAATCATAGCCATGTGATTACGGTCCAATAAAATGAAATTGCAAAGGAAAGTTACAGCTTGAGCTGTGAACCACCACATTCTGAAACATGGCTCACACATGTCAAACATGTGCTGGTGTTTGTGTGTGTGTGTGTGTGTGTGTGTGTGTGTGGTGCAGGGCCCAAAGCAGAAGGAGTGTGTCCTGCAGGGCCTTGAATGTTTACAGCAGAGTAACATGAGGAGTCGACCAGCTTATCCCGCCTCCTCCACAACTCTAAATGCAGAGCCACAGCTGTGTTCCTATGTTTGAGGGACTGGGGAGAGAAATAGGGTTTTAAGGGAAAAAGGTTGAATAAGCTCCTGGAAAGAAATCAATATAAAAAAGATGTGTATATATTACAATATCAGATATTGATACATTACAGGTAAAGAAATGTACCTACTTCTTAGTCAAAGATTTGAGGCCAATGTGGAGGTCATTTACTGCTTTCCATGCATGTGTGCAAGCTGTGTGTCTGTGTGTGTGTGTGTGTGTGTGTGTGTAAGGGGGATGGGGTACTACACGACAAGAATTAGGTAATATTGACATGGTTGTTTCAACTCCACCCTCCCAACGCCACTAAGATCAATGTACCAGATCAATAAAAGTCATTGACAATAACTGAACTTCTCATGTGATTGGTGAAGAAGAAAATTCACAATTTTTCAGTAGCATGTGTTCCACATGCTTATTCATCACACTGAAAGTCTACAATAAAAAAAAAAAAACATGCATTCACACTTGCACACATGCAGAAATTCATGCGCACACGCACACACACACACACACACACACACACACACACACACACACACACACACAGCAACAGGGGGAAACAGTCTTTTCTTTCTGTCTTTTCTGACACTGCATGATTGGTCACTTTTTCCCTCTCTCTCTCTCTCTCTCTTCCTGCTGAAATAGTTTTAACAAAAGAGAGGGAGAAGGAGGAGGGGGAGGGGTGGCGTGGTTGGGGGAGGGGATGTACGTGCTGCTCTGTTGTCACTGGGCGAGGGAGAGCGAGAGGGGGGAGGGAGCGGGAAGCTGGAGGGCGAGCAAGGAGTGTAGGAGAGGATAGGGTCCCAGAAGAGAGCACAAGCCTCTCTCACACACAAACACACAACCTCACACATAAACATTTACATTGGCTCCTCTGTTGTACTTTGTGGAATAGTGGATTACTTTCCTAACTGAACCACTCATCGAGCAAATCCAGGTATGATCAGGTCAGTAACCATACACTCACTTGTTGAAAAATATTTAGCTTTTATCTCCTTTTAGCAGTAATGACAATGTTTCTGCTGCTTCTTGCACATTCCTATCATTTTCAATTCTTTCTATTCTCTCTTTCTGTGTGAGATGCCCTCTTTTATGTACTTCTTACTTAATTGTACTGTTATAGTTTATCCTCTTCATACATATGTCAATAGTTTTTCCTCTATGTGCCAAACCAGGGTTACATGTCACACAGCACTCCCCTTCTCGTTCTTCAGTTTTCTCCTCATGTATTCCATGGCAGACATCATAGCTTCCTTTCTCTGCAGAGAGTACAAAGTTACTTTTGCTGTTGTAGATTGCAGTGTTTGTGTTCAACCGTGGGTGGCTTCAAATAATTAGAAACTTGTCTCTGCTTGGCCATGCGGTGCTGTGGTCTGATGGTAAAAGCCCCCTCTCTGTCAGGACATTTAGCATTCAAACTCTGTCTTGATCGGTCACTCACATGCATGCACATAAACTGAGGAAAGTAAAAGTCAACGCATGAGAAACTCATTATGAGTCAATATCAGTTGCTTTCTGCAAGAAATTGACCAAAAGTTATTTTCACAAAAGTCTTTAAAACGGGAATACTGAATTCAACATATGACACATGCAAACAAATTTTTATTATTTGTACTTTATACATATACAATATATCCCTGCAATCTTGCTGTGGCTGCAATCAAAATAAACATCCTCATCTTATTCACTGTCTTCTAGCTCTGACATTGCCATGTGTGTGCTATTTAGGTGGCAGTGTGTCAGCGCGTTGTTGAACTGTGAAATGAACCATGGAGGGGTCCAGCAGGCCAGTTACTAGCCGAGCCAACAGCTACACAACCACCAGCAGCAAGAGAAGCAGCAGCCCGGGGAAGCCCCGCAGCATGCAGCTGGGCCCTCACTAGCACCAAGTGGTCCCGGTCCTCTCCTCTTTACCTGAGGCCAGGGCTGCAGAATGCTCAGTCCTGTCACCCCATACAGTAAGTCTGCACTACCTTTATTTATTTTTTTAATTTGTGTATAGAGGATTAATGTCGTTACGGGGATGTCTAACGATAAGTGTCTCATATTGTAATTGAACAATGTGACATAGTATTAATTTGAATCTGTTTTTCTGTACGTCTTCTTCTGGCTCTTCTTTTGTCCATGACTCATCTCCTGTGGCTCAGTAGAGGGAAGTGAGGGGCTGGGGGGTCTCTAAGAAGTCATTTTGAGAAGGAAGATATGCTAATGGCTTTAACAGCTGAGTCTCCAGGCTTGCATTGAGGAATTTCACAGAAAGTGTTCAGTCTTGGTTTTTTCAGCCCCTCCATGGGAATATAGTATAGTAACAACTTGTTTAGACAGACAGCAACTTAAGCACCACTGTCTATCTCTTCTAAGGAGCAGCATAAACAGAAGCACTTTCTTTTAGAATGGAAGATACAACAAATTTTGGTTTTATTTATTTTTAAACAATGATAGCACCATCACATTGTGAGATTCTGGAGGCACACTTACTGTATCTTTATTTAAGGAAAAAGATGAAAGCACAAAAATCTCTGTTACGCATCACAGCACAGGCCTCACTTGTGTATGTGCTAATCATGAGAGGTTGCTATCCAGGCTGATGAATATGCTTATATTGATTGACTGGGCTATTGATTAGGCTAAGCTTAAAAGGATTACAAGGCTAACCTGATTGGAATAATGCAACAGGGATTTACTTCTAGGTTATAATATTCTAAAAAGCTGCACAGATGCACATAGATAAAAATCAAAAAAACGTCTAGGGAGACGGATGGAGTTTTATGTGCAGACAGAAGTTCTAGTAACATACGTCTGTCACATTCCTCCCTCAACAAGACTCACAGCATCTCGTCAGATTTGTTCCCACAGAAACATCAACTACACACAATATTATGATGGTATTTAATTGTTTTACAACCTAAATACTTTGATCAAATATCACAGACTTACACATTTCTTGTCCGTCTGCGCTTACACACACACACACACACACGCACAAACACAGACACAAACAAGTAAACATACAATCACAATCACCCACACCTCATTACGGGCTCGGACCATAATGATTATTAGAAGTTTTAGCCCTTTTAAGATGGCAGTTACCAGGGTGACGCTATTATGTGAATGAAAGCCAGGTCATTAGTAACCTGGTGTCACCAGCTTCTCATTAGTTCTGTATAGAGAGACAAATAAACATCACTCTTTGCCTCCTCCACCCCCCCCCCCCCCCCCCCCACACACACACACACACACACAAACATTAGTCCTCCATAGTAATCATAAAGGCTTGTTAAGTAAATTGTAGCACACCTTAGATCCTCATTATGTGTTATAGTAAAGACCCATGCTGATGGCAATAAAATGACAGAGAAAGAGCAAAGTGAAGGGCAGATGGAGGGGACGTGAGGAGGGACTGGTCAGCTGCAGCCTGATATATGAGTGGACACAATAAGCAAAGAGGGGCCAGGCCAGCTTCTGCCACATGTGTGTGAGCTAAAGGAGTGGGGGATGGGGAAACTGACCACACAGGCTTGGACACACAGTCATGTCTTTGCTTCAGCATAGAGAGAGAAGGAGGGAGGTCTTGTTAGGAAAAATCTGATTTAAAAATAAAATGACCGGAAAAGGAGGATAAAAAATGAATTAAACTAAACTAGTTTCTCAGTTGTGCTTCAAGTTAAATCTGTGTGGTTGGATGTGTCTGTTTGACCAAGAAAAGCCATTTTCTGACTTAAATTGTCATTTGATTTGGAGTTAGTAATGACTTGTAGGTTAGATATGTGTAAACATGAATCAGATATGATACAGTGGTTGTTTGGCTGACAGCAGTGTGCCCTGGTGGACTGTGTGGGCCTGATGAAAAGGGGGAAGGGGAAAGAGGAGCAAGAGGGAGTGTTTTCTTCTCAGCAGATTATCCTTTACACTGGCTTTAAACTATGATCATTGCTTACCAAACAATATAACCCTAATTTATTTTGTTGGGAAGGCAGACAGAAATAGCTGTGTCATGTGTGTGTGTAGCCCATTGTCAATTGCTACAAGAATATGTATATCCATGTATATTAATATCCCATTTCTCTTCTGATGTGTTCTATATTGATCTTACAAGCAGTGGTGTAAATGAATTAATACAAATTGCCCAATAATGTGCAAACAGCTGATATGGTCATTCCTCAGCACTGTACGTGCATGTTTTTTCCCTCTGTTCCTTTACCCTTAGAGTTCACAGTGTGTGATAAGCGAATAGAGAGGATATGTGCTTTGTAAATAGATCTCAGGTTAGATTCCTGACATTCCAGCAGCCTGACTCATCCCATAGATGACCAAGAGTTCCTCCGCTGGTTGGCCAGCTGAAGCTAAACACAGCAACCAAAGCACAGTATAGGAGTTTGTTCGAGTCTGTGTGTGCAGTGTGGTGTGTGTGTCTAGATGTCTGCCCATCCTCAGGAAATGTTAGTCTTTTTGTTTATTGTAAGTGGAGTAAAAGCACTCCTTATCTAGCCAACCAAACCGGCGAGCAAAACCTCCTCTAATGCCTCACAACCCCCAAATCCCCATTCCAGTCAACACCTCCCCCACACGTACTTTCATCTAATTAACCCCTAATTACTCATCGTGACCATGCAGTGGCCCACGAGTCAGGCTAACATCCACTGACACAAAGAAAACACCCATGACTTGCATAATTAAAAGAAAAAATCATTTGATGGATTTGTTACATATCCTATCAATATCTTATCTCATTAAGAAGTGAGCACTAAAACTGATTTTAGTGGAGCTTGTTAACACCTTGATAGCGAGTTGAAAAAATTACACTCAGCACATCTCTTTATTGGATGGATCAGGCAGGTTCCTGTTTCCAAGCACCCTAGTCCCTGATTTACACACACACACTGACACACACACACACACACACACACACACACAAACACACACACACACACACACAGACTTCATATTCTGCTGTTCGGTAAACCCTTGGGCTATGTAGCATTCATGTATAGGTTGTAATAAGGAGAAGAGATAGGTGACTGGGATGTGTCTGCATGATTGGTCTGCTTGGGATGTTAGTATTTCCCTCTAACCTGGTTTTGTTTGATCCCCTCTTGCCTCAACACGTCCCACCCTCTAACAGGCCATCTCCTCTTCTGATGTTATCTTGCTCCTCTCAATAATGCTACACAAATTGGTTATTTTTCATCTAACAAAGCCTTTTTGAAGGGTAAACATTCTCTTCACCACAACTTTTAGTGGTCTATGTTAAAAAGTGAATGTGAGAGTAGGTAAACACAACTACATTAGGATTCACAATAAATGCATTTTAGCAAAAGTTATTACTGTGACATTTCACTATGTGATTCAATCTTCACTCATTACATAACCTCCAGTATCGAAGCTAGGAAGTCAGGCAGCAAGCAGACAAGAGATATAGCTGCTCAGATTATCACCCAGAGCTATTGCTGTGGACAAAAAGTTCCATATTTTAGTTAGTAACTTTTGGGTAGTGAACAGAGACTTGAGTTTGGTTTATCCATCTCCATCAAAGTATCACCTCACCTAAGCTAAATGTTGGGTTTATCTGCAAAGATACAAATGAGTAGGCATTCTCATTAATTTCAATGAGAAAGAAAATCCCACCCGCAAAGGGCTCTGGCTAGAAAAGGTAGGGTTCACCGGGGTTTTTGAAGATATGAGCTAACATCTCAACTGTATCTCTATATGTGACAGTGGCATTTCACTAAAGTGTGCTTTTTAATTCATGGTGCAAGATCACTAAATGTTGGAAGTTTACACCTTTGTACAGAAGTGAACAGTTGGAGCCTACATAGAATTAAAAATAACTCGGAGTAACAAAGGCACACATTCAAAACAGTGTACTGTAGCGTGGCATACATATTTCTTTTAATACCAACTGGTCTTTTATGTTGTTGTTTCTGTTTTTAATCATACCTGCCTGTGAGCGTCCCCTTCATCTGATGTGTCCAGTAGCCAAACAAAGACAAAGAGGAAACCCTGGTGCTTGTTGACAGTATGATAATCACAATGATTAAAAAAAGCTGTCATAGTACCAAGACGGCTTAGCTCTCATCTTTGTTTTTTGGTAAGCCAAGCATGGACAGGAATGAAGGGGTGTTTCCAAGCCCCGAGCCAACATGAGGTGCTAGATTAGGGTTAAGGGTTCCTTCACTCATCCCCCTTAATACGCAAACCCTGTTCCCTAATATACTCACTTTAATACAGATGTCTGATGTTTCCGCACTCGGGAACAGTAAGAGGTTACGGAACTGTTGTACAAATCAGCAATGTAATTTTAGCGGTTAGTTGTTAGCGTTAGTATAGCAAGCTAACATATTTTTTATTATCAATTAAGAACATGGTTGCAAGTAAATATGTACAGAACTGTGTAGATTACAAAACAAGACTGTCATAATTTTTAAATCAATTATTTAAGCTGGAAATACCTACATTTATGGAACTCTCTGGTTGATCTGGCAGCTGTTGTTGCCTGTAGCGCAATGTATATGGATACCCATTGGTTTCAAGTAAACTGGCGTCCTCCCTTGGTTTTAAGGGCTGTGCACCCTTTCGTCTTACCCCTAGCCCTCGATCAAAATGAGTATTAGGACAGCCCTTACTCTCGCGTGAACGCACAAAACTAAGAGGAAGGGATTAAGGGAAAGTAAGACAGAAAAATTAGATTCAGCCTAAGACTATCTTTCTGTTAGCAAAGAGTGACATTTTGAAAGAACTTCTGCTACAGGGAATATAATGTGAACATAAATAAATGTATAATAGTGGTCAGCTGATAAAGAGAGCAGTTACAGTAACTATTAGTTTTCCGCATTTTGAGATGTCTCAATAATTTTACTAATTAGTGTTTTATTATGGTGGTATTCCCTTTAATAAGTAGATCTACTGTATGTACTTAGAGTTGCATCTGTCCATATGTAAGAATTAACAGTTTTCCCATAAAATAGATATCACTGGAAATTTGACACAAGACTCATTACAAGCATTTATGCACAGGTCACTATTTTGTAGCCATATGTTGATATAATATATAAAATCGTCATCATTTTGTGTTATTGCACACAATAATGATCAAGTAAGTAAGTACTTAAAATGTATTTGTATAGCTCTTTTCACAAACATAAGTCACAAAGACTTTTACAAAGAGCATAAAACAACAGACAAAAATAAATCATAGAAGGTGAAGTGACCACCCGAGCCATGTGTTTATAAAGGGTAATACTCAGAATACAGTACATAATAAAATTACCAATAATACATCGAACGCAAGCTAATTTAAGTGCTACAGCCTCAAATTTCGACCATCACGGGTCTTAAAAGAACACACAGACTTATTGGGACTTATTCACCGTTACCTCCTTAGTTAGACAAGTCAAAACATACCCTTCTGATCTCTGTGAGTGCTGTAACTCTGTCTGACACCCCCAGCATTAGCTTAGCCTAGCAAAGTTCCTGCAGGTAACTGGTTCCAACTAGCTATTGCTCCCAAAAAGTGACACAATAACGCCATCAATTTGCAATTTACAGTACAAGTTGTGATTGGTATGAGACACAGCCATATTCTAACTGCATACTAACTGGGAACTATATTCTCAGGAAGGCAGAGCACTGGTGCTACTTAGGCAGAGTGATTTGCTTGCAGCACCTGAGAAGCCCGGCCAAGAGAGTGTGCCCGGAGTTTGGTCAGAGTACTACTACTGGTACTACTAGTAGTAGATACTAAAAGGATATTTTACAATCATGGGTGTTCGCTGCGCCAAATAAAAGTGGAGACCAGTGTGATGTTTCGCAGAATTCCAACCAAAAACGTTGAACGCTGAATCTATCGCTGTACTTGCTCTGGATCCAAATACACCTGTAGCCACCTTCAAGAACCACTGTGTTTACTCAGAACATTTCACTGAGGATTATTATTCCAAAAAAATTGAATTAGCCACACGGACCATAAAACGTGTGCTGAACGATACGGCCATCCCATCGATAGTACACACCGGACAAAGTGGATCCCCGGTAGCTACGGTAAGTGTCCTGTTATGTTTTCAGAGGACTAACGACTGTAACATCGGTAACGTTAGTAACACTTTTACATGAATAGAATGGTCACTACTAATGCAGTTGTTCTTGGGCTACATTTATCCCCTGTAACTTTACTGTGCTGTCACAAATGCGCTTTTCATCCCAGAATAACATTAGCAATGCTAGAGCTTACGCTCATGACTGTAGCCTTTACCTTGCTAATGAATTGGATTCCACATATACACTACCAGTTCGTGTTTGTTCTGATTTTCCCCTCCACCTCCGTCTGTTCGGCATTTTCTCTATCAGCTTCCAAAATTTGAAACTCCATGTCTGTATATTCTGGCACAAAAATATATTTTCTAGATCTTGGTTTTATACCAAATAAAAATCCTCTGACAATTCCTCAAAGTCAGCCATATCACCAGTGTTGTTTGCTACTAGCTAGCTATTCACATTAGAGGCTGACATCTTTTCGGGAATCCCACGGGTCACGGGATTCCAGTGGGATTCCTGCAGGATCTGAGTCATATTTACTATTAATCACGGGATTTGGACGGTACAGGATAAATGGCTAATGGGAGCAGACGGGAGCGGGAATCAACCAATCAATAGCAAAGACGACAAAAAAATCTAAATGCACCTAAATGCAAAAAAAAGTAAATGCACCATTTTGTAGTTTTCCTTTTAATACGCCTACAATGTAACGCAATTAAAAGATAACTACACGACCCAGCCGTCCCAGAAGCCATCCGGGCTTTTTGTCACGGCTTACCGCCGTAATTTAAAGAGCAGTGATGGAGGGAGCTAACAGCTGTGGAGAAGTCGATGTGGCAAAAAATGATTTACAGCGCAAAGTCAGAAGTAATGACATGTCTATTAAATTCACAGAACTGGTTGGAAAGTCTGAAATATTAATGAAGTTTATGAGAGTAGAATGTGACGGTGATATCACGATGTATGCTGCTTGTAAGACATGCTTAATCTTAGTCAAGTACGCAAGTGAGTCAGGGACGAGCGGTCTGAAGAGGCACACTTGCAAGGCAAATTCGGGAAAGAATCAGCCAAGCATCGCTTCGTTCATCAAGCGAAAATTGCCGTCAAATGGGAGCGGTACATGAGCGTGAGTCAGTTTAAACAGGAGCGGGATGGGAGTGGGACTCAATTTACCAGGAGCATGATGGGATGGGATTAGTTTTTAAACTTTGGTCTGGGAGTGGGACGGGACAAGATTTCTTTCTATGAGAGTGGGACGAGACAGGAGTGAAAATCCACTCCCGTGTCATCCTCTAATTCACATTGGTTTTGTTGACGGAAGTAACTGTGCCGTGTTGCGTTAATCACTATTTCTTTAACTGTCTATGTAATCACTCCGCCCAAGTAGCACTGCTTTGCCTTTCTGAGAATATAGTTCCCAGTTAGTATGTGGTTAGAATATGGCTGTGTCTTATGTGACGTTGTTATTTGTACACACTGTGACTATACAAATCACAACATGTAAATACGAACATGTTGGTGTTATTTTGTCACTTATTGGGAGCAGTCGCTATTTGGAACCAGTTACCTGCAGGATCTTTGCTAAGCTAAGCTAACGCTTGAAATTGGTTATTATTTAGACTAAAATTAAAGGAATGTAAGTTGATGGATAATCACAGACTGGGATACTGTATGTTAACTTTTACGCAATACTATTTTTTTTTTAAACGGCTATAAAATTGAATAAGACTTAAGAGTTCATGAAAGTAGAGATTTGAACTGAAGAGCGTTGTGTAGAATCAATCATGTTATTGGGTACTTACAAAGAACATTGATATAGAAAAATTTGACCCAAGGACAACATAAGGGTTAAGCTAAAGTCTGAATAAGTTTTTGTGCTCCTTTAAGGTGGATGTGTGTGGCAGGCAGAAAATTTAGCATATTTGACCTAAGAGAGAGAGATGATGAGTAAAGTTGAAGTAGTTCCCGCCATGTTTGCAGGAACCTGACTGTGCAATGCTCTGTATTAGTTGTGTTGCATCGCCTTGAAATTAAGCCCCCATCAAAATTAAAGGCTTAAAGCCAACACAAGGAGTAAACTCATCAGTAATGCTTCTTTAATTCTTGTACACAACTGTCAGATTCTCACAGAGCAGTGCCACTCCCATAAGCCTTGTGTGCTCTAATCCAATATTCTGGTTTACTTAGTAACTACCTTTTTTTTCAACCTTTTTTAACCCTATTTTCCTATGTTTTTGTGTCTAAGTGACTGATGAGATTAACAATCTTTGAACCCTTCCCTTACATTTCATCAGTGTCCCAAATCAAAACCAACAACAATATACAAGTTCATGAAGAGGAATTAATTACAAATGAGTACAATGCAAGACCAATGCAATTATTAATGGGTACAACATGACCACATTATTTAAAAGACGTTCTGCTCTTTTTTAGCTTGAAAGTGGATCAGCTGCTGTCTCCTCCTGTGTCACTGTGTGATACAGGGCTGTATATGTAAATAATGTAGCAAGGTTTGTTAATTTGTTTGTTTGTGCTCTTGTGTGTCTTCTTTTAGTTTTACACATTTGAGTGCCATTTTAGTGTGTGAAATGTAAGTTATGGTTCTAATAGTTCTGTAATATAATATAGATTTTTGTTAACATGTTTTTCTGAACATCAATTACATTCAAAATGATGACAACTGAAACCGATTTACAACACACCATAAATATGGTGAATATTAATTGCATTTGACACTGTTGTCAAAACCCACGCAATTGACATAGACGAGATGGCATCTTGGAAGTTTGTGATCAATGTTGTATGGTGATGTAACCAAGTGGTGTCCCATTTTATAGGGGAATGTTTTCAACCCTTGGCCCTTACCACTTGGTTTCAAGGGTTAGGGGTAAAATGGAGAAAGGGGATTTAGCCTTAGGGTTAAGTGCTTTACAGGCTCATGATATGCAGTAATTTGGATTCTAACGTCAGTTTACAGAAGTATCTCTCATATTCCTTCCTGTTGAGCATTTTTTCGTGTTGCTATGTTTACCCAAGTATGACTGTATGCTGGTGGTAATATAAGATTTTCTTTTGCTCTGTGCCTTTAATATTTTGGTCCCGGGATAAGCACCATGACCAGTCAGAATAGGGATTTCCTCAAATCCGTGGTGGAGCTTGTGCTGGTCTAGAGCGCTGCGATCCCTGGATTGGATGAGTGGGATTATTGGGCTGAAGGATCATTTCATTTAGGGATCAACATGTGGACCAATTAAGGCCCATCTGGTGGTCCTGGTGGACATGTGACACAACCTGCCATAATTCACATGTAGAGAGTTCCAGACCAGATGTATGATTGAATAAGTGTGTAAGTGTAAACACCTACTACTGCTGCAATTATTCCCTGATTCTTTGCATTTCTCCTTATAAAATCTTCAAAAACAGACTGGGCCCAAAATGTAGAATATCTAGATGGATAGGGGCTTGAATAGAGCTGAAACAGTTTGTTGATTACTAGATGGGCAGATAATTTATTAGAAATTATTTTTTATATTCTAATTTTTAAGCAAAAATACCAAAAATGTTCTGGTTCCAGAGCTGAAACAGTTCATTTATTCGTTCTGAATCGTTGCAATATGGGGGTCATGCTTGGCCCTAAGTTCACAAGTGCAAGTTCCACTTGGTAACCTTTAGTTATATGCCATTTGGAACCAATTGTAAGGTTAGCACAACAAGTGGAATGCAAATCAGTCACATTATGGAGGGTGTAAATGAAACGCAGGAGCTGGAAGACCCGTCTGCGGGTTCCAGGTCAAGTACAATGTCAACAGAGAGAGAGTTGTGTATAAGATGAGGACAGCGTGTGTCAGTGTTGTTCCACTGTTGGTTATGTGATGGCCAAGGTGGAACTAACTGGAACACTCCTCCTTATGCACAAGTTGTAAAAGGGTTTGTTCAGTGTAATACAGAAATGTTTGAAATGTTCCTTGTTTTTATTATAATAATAGTATACCAAAGTCACCTCAGTGCCCATCAAGAGGATTTGACATTTGCCTGACTGCGTAAAATAAATTAAAAGAAATGTATTCTTATGCATTTGTTTTTATTTTTCAACTATACAGGACTCACATCAAACCGTGATTCCTAAACAAGGGAATAAACCAAACTGTAACTTTTCTGTACCATTACATCTCTATCTGGTTCCACATACTATATAATTGTAAACATAATATCTTTTGGTTTCAGACTGTTATGGTAAGTTTTACTGGTCATCTTTCACTAATTTCTCTACTTTTATTGAGAAAACAATGTATCAGTCAAAAGAATTATAAGCAGATAAATCAACAATGAAAATAATTGTTAAATGCAACCCTAGGCTTAAATTAAACTGTAACTCACAAAACAATCACAACACGATGCACATGGTTGCAAGACTATCATCTATGGTATATGATATTATCTGTCACAAGATAGAAACATTCCCCCAAAATGGAAAGATTATTTTCAAAAAGAAAGATTGAATGTACCAAATTTATTTAAGTCATAGCATATTTTTTAGCATAGTTTTTATTATGCACCACTAAGATGACAGTGTGTTAATAAATACAGTCTGATCCAATGAAAATATCAAAATATTGGTGCCAATTAATTGATAACACATTAAAAAATTATACTGACATAGGAATTATTTGTCCCCCTTGTTGGTGAAACTGAGGCAGTGACTACGTCCACGGTCCACTGCTGTTATAGGGAATCCCCTCTGGCTAAGGCCTGGGTTCAGGACAGTTAAATAATTCTCTGCAATGCCTGGAATGTCAGCCTAATGCCCGTTCAAAAAGACAAGGCCCGCAAAAGCTAATCAAGCCCACAACCACTAAACAAGCGGATTACTCTCTCTGTGTAAATGTGCATGTATAATCACACATGGGACATGAAAATCAGATTTTTTGACTGCTCAAACAAGTGGTGCACTTGCAACAGTGTTAGATAGATGTACCGGTCCAGTCTCTCTATGTAGAATGATGGAAAACTACTCTGATCCCCCTTCCACACACTGAACACCTCCTATTCCCGCTGTCCAACATACCCCCGAGGTTTGGACCAAATTTGATCACATGCTCAGTGGGGGTGGCTTTGTGGACTAAGAAAGTCACAGAGAGACAACAATGGCCCTAATGTGAGAGAGGCAAAGGCAGAGGGCAGCTTGTGGGCTGATAGAGGCTTATCACCGTGGAAACCAGGCTGGGGGCTATGTTGCCGGCTTCACATAAAGATTAAAACAGTTGTCCCCTGCCTGGATGAAACTGTGTTTAAGAGCACAGGGTAAGCATTGAACATTCTGGAAGGGGGTCAGCTAGCCGATGTGATTAAGAGGGCAGATATTCATGAAGCTGCCAGACTCTTAGCATGCTTATGATTTGAAAGACACAGGAGGCAAAATACCTCAAATATCTGGTCAAGACAAAATGTCTACTCATGATACAACATCTGATACATCCCTTCACAACTGTGTGGACTCATCCAGCTTTGGTCTTGTTTCTGTCAGGTCTGTTGAAGATGCACTGGTCCCCGGAGCACGCCGCCCCCTTATCTCAGTGGCCTGAGCAGCACCTAGATGTCACCTCTACTACCTCACCGCCATCTGCCCACAAACACGACCCTTATGCTACGGCTGGTCGCCGTAGCTATGCCCCTGCAGGTTACCCTTGGGCAAGTGATGACATATCAGCCCTTACTGCTTCTTCTCTCCTCAAACGCTATGCTGAGAAGTACTCAGGCTTGGAGCTGTCTTATGAACGCCCTCCGACAGGGGCCTACTCAGAACCTGGAGCATTCCTGAAAACTGAATCCGAGCCATGGGCAATGGGTCAGGGCATGGAGTGTTATCCTGGACTGGAGGCATTAACTGGCACCAAGGTGGGCTCTGCATCTGTGGGCATCCCAACCACAGGCAGTGTGACAGTAGTGAGCAGTAACTTGGCCTCTGAGCCAGGCTACAGTGGCGCAGGCTCCTGCAGTGCCCCGTCATCTCAGGAATACCCTCCTGCCTACAACAGCACCTACCTGTCCTCAGGATACTGCCCTCAGCCCAGCCCAGCACTTCCCCCTGCCCCTCTACACTCCTTGCAGGCCGCACCCACTCTGGTGCCTAGCTACAGCGCCAGCACTCCTGTCTACAACTACCCTCCAGGGTGCTACCCCCAAACAAGCCTGTCTTCTGGATACAGCCACCCCAGTGCCTCCTACCTGCCCCCTGGGATTAGTGCCCCCACTCCTCTGGCCCCTAGGCCCACCATGGTGGGGGGCAATTACAGCTACCCATCTCACAGCCTTGGAGGGAGCTCCGAGGGAGCAGTGCCACTGAAACGCAAGGCCTTTGAGATGGCAGATGAAGGACAGGAGGGAGGAGAGGTGGACGGATCACGCTACAGAAAGTATGGCAACGGCCATGGAAACAGTCACAGCAAAGGTCACGGCAACGGCTACGATATGAGCAGCTCGACCTCAGACCCACAGTCCTACAAACCTGGAAAGCGCATGATGTCACCCCCTTATGGCGGGGCAGGGGACTACAGCCCACCATCAGGCCAAGCAGGAGAGAGTGTGTCAGGGGAGCACAACTTTCCTCAACAACAAAGAATGTCTATGAAGTTACCTGCATCACACACACGATCTGAGGACCCCACTGCAGGGCGCTGACAACACTGGTTGGCATTTGAGAGGATTCTCTTACTCTTTGAAACCAACCAGGGTTCTTAATACAAACAGATTAAGGCGGCAAAAAAGGTTTAATTTCAGTAGAAAACAACAAGAGGGCACAAAACTGGTATTTCTTGTGCATCCTTAACATTTTCACTATTCTTGTTTTTCCAAAGATTCAAAGGGGCATTTTCTCCTTGTAAGGTGGAGGTAAGTGTTAGGGGTGAGGTAAGAATTCTCTACATAGATAGCGTTAAGACAGTCTAAACGTAAAACTGTCTGTTTCTCTCAGGATCCTATTTATTTTCTTTCTGCTACTGCGGCAGCAGCACTGCAACGTTGCTGTTTTAGAAGTTGGTGTAATTATTTTTGGCCATTATGTATGTAAAAGGCCTTTAACTGCAATACGTTCTACCACACCACAAAAATCATTACCGACCAAAAAGTAAGGAGAGCAACCACTGAAATGGTGAGATTGCCATACTACTTCAGCACAATCACTGCTACTTTACACAGCTTACTCTCCGGCTAGGTGTGGCCTCGAGAAATGGATGTTTCCCTGCTCATCCCTTGCTTTCCCCAACTTTTACTCATTCTTGACTTTGTTCAGTTTCCTTTACCCCTTCTTTTCACGTTCTTTATGATATTCTATCCCAATGTCCTGCTTCTTGTTCTAAACCTTTTTCATTGCTGAACAACTTTTGTTTTTGTCCAGTATATACAAGCTGCTTATCAGATGACTACATTATAGATACTGTCCATGAAGCCGCCCTTAGGAATTGTTTTGAGAAAAACCGGGAAAATAATGTAAGATTATAGGTTCATTTAAAAATGTATTTAGCATTTACACAATGATAACATTTGAGTATTTACAGGTCATCTTCAAAGCGTGTTGTTAACTTGCAGATTTTTGCTGATCCTGAAACTAACATGTATATTTTCTCAAGGATCTGCGAATAATGGTGCAGCTTGCACCTATAAAAGTCAAACTATTACAATAAATAATGACTATACAGATCTACAAAACAAACAACCAAGCTTAGGTCTGCATACTGCTAAAATGAATTTAGAGCAGACAATTTAAAGTCGCATAAGCCTGTTTGTTACTTCTGTTTGGATGCACAGCCCAGACTGAGAAGCATGCAGGTCTCAGAGGATAAATGCTTCTGAGTGACTGCCTCAAACAACTTTTACTCAACATTACATTTTTAAAGATCTACCCGCTTCTGTGCTATAGGATCTACTAGTGTTTTTGTTTTTTTATATGCATACTCTTCACTTTTGGCTCTCAAAAGGATGTTTTACAGTTGTGTTATTGAATACTCAGGAAGAATATTGTTACCTCAGAATGATAAAATAAGAATGTATGTTATTGTCTAGGTTGTTTGTAAGGAGCTTTATGGAGCAAAATGAAAATGGAGCCATGGCTTTTATTAAGAGCAAAACAAACTCTGAACACTTCAGGGAAACAATGAACTTACAAGGCCTTTGATACTAACAGTAGAAAATGTACACACACACACACACACTCTCACACTCTCACACACACACACACACACACACACACACACACACACACACACACACACACACACTCACACACACACACACAGCTTCTTAGCTCTGAGAAAATTAAACTTGAGGTTTTTGTACCAAGGCCTGAAATGTTGAATGTAATTCAGATATTTTTTTTAAAGGACAATACATGCCATATTGTACATCAATGATGTTTTTAGATATATAAAACATATTTTCTTCATGTATAGATGTAATTCATTTATAGGTTTTGGTGGAGAAATGAATGACAAGTGTTAGTGTAGTTAGCAGTGGGGATACGTTTTTTGTGGACAAACTGTCAAAATAAAGCACTCCTGTTAAACAACTTTTAAAATATCAAGACATACACATACAGTATTACGTTATGTGCTCTATAATAGGTATGTTTATTAAATGTCTTAATAAAGTGTCCAATCTCAATTTTCCTATATCAGTATTTCGAAAAACAGCTTCACACATTGTCACAAGTCAATCAGCTTGATTTGAGCTTTAACATGAATTGACACCATGAAGGGAGAAGTTAAATATTTACTAAGCATGTGCACTGTCAGAAAATATGTACAGTTAAATCTTTTTTTTCACCGAGTTGTAGCTTTGCTGCTCCACTATGCCATCCCTTTATAAGTTGTGCCATACAAATGTTTTTGTTGCAAAAGGCTTTAAATAAAGCCAAACACTTACATAAAAGCATGGCCAGAGAGTGGATCCCCTTTAATAGTCAGATTTAGACTGAAATGCAGCTTCAGATTTAGTCTGAAATTCAATGTGATGAAAAAGTATTTACATTTGGAAATATAAGCACATTTATAAAATTGAACAAAAGAAAATCATCACGCAAATATTTAGCTTCAAAATATGATGGAGAAAAAAAATTGATAAATAAAAAGGTGTTATGCAAAATAATAATGTATTCTTACCCCCAGATTTTAAAATTATTTAAGCGCTTAGCTACAACAATTGAATGCTCTTTATTGCCACAAAACAAATTTGTTCTTTGTTACCAACACACTTCAAATAACAGAATGTGCTGTTTTTTGATGTTACTCTGATTCATTGAAGTGGAGTTGAATTTGTACAACTGATGGAAAATGGCATTTCAGTGTTAGCTTTGTGATTCAGTTGTACTTTTGTTGTATCTTGTACATTCTCTGTAACCATTTCTACCTCATTGTAAAGGCATTGTACATGGAAATTATGTCGTTTCACATGCCAGTTTAAGGAGCAATGTTTCTAATTCTTGACCTGTTATAGTCTACCTCACTAAAGACTGTTATGTCATGGAAATGAAGATATCACACCAAAAAAATGATTTTGTCTTTTTGTCTATGACTATTCAAGGTTTACCATTCACTTAAATATACTAATGATTTAACTTTACAAATATACAGACCATGTCCAGGGTTCAACGCTGCGATTTCTTTTCACTTTTTTTTTACACCGGCCGAAGTAAAGTACTAAATTTAATTTTAACAGGCTCCTATACAACTTTGTTTTTCTCGAGGAAAAACGTAGACAAATTAAAAAAAAAAAACAACTTCAAAAAGCATCAAGCCCCAACGCAATTCCTGATTATCCAATGGTACATTTAAATCAAATGATTATGATACGATGATGCTTCTAAAGGGGCCGGTGGGTTGTTATTTTTACTTGCCCGACATGGTGTTTTACTTGCCCCTGGCCATCGGGCAATCCTGAACCCTAATGTCCAAATTCATATTACAGCATAATAATGACATATTGCTACCTTTACACAGTATTGTAACATCCACATGACACTGACCAAACTGTTTGCCGTACCCTAAATGTCCTTCAACAAAGTCTTTATTTTGTTTTTAGTTGGATTTTGTTCCACTATTTACATGTACTTTGCTTCATTCAACCAGTGTTGATCCTAAGGTACCAATGTTGATGGCTAATTTCAAATCTTATTAATGTTATTTTACTGGTCCATTTGTTCATGAAAATTCCCCAAACAATTTTTGAAAAGAGGTAATTTCATTAGTGCCAAAGATGTCATTTGGCACTAATTAAATTCAGATGGTACAATTAATTTTATTAATTAATCTAGACTATTTTAGTCAATAGACAGTGGATCAGCCGTGTCCACTGAAAACAGAATGTAGTTTTCTTTTTAGCATCTCACATCACACTTTCAGTCATCATGACCAATACGGTCACAAACGTGCCAAAATATGAACAAAAACGTTGTTATCAACGGGCTTATCTGCTAATGTTAGCTACCATGCAGCAAACAGACGGTACTGTAGGGAGGTTATCTGAAACCGGTGATTTAACATCACCGCTCATTTTACCCATAGTTTAACAACAAAACAAAATGCTGAGTGAACATTACCAGCTACATTTTCCATGTTTGTTTAGAGCGGTATGCACTCACACTAACTTTGAAAACGTTTTAAAACAGTAGCTAACGTTAATACAGCGTTTTGAACGAATACAGCGTCTCCTGCAACGGGGAGGCAGAGGGGCCGCAGCATTCGCTAATGTTAGCTTCTTGTCTCATCTGGGGTCCGATAAACAGTAAATTCAACAAATCCAGTGTCCACAATGCTATTTTCCAATAAACTGTAGCTGCGTGAGTGCAGATTTCATGGCGTTGCTTTCGTCGCTGTTTGTCACTTTGCCCAAGGCTGTAGTACTCACCCTATTGTTTACTTGGTTGCCATGACCATATGGGAGATGAAGTCCTATCACTGTTCCAGTTGCTCACCCTCAAAGGAGAAAGAGAGCAAATGACAGTTTGTTTTGAGCCCAAAGGAAGCTCAAGCCAGCATAGAATAAAAGGACAGGAAAAGTGGAGAAGATCCTGACCCTCTTCCATTGAACACCAGCCATATCTACAGCTTTATTGTCTGGAGGGCGGAGGGCAAGCGCTGATGTGTGACAGATGTTCGAAACTTTTGTCCTTTCATCCACAATAAATGTAACCTTGCTGCAACGTGAAAGTATATCACAGCAAAAACCCCTTTGTCCAAAACCGTTTTTCATAAATCTTAGTTTTTACTATAATGGTCATTATCATCCACCACCTTAAGTCCCTGCATCTTAAACAAACCTCAAACCACATTCGTGGGACTGGCTGACGGCATTCATCCAGCCACCTTTTGCTAAGCCTCTTATCTCCTCCCATAAAGATGCAGTAGGTAAGACTTATAAAACTAACTTTCTGTCATATTTGCTGAAACTAGGGATGTAACGGTATGGAAATTTAACCTCACGGTTATAGTGACCAAAATTATCTTGGTTTTTTGTATTATCACGCTATTTTTAAGTGTGTTCAATAGGGGAGTCACATGAGCCTGCTGAAGAACATGGCCTCCTAGAACGGAGCTCCCAGCAGAATAATCCAAAACCTGGTAATATGATAGATAGAGGTTTCTCTAAAGTGGTAAAAGTGTGATTGAGAACTTTCCTTTGGCACGGTGTAGCACAGATACGTTTGAGTAGGCAATGGGGCAAAGTCAACAGCCCCCTGGAACGCTGGAAGTAATGCTAAAAATTAAACTTACCTCATTTTTTTGCATTGAGGTTGCTTGGATTTTGAAGGGATTTCATTATATGGATTGAGATTATTTACTTGTCCCCTATGGCATCTGTTCTAACTGATGGCTTGAAATCCCCCTTCTTTGGCCTCATGAGAGGCCAGAAACAGGGGGATCCATTGAGTCAGCTGCTTTTCACCAAATTTCTGTAACCATTAGCTGTAGCGGTTGGTTAGAGTATTAGTAGCCTAGTGGTTAGAGGTATTTAAGGAGTGTGGGGTGGTGGGACAGAATATAAATCGATTTTATACGTGAATGATATTTTGCTGCTTATTTCGGACCCAGCTAATTCTATTCCCATAATCCTAAATAAGATTGAAACCTTTTCTTGAATATCTGGATATAAAAATTAAATCTGAGGTGATGCCTGTATCTAGGTCCTGCTCTCAGTCAAAGATCACTAACTTTCAATTAGATGGATCCCAGTGGGAATGAAATACCTACAATTAAAGTTAACCGCTGATCTGTCTGATATAATAGAAATTAATTAATGCCATTACTTCAAGAGATGGAAAATAATCTGGAGAGATGAAAGATAATTAATCTCACTTTGTGGGTCAAAATGAATACTATTAAGATGGTGATAGCACCACAATTTAATTATATATCAATGATGCTGCCAGTAATTGTGCCTTGTGGCATATACAAACAATATAATCAAATGATTAAAGAATTAAAGATTAAAGAATATTTGTTGAATCGAAAAAAAGCCAAGGATTAATATGTGCTAAAATGGTTAAGCATTGGGCTGACTATGGTTCTCATCTGGATTGGATAAAGATACAAATGGCCATGGTGGCTCCCTTCAGACCCATAGAGGTTCTTTCTCAGATAAAGGTGGTAGAGGAGGGGGGAATCCCATTCTGAAGCACTCTCAATGGGTGTCGTCTAAGGTGCATAGGTGAATGGGGAAATCACAACACAAGCAGGGGTATTCTCCCATATGGGATAATCCACATATCGGGATAGGTAACACTAGTTTTGTTGGGATTAAGGGCAGAGGAACGGTATATGTGTGATTGTTGATTTATATATTGATGCGGTTTTTGCGGTTTAAAAAATATAATGGAATAACAAAGTGTGAGCACTGATAATCTTAGATTCAATTGGCAAAGAGATTTAGAATGTGAAATATGTAAAGAGAAATGGTGTAATATAGTTTAAAGTTTACTCATTACAAAATCATAAATATTACTATACTCATATGAGGCTTTTCAGAATGGGCTTAGTAGAAGACAAAAGGGGTAGGAAGTGTAAGGGAGAAAATGGTACATTGTTGCATGCCTTTTGGGAATGTCCTGTGGTATTACCTTTCTGGAAAGAAGTATTAAGGAAAATGGGAGATTGGCTGAGGTTACTGGAATCTCCACTGTTCTGTCTCCTGGGAGATAGCACACTTTTACCACAAGGAGTCAACAAAGGACAGCATGTGCTAATAACTGCAGGCCTCATCACTGCAGCAAGGCTGATATTGAGGAACTGGAAGAGCACATATACGCCGGGGCTCACAGATTGTACCACTGATAGCCAGGAAGAACAAAGTTAAAAGTAAGTTCCATTTACTATGTGACTATTTCTTTTCATATATTAAGGGCTTGATACATTTAGCATGTGTTGAAACACATCGTAGTGGATATAATCCCAAACAATATGGTGGTACAGAGGGGTGTTAAGGGGTGTTGTCCTTTAAGTTTAGTTTTGACTGCTTTTTAGTGTTTTGTTTTTTGTTTAGTTGTCATTTGTAAGTTGTTTTGTATTATTTGTTGAAAAATAAATAAATACTTTAATGACTAAAAAGTGTGTTCACTATGTTCAGAAAGCACTGATAGGTCTAAACAAGCTAAAATAGTTTCAAAGTGTAACGGTGTTTATTATGTTACAAAAATATAGGTAATAGGCTTGTAAAAACTATTGAAAACTGGCAACTGAAACACTGGCTCGCTGTAGGGTGTACAGTCAGAACTTGACCCGATGTTTGACTCTGAGATCCAGGAAGATTTATTTACAACGCAAACATTAAGTTAACTATGAAGTTGTATTTGACGTTACATGTGAAGTTGGAAAGTGGGTTCTGAAATATAAATAAAAATCAAATAAAAGAGAAATGCAGATTAATAAGCATCTGGGAATACGGGAAAGAAAAGAAAAAAGATTGTAGTCTAAAAAAATCTAAAAGAAGTCTCGGATATAGCTGGGAAAGGATTAAACACAGAATTTCCACACCGTGGTAATCCAATGCAATAACAAGGATATCTTAAATTACAACGGAAACTGACCCCATACTGGAGTAGAAAATGCAGCACCTCTGTGTGGCTAACATTGATATCAATGTCTTCTCCAATTTAGACGTTAGCAGCTCCAGCAGCTCCCCAGTGTCAGATAACAAGTATAACAGTGACACCTACAGGGTCTTATTAAGAAGTACCTCATTGATTAAATAACTGATAAAATAATGGCGACTAACAAAAACAGTGTTGCAAATTCATTCACAAAACATAGTGAAGATGTAAATAAATATGAACACATAAACATATATTTAAGGACCTACTGATGTGATGTAGTAAGAATACATTTTACAAACGGTCTGCACTGATGCTGGTTAAAAGACTTAGACCTAAGCAACTGAACAACACGTAACTTACAGCTTTCAGGCTTCCAGTCTCAGTTTGTGTCTTTACTTTGCAATTTCAAGATGCTGTCTTTCTTTCCTCCGCTCTGTTTTCTTTTTGTCATTTCTAGGCTGGCTTTGTGTCCACTTTTAAAAGAGTGATATCTTTCCCAAAAAGGCTCTTGTTCTCCAAAGGTAGGCAACGGTTGCACTGTAGGTGTTTGTACAAAAATGTACAATGTATATAATATAATATATATAATAATGTGTACAATAATAACACAATTGGTATCTAGTAAATATACTGTGCACTCAACAATGTCACCCTCATGTTTCAGGATCTTACCCAGTAGTGATGCCATACAGTTGCTGCCTGGTCTCCAGAACCCCTCCTTTAGGCTGAGAGGAAATCCGGCTGTCCTGCATTGGGGTGGATGGGACTGCAAAGTCTGTAAAATGCAGTAGGCTAGTATTTGTTTCCATGTGATCTTGAGTCAAATATGGACACACCAACTGAGGGAGAGGTAGTGGTGAAAGAAGTATTCAGATCATTTAATTAAGTTAAATATATAAAAACAAAAGCTTAGAAAAATACTCATTTACCAAAAAATGTTAAAGTATCGTCAGAAAAATGTACTTGAACCAAACTGCCACCTCCTCTACTTTACATGTGTTGGCCATGCATTTAAGAAACAGTTAGCAGCAGTAACTTAACCGTCCTGTGTTCATCGAACAATTTAAAAGGTTTCAAAACAGCATTTTGCCCAATCTCATCCACTCAACATACGCTCCTCTGATCTTGGTCAAAATATTTCAAAAATCTCTGATTTATTAGCTTAAATATTAGGTATAATTCTACACAAATGAGGGTTATTGACCATGGATTCCAAAAGGTAGTGTAAAACTAGTGGTAGTATGGTGGTGGTAGTGAAATAAAATAAAGAAATAATGTAAAAAATAAATAAAAATAAAAATAAAAAGGGTAAAAAACAAACAAACCCAGGAGGACAACACAATGGGTAACTTAGTTACATTTTTTATGTTGGCTTTAGTTGTAAGTATTAACTTTTAAATGTTATGGTCACATTTGCATTAGCTGAAAGGCTCCTCTTGACTAGACTTGGGTTACTTTTATTCCTCACTGTATCTGACCCCCAATCTTCATAACTCCCAGTTAATCATAACGTACACATTTCTGGTAGCTAGGCTAACGCTACCACATCGGGCAACCGATTTAGGCTACTGTCGAGGGGGGGCTCTGGATGTTATCTAACACCAGAGGCGAACTGGAAGAAACTATGGCAATAACCAAATGTTGGGTAAGAATTAGCTTTGTACATATTTGTAATATTTTGACTAAAAATGATGTTACCAGTTGACGCGGTCATTTCAAACCACTCAAGGCCAGAGTTAGGCTGTTACATCGGGTACCTTAGGACCAGGAGACGCCGGTGAACCGCGAACGTGCCTCAGGAACCGACCAGCAGGTGAGCTTTGAGAGAAAAGTAATGAAAATCGGCGTAGCCTATGTCCATTTGAAGTTAGCCTATATGTAATATAAAACTACTGTTGATTAAATCTAGCTTAGGTTTTTACTGAAACCAGAACAGAAAGGGATCAGCTACAGAGCGCTCTGCTTTAACAACACACCGTGGAAATGAGCCCTTATATTTGTCTTACAGGCTAACAAGTAAAGAAGATTTCACCTTCTGTTTTTTTTTACATGTAGGTTGTGTTTTTAATTGTAATAAACACGTTTGTTTTAAAAATTGAGCATGAAATCAACTGTTTTGTTGACTGTGTGTTGTAGGTGTGTTCCTGCGTTTAGAGTTTAGGAAAGTATTGAAAAAGTACATAAATACAAAAAAAACATGTGTCCATGTTCAGGCTTAAAGCTATAGCGCATAGTTCTGTCTCCCCCATTAGGAATTCTAAGTAATGACCACAACACTGTTGGCCGGTCCACATGATGCAATCCTTTAGTGGTCGTGCACAGCCCCCACCCTCCTCTACACAGTTGCTCGTAGCCAAGGAGGACACGGAGTATTAAAAAAACATGATGGACTCTTCAGAAATGGTTATTGTCTTCACTCAAGTTCAATCTGAACATAGCCATACTTACAAACACAGAGAGTTTGGTGGAGCTTATAGTCTTAATTAGCTTGGGATCAACTCATTTGGCAATGGCTTGAATGTAACGGACATGCATTAATAAAAACGTTATACACTAAAGCTTTAATATTATTAAAAATAAATGTGTTACATTTGGATTCTTGTGTGTTAATGAGCCCCATTTGCTGACAAGCTGCTGGCTTGCTGTTATTTCTGACCGGGACAGAGCAAATATTCAATTACCATCCCACCACCTCCACACCAGCGAGTAACTCATACTAACATATGTCTACAAACAAAAAACTATCCCTTTAATCTTTGGAAGTGACACAGCAGTTGTCTTGAGCTTTTTCATTCAAGTCCCACTAGAGGGTGCTAGATAGCTGTAAGAAGTCATTAGAGACACTTCACTACTGGCTACTGGAGGGGTTACAGCAATAAACACAGTAGATAAAGGCAGTGATCTCTGTAGACACTCTCAGGGGCAAGGATGAAAAAAATAAATCCCAATCCAACAGGGGTAGAGAGGGCTATGAGTTATGAGGGATGGGGCAGTGACAGAGGGCCAAACCAGGAATAAATCAGCATAAATCTATCACATCTTTTATTCCATTTTGGCTATATGGAATTAATTTAAATTACTTTCTCAGCTGGGTAATTAAACTATGTGAAAACTGTTGAATTCAAGACAAAAATGTTAAGCCCTTTATCTCATGCACCTCATCTGCTGTTATTGAACTTAGTGAAACTGGGTTGCTGTATGTGTGTGTGTGTGGGGGGAACATTTATATAATATATACATACATGTATATATGTATAGATACATGATCTATGCACCCTCTGCCTTTCCACTCATCTTCTGCGTGGTGGAGCCGACCTGACACAGAAAAAGAAAAACTATAAGTGAACAACCACTCCACCACCAAGAAACTTGATCACGGCAATACTGCACATTACGTATTATCGATTTCAGACATGTACAACCTCCCTCTCTGTGTATCCCTTACACACACTTCCTTCCCTGTCTCCCTCACTCCCTCCTTCACAAAGACTTGCTCAGACTGCCCGGCAGATCACACTAACGTCCTACTTAATCCATGTCCCACCTCTGCAACCAAGTCCTGCTGTTCAGATAGAGGCAAGGAGGACAGAAACCTAAAGGGAAAAAAGCAAGTCAAAGCATAGGTATAGAGCAGCATATGAGATATACATAACATTTAAATGGGACCTATAGAGGAGAGACACCCATCTAGAAATAGAGTATAGAAATCAACAACACCTACACATAAATAATGTAAAATAACCAGTTAAATGTTTCATAATCACCTAAAATGGATTTTTTTTAAAGCACTAGTGATGAAGAGTTGGGCACTCATCAATATTTTAGACTCCTGTGTTTTCCAATAACCCAGTGTAAGATACAGCATCAAACTGTACAGAATGATGCGATGCACTAAAAACACATGTAGCACTGCAGGGAGAAGTTGAAGGGTAAATCCCTAGCAACAGAATAGCTCTTTACCGTGTGTGCCTCTGTTCATTGTTCTCATTTACTTTTTATCTTCCTGCTGTAGCTTGCTTTCCCTCTGCTTGCGTGCTGTGGGTAAGGAGGTGCTATACAGTGCACTGTACAGTCTGAGCCTATTGGGAACATGCTGCTGAATCAGCCCAGGCCACTGCATTCATCTATCTGCACTGCAGTGCTGTCTCTGCTTACTCCACCCTCCCTTCCCTGCTCCTTCCCTTATTCAGTGCTGCACCTTACACACACGCATGCAAGAACGCACGCACACACACAAACACACACACAGAGGAGGGGGAAAGAAGAAAAGAAACATGCATGCACGCACACACCTGATTTTATAGTCATTTCGGTGCTGATGCACCATGACACACCCAACCACATCAACTCAAGCACTAATCGTATTCAAGTCTTGTTAAAACACGAACAAAAGACAATGTGAGTTAGGCATTTCTGAAGTGTATTGTGTTGTTTCTTAACCTAAACAGACCGTAGCTTTCTCTTGCTGGTCTGTCTCTGTCCCTCCCTGTTCTGTTTAGCATTCAAACATTTTCTCTGCTAAGTTTGCATTATATACAAAGTTTTAGTTAATATTAGAAAGAAGAAAAAAATCACCTTCTTGAGAACTTAACTGTGAACCATAGTGCTTAATAATCTTAAACCTTTAAATTCTCACAGTTATCACAGTAATTGAGGTGGTTAAACAGCAACAAAAACATCAATTGACAGGCATTATGGAACATATTCTTCATGATAAAGTGTCATTAATGTTATATCCAAAAATGACACCAGCCAGAGGTGTAACTGGAAGGCTGCTTTATTGTTGGAAATAGATTCGTGCTCAAATGAAGATATTCTTTCGCTGATTCTTGTTTAACCGTCCCATGTGGTTGTGCAACACACGTCCTCTCTCTGACTGTATTAGTGGCAAGAGATAATGACAGTCAAAAGATTTTTTTTTCAGTTAGCCTATTTTCAGGAAAGAAAATAAAAGTATCTCAGTCATGCTACAAAAGAATGGCCTCATATACCGATTGGTAAACCAACATTTGGAAATGAACAGAAGTGTAAAACAGCTGTTCCCTTTACTAGCCCAAGAGCCGGTAAACAGAACACACAGAGAGAGCACTTGTACTACATGACTCTACAAGATGTTAGTCCAGACAGTCTAATCTAGGTGGTGAGTTTTCAGTTTACAAGTTAATTTTGAACTCAATACATCATTTCTATCGTGCTCCGTTTTGATTCACTCCCATGAGTTTTGAGATCCTCATTGCTGATTTTATTGACAGACTAAATAGGAAGCTAAAAAGGCACGTGCCGTTAAGAGATATTGCACCATAAACAAACACACAGACAGTTAAGACAGCTAACCCTTAAATCATTAGATATATCATATTGAAAGTGACAGCAAAATGAAAGATCAACTCCAAACTGCAGCAGTGTGTTAAGGGGAAACATGGACATGGGTTAGAGCTGAAACGAGCAAAACATTGTCACACAAAGTGAGCTGCGGCTCATACTGGGCCAAACTGGTTAACCAGCAGTTGCCTGTAAAAGGCTGAGTGTGTGCATGTAAGTGTGTGTGACTGTTTGTATTATCTTTGTGTGTACAATATAGGAAACTAGGGGCAAGACATCTCCACACACGTACAAAAGGGTATGCTGGTAGTGCAATCCTCTCACCAAGGCAGGCTCCACAATTTCAGCAAGCAGCCAGTACAACACCATGCATTGCACGCTGGTACCCAGTATGCAGACGTCCTGGGCATACCAGAGTTTTGGTTATTCTCTGAACATACCACGCAAAGAAAGAAGCATGATCAGTTAAAACTCTGTGGTTCTGGTATCACCTCAATCCAAGGAGTGGACAGGAGAGTGTGTATATATATATATATATATATATATATATATATATATATATATATATATATATATATATATATATATATATATATATATATATATATGTACATATATATACATATATATGTTATATAGCTTTGTATATGTATGTATTGATTTATACAGTTTTAAATACAATTTCTGCTTTTTAATATAGATTCTTTTAACTTACTGCCCTCTTTTTTGTGAAAAGTGACTCAAAAAAATCTACTCCATCTAACAAATGTGTCACAGCCTAACAAGTGTGACAAGGGGTGTCAGCTGGAAGCCATTCTATTTACGGTTATTAATATTTAGTGTTAGATTAATAGCTGTAGTTTTTTCAGTAATCCTGTATTTACAAAAAACTACACATGCCGTTAAAGTAAAATATATTACATTATTTATAGTTTCTAAAAAAGTCCATTCATAGCGTTTGCAGTTTGTGCCCTATGGAACATAGCCTGAACTGTATTTATTTTATTTTTTTCTCAAATGGATGTATGTGTGTCTATTTTTTAGGTTTCTTTCTGTATTATGCGTCTGTATTTCCATGGTGATCTGGGAGAAAATGGACGGCGGTTGCTTTTATGCTTATCATTCAGAGTTTTATTTGGTTCAAGGAAACACCCACACTGATTTTGGAGATCTCATGCAGCAACTGGACCATAGAACTTGAGAACGGATGAGGGAGTTATTCATAAACAGGAAGTGACATCACTGCACAACAGGAAGTGCAAAAGCTGTGGTGTGGTGCTTAGGCTCACAGTACCGTTAGAATGCATCCAGTGCTCTGTTGGTTATTTGGTATTTGTTATGCAATAGAGCAATATGACGAAAAATAGCAAATGACTTAGAATGGTTTAGAGCACTTGTTAAATGCTTAATTTTGGGGCCTATCCTCCGCGCATGCCACTTTTTTCCGGAAAATTTAAGTGTGCTGCTCAAACTACCATATCCCAATTCACTCTCATGACATCTCCTCACAGTGTTTCCTATATCTGTGATTGCTATCGGGGGTAAACATTATTTTTTTTATTATCTAAATTAATTGACACCAGACTACAGTTCATGACGTAACCACAAATGTAATCCGCTATCAATATAAACGCCGCCAATACAAGCAAGTGACATGTTGCTGTTCCACTGAGATGCTTCTAGCCCTATAATTATTAGTTATAAGCAGGAAGCGACAAATCGGCCCCTGACTGGGCTGCTGCCGAGTTAAGGCAGCCAGCCGAGATCATTGTCCATCAACATGGCATAAAACAAAAAAGAGTAAGACATGATTTCGTAAATACTCCCATCACATTCACTTGCATTTTGTTGCAGAGCTCATAATAGTACATCTATAATAACTCCTGAGAAAAAGGGATGAATTTTTCAAGCATTGCATACATTTCTAGGGTCTCTCTGTCTAATAATGACAGTGAAAAAACTGAATGGGCAGGGCATACTTCACCCAACTCCATGGACAAAGGGCAACAAGGGATAACAAGGCAGATCTCTTTGGCTTCTCCATACACAATGTTCTCATCACTAGTTCATTATTTTCTTATCTCATTAAGAAGAGACTTACACCTGACAAATATGCTCCAGCACAAGACCGTTTCAATTGATATCATCTTAGATGTGGCTTATAAAAGTGTGTAAAATAAGACTGATTACCCACCAAAACATGAATATTACTTCAGGGGTGGTAAAATGATTTAAACTTAAAATGATCACAACACTTCTCAGCTCTTCCAGAAAGGTCTAACCACCCAAAGAGAAACATCAGAATAGATAGGAGTTTGCCATAGCTGTGAAATCCCCAGAAATCACTTATAACCGACAGTAGGACTACCCTCATGCCCACTCACACAAAACTAAAGGCAGATGGTATGGAACATTACATAGGTGCATACAAATAATAAAAATAAGCATTTGAGTTTAAATGTGTTGCGCCCCTTGAAAACATTTCAATCCAAATTAACAAACATGTCAGTCCCATGAAACACACAGACATCCTTTTTCACATCTTACACACTCAAAATCTCCATAGCAGCAAATAAATTGTTTGGATGTCCCCACTGATCCACTATGGTGGTTTTATTCACCAACATATTCCATTCTCCTCTCTATAGAGGCAACAATTTAAACATTTGAAATGTGTGGAATAATGAGATATAAATGCAGATCCATTTTAGATTATCATCCCCAATATCACTTATCTTTCTTAAACAAATTACTCTGAACTCTGAGCTTTCAAATTTTGACATGTCTCAATCTTACAGTCGAGCCACTGTCATGGTCTGAGTATTAGTGTCTTGTGGACTATGATAATTCATGCAAGATTTCTGATCAAAACATGCCATCATGCAAGTCATTTCTATGCATTGAACAAGCACAATTATTTATGTATTTGTTTGGAAATCTTTCTGAGTAAATGTTAAGCCCTTGGCCCGAGTTGGCCCCATAATAAACAGACCCTTAACCAATTGGTGTGAAAGCCCATGTAAAAAAAGCATTTTGATGTGGGTATAACAAAGATAAAATGAGTAGAAGAGTTAAGTGACATGGGCAAAATCTTGAATATTGTTCTTTTTGTCTGTTTGCATTTTTGCTGCTCAAATGAACAATTTCTAGCTTTAATAAAACAGAAAAGTACTTCCAACGCTTTCTGTCATTTGTGTCTTTCATTCATCAGTCATCCTTCGGTTTGCTCTTATAGAGTGAGTGGTCATTTTTCTCCTCTATATGTTTCAGTATTAAATGACACAGAAGCACTCATTGGCTGCTTTTAGAGGACATTTCTTCAGCATCATACAGCATCCTTGTTTTTCCTTCAGAACACTCTTCCATAGGAATCCATTACTTTCGTCCAGGTGCTGAATTCCTTTAGTGTTTTTTTATTCCATCTCTTGGTGTAGAGTTACTCGTCATAGCTGTAGACCAGTGGTAAAGTGAGAGTTTCAGCAGTCACAGACATTTCCTTGTCTGTTTTTCATTCCCTTTTGTTAAGATCAGTAGTCTAGATATAACAATGTCACACAGTATGCTGATTATGTTTGGTTTGACTGAAGTTCAAGAGTCTTCAAGCTGTAACAGACCAAGCAGCTTCCCTCTGCATCAATATAAGAATGAAGTCTGTAAACAAAATTATTGAGTATTATTTTTTTTTCTGACTTGCAAATGAAATAATCTGTACATCTGTGTGGGTGAGTTTCCTCTCGCTTTGCTTGAAGTTACACTATTATAATTTTTATTGTTATTACTGTGATTATTATTCCAACACTCTAACATTTAGATTCCCTGATGTCTTTTTGGTTTCTTCCTTTCTCTTTCCTCCCTCCCTTGCCCTCATTGTTGTCATCCTGTTTCTCCTTGTCAGGTTTGGTTACACTGTCATAAGAAGGCAGGGAGGCAGTTGAGGGAGTGCCCTCCTTCTTTTCTTGTTCCTGATTGTTCCCGCCATTCTCCACTTTGTTATTGGCTGGTTTGCGCTTACAGACAAAGCCCCGCCTTGCCAGGTAGGAACGGTAGGCCCTTTGAATTATTTTGGATGACACATCCTCCTGCTTGCGCCTCAGAGTGGTGGTGATTGGCTCGTAAGAGACCTTGGAGGGATTGGCAGCCACAAAACGCTCCTCCATTTGTTGCCTCAACATGTCCAACTCGCCACTGTCACCCAGCACACGCTTAGTGAAGGCAAAAAGGATGTCCAGGCAGTGGATGCGGTCACCACTCACCATAGGCATGTCCATGGCGATCAGTTCAATGGTGTTGGGCTTGGGGACTCGGAGTGGGTGTTCAAGTGAATCAGCAAAGTCCGAAAGCTTGGCATAGGTGATGAACTGGCACGCATCAGGGTCAAACTTCTCCCAAATCTCATAAAAGGTCTCAAAGTCATCCTCGCTGAGTGGGTCGGCACTCTCCTCTGTGGCCACACTGAAGTTCTCCAAGATGATGGCGATGTACATGTTGACCACAATGAGGAAAGAAATAATGATATACATAACAAAGAAGAAGATGCCCACAGAAGGGTTGCCACAGTCTCCTGTGGCAGGGGTGCCAGGATTTTCCAGTAAGGGGTCGCAGTCTGGAGCGTAGTTAAGAATGGGCAGCAGCAGGCCGTCCCAGCCAGCTGACGTGGTGATCATAAACAGGATGATCATGCTGTTGCCGAAGGTCTCAAAGTTGTACATATCATCAATTCCAGCCCCGTGTTTCACATAGCCAAAGTTGGACATGCCAAAGATGGAGAAAATGAACATAACCAGGAAAAGAAGTAAGCCAATGTTGAACAAGGCAGGAAGTGACATCATTAGGGCAAACAGCAGAGTTCTGATTCCTTTGGCCCCCTTGATGAGACGCAGGATCCTGCCGATACGAGCCAGACGAATCACCCTGAAGAGTGTTGGTGACACAAAGTACTTCTCAATCAGGTCAGCCAGAAACATTCCTAAAGTAGAAAGGGAGCAAATAGAGACACAACATACATGTGGTCAAAATACAGGGAATTGTATTACTGAAACACTGTTTTACTTAATACACAATACACAAGCAAGATCTCTGCAGCACGTTCACAGTTTCATGCAATTGTTGAGGAAATCAGGTGAACCAAAGAACACACTATCAATAGTTTATATAATTAATAGTTTATCTCTGCAAAGTAGTTGCAATAATAACTATTCACAGTATTATTATTCAGAATAATGGAGGATATTCTTCCTGGATAAACAGTCATGCAGGGATTAAAGTCATTAGACAAGTCAATAGGGGGACCAGCTGAAACTTAAAGTAAAATATCTCAAAACCCAAATTAATTGAACGGCTTTATAGCACTCAAGGAAAATGACAAACTATCTTTTTTACTTCTGGGGAAGTGACCCTTCAAACCAACTGTGTGTGACGGGCCTTTAAGCCCCATTTACATGGGCAATATCAGAGCTTGAGTATATCTTCTTTTACCATTCATAAATAACCCCTTTTGAATACTTGCCTACAATTGAAAGGATGACCACAACAACATCGAAGATGTTCCAACCATTGGTGAAGTAGTAGTGGCGCAGCGCAAAGAGCTTCAATACAAACTCGCAAGTGAAGACCACAATGAAGATGAAGTTGACCCAGTAAAGCACAACCTCAGTGTCCTCGGTCTGATCGTCTGTCTCCACCATCATGGTGACCATGTTAAGGCAGATTAAGATCATGATGGAGATGTCGAACACCTGCTGCGTCACAAAGTCAAACACCATGCCCTGGATCTGGTTCTAAGGAGAAAGGGAAGGAATTGAAGGAGGGTTATTTTCTTAATCTTTAGAAATGTACAAATGCCAGTTAAGATGAAGAGTGCAAAACAATATTTACCTGCGGCCTGGGTATTGGTTTTTGTGGTTTCTTTGACCCTAGTTTCTTCATGGCATTGTAGTATTTCTTCTGTTCCTCCGTCATGAAGATATCCTGACCTCCAAAGTGAAGGGACAAAAACAATTTGGTTACAATTTGCAAGGGTTTAGGCCTCTCATTCCAGTACTAATCCAAATATAGTACATTTAATTTGACTGTGTTGACAAGTGCCATAGAAAAAGGCTTCTTATATTTGTTTACATGTTGAGATTCTTAGTTTAAAGTACTAATTCAAAAATTTGGGAAACATGCTTAATTGCTTTCTTTTTAATAGTTAGACCATTCCCCACTCTCATGTATGTACAGAAAATGTGGAGCTTTATCCAGCAACCAGTTAGCTTAGCTTGGTTTAGACTGGAAAAGGGGACGCTTGGCTTGTTTGAAAAGTTACAAAATCCTCTAACCAGCTTATCTAAAATTAGAAGGAGAAAAAAGTTAATTAATTAAAACCTCCACTTGTTTCCAGCCTTTATACTAAGCTAAGCTACCTGGCTGCTGGAAGTAACTTTCTATTCAATGGACAAAAATGAGAGTGATTTCCTTTCATTAATCTTCAAAGCAGCTTGTTCTCAGAAAACTTAAAGTGAGGAAAATAAATCTTATCTTTTTCTTTTGTTGGTTGAAGTTATCAATGATGACACCAATGAAGAGGTTTAGAGTGAAGAACGAGCCAAAGATGATGAAGATGACAAAGTAGATGTACATGTATAAGTTGTCCTCGTAGATAGGCTGGTCCTCCACCTGTAAAGTTGCAAAAGTAAAAGAAATCGCACAAAACTGCACTACTACACACTAATCTGGAAATCCAAAAACTGCTAAAAGCATACCTTTCGAGAATCTATTGCCGCATACATAATGTCCATCCAACCTTTGAATGTTGCCTGTTAATTGAGCAGACACATTGCATGAGAAAACATGTTAAACATATGATATCAGAGGAGAGAAACAAATCAAGGAACAGCAATGATTTCTCACCACTTGCAGAAGTGCCAGGTATCCTGCACCGACATTGTCAAAATTGATCTTGACATTTTTCCATCTGACTTCAGAGAAGTTTGCATTAATGAGTGCAAAACACTCTGTTTTGTTGTTGACGACATCAGGGAAGAAGTTCTCCTCGGCTGTCTCATTGTAACAGTAGTAATACTTTCCAGCAAACAGGTTGACACCCATGATGCTGAAGATGAGCCAGAAGATGAGACACACCAGCAGCACATTCATGATGGAGGGGATTGCACCCACCAAGGCGTTTACCACAACCTGGAGAGAATAGCAAGGAAACAGAGCCCGCAATAACTTAGCAATCACACACTACCTGCATGGAGATGTTCACAAATAAGAACATCAACACACACATGCACAGAAATGCACATTATTTCTCTCCAGTAGAGGCTCAAGCTGTTTAATCTGATATCTTGACACAAGATCCAGTGCATCCCAAAAAAATACTAGGGTTGTAGCGAAACTATCAGTTTATGGTCCGGCACAACACAATTCAGAGTCGTGGTTTGATTCCCCCAGGATATGTTTAACGAAGTTGTAGTGTAAACTAAATTACGAGTCCACACAGCATTTTGGGATGGGAAGAAAACGTGCTCTGGTTTATTGGCATTTCTTTAAACCAATCACAATTGTCTTGGGCGGCGCCTAGCGTCATGTATACGTTCAAAGGTTGTTTGACTTGTGCAAAAGAAAACTCAGATTCGACAGAGAGCTGTGTCTAGCTAGTTGTTTGGATTTACCCTGCAGAGATCTGAGGAGCAGTTAATGCCAACACAAAGAAAGCGGAAGGTGACGGACATCCGGCCGAAATGAGGCATTCGGATGACATTCAAATCAACGTTCGGCGGAATATCCAGCGGCACCGGAGAGTGAAGCATTGTGGATATATATATAAATACACTCCCTATAATATAATCTAAATATAAAAAGTTGCTTTTTTTTAAAAACAATATTTTTATCTACACAAAATGCTAAATGAAACTAAGAAGTAAAAATATCTAGTTAACAGTGTGCTCGTGCAGATAAAGAGCATATGTCTGGTACTTAAATTGCACTCACTGGCATTCAGTTATAACTGATTACATAACATTTTACAATTAATTTTAGTCCGCCACAACATATTGTTACATCCTTATAAAATACAATTAGTGTTTACCTGTGTTTATGTCAAAATATTGTACCTAAGATTGTATGGATGTATGAATCCAACACAATCATGTCAATTAACTGTAGCAAAGAATGATTGGATTTTGCTCAGTTAGATTTGCAAATCTGTGACTAATAATGCACTTGATGACAAGTTAATTTTCATTTAATGTAAAGAAAACATTTTGATGAGTATTCCCAAACAATGATGTAGAACAGTGTGTAACTGCTGCACTAAAGCCGTGTGAGCATATTGGAGGAGATAAAGCTATTAACTATTAGCTATTAGCCTGGGGAGGAGACCATATGAACGTGCATTTCTAAACACAGAGGTGCCATGGTAACAGAAAGCCAAATAAACCAAAACTATACAGGCAAACATCAAACCGTTTTTTTCATTTTAGAGTTCTGCCTAATAATATAGAGAAAACGCATTCATAAAATCAGTTAATATTACTAATGTAAAATGGTGATCATGAAAATTATGGTAATGACATTCACTGAGGAGTGGTGAGCAAGGATGGCAGGAGGGGGGGAGGGGGGAGGGGGGGTATGCAACCAGAAGTTTGTTGATCTTCCAGTGTGACAATGCCAAAGCCAAATTGAGATAATATTATATAACAGGACACTTGAGGCAGAGCAACAGTCAGAGGATGCTGATCTGACAAAATGTATTTGTTCTGCCCAGCAACAACCAGAGGCTGATCCAACCAATCGCACATTGAAATAATTTAAATGCAAATTATCATTGTACAAAGAAAATGTGTTTTTCTCAGGCAAAGCTCAGTACAGAGCTCTCCTGGGGTCGCATGGAATCAAAATGATTGACATGGAAACTGTGCACTTTAAGGTCAATTGTTAATCAAGTGCGTGCGTACTGTAAAACTTTAAAATAAACATGCACACACACAGTTTTATTGACCATCTGCACCCATTTTGATATCAATTTGTTTGTCCATCTCATGACAACTGGGGGTCTCTGTAGCTCAAAAACACTTGAACAGACGTTGGTTGGCTTACTTAGATTGTACAACTTCAGTCTACATTAACCCTATCCTGTGACTAAGTTAAAACAGGTTTTGTGTGATGGTTCATACTAACCTCTAGTTGTTCTCTCAGCTGGTTCTGAACACTACAGAGCTGAGTAATTATTACAACGTGTTGCATCATTCAGGTCAAAATCCCTGTCATGGTCTAATGTTTCATAAGGCATGGGACATATTTTTAAGGTGTTTTGTTACTATCTTTAATGCACAAATAACTGCTAATTGCCTTGCATAGCACTAAATTTATAATATATGAAATGAAATATGATAAATCAAATCAGATGTATTAGGGCCATCTGAGATGATCCGCATCCATGCAAAAAGCTTCTCATTGTTAAAAGCTTTTACCTAAAAAATGTCCCTTAGCAAAAACAATTTAATTTCTACATCGCCATCACTAGCATGCGTTGATGCTTTTATTTAATCGGCATGCAGAAGGACCAGCTGCCTGGTATCTTAGGTCTTACCCTCATCCCTTCAAAACGTGACAGGGCCCTGAGGGGTCTCAAGGCCCTCAGTGTCCTGAGTGATTTAATCGGGCCTAGATCGGAGTAGCCCAACGCATTAGCTATAAGGCTGACTATAGACACCTACACAGATAGGGACAGAAGGAGAGGGAAAGACAGAGGCACAGGAAGAGAGGACCCACATAGTTAGAGGGGAAATAGAAAGAAAGGTGGGCCTATATATGTACTGAAAGGTTGGCTGAATGGTTATATACAGATATATATAAGTACATATATAGTTTCTATATGTGTAAGTATATGTATCTATATAACATAAGGTTATACAGGGTTATTACAAGGTCAATGAAGTGCACATGACCCAAGTTTTTTTTTATGTGTTTGTTTGCTTGTGTTTGGTTTAGTTTGGCAAGCCAGTCTAGCATGATAACCAGCTTAACAGCACAAAAGCACACCTGGAAAGAAACTTGTGGTTGACACAGTGAGAGGGAGAGAAGATAAAGAGTCAAACAAAGGGAAAAAATTTGAGGAGAGATGTATTCACAAACACTAAATCAATGTGACACAATAATATACACACAGTACACATTACAAAACAGTACAGTTTCCACACCAGAGAGCATCTTTAAAGAGGGGGAGAGAAAAACGCAGAAGGTTGAGGACAACTTTCAGGGTTAGAAGAGAGAGGATAACCTGTGAAAGTACGAGTCCCAACACAGCACACAAACCTTACCCTGAACCCTCAAACACCGACCCCTCAGTCCCTCTCGACAGCTGCACATTGTCTCTCTTAACCTAAAGAGAGACACAGTTATAGGCACCTGCTGTGAGAGAGAGGACAGGTGAATATAAGGGTAGAGATTTGCATGACAAGTCAGGATAGGTTATCTGCACAACACATAGGCCGATTTAGAAATATATTGAAATTTGTGCATATTTGAGATTTACAACTGAAGAATCAATAAGATGTTTGACTGGATCCCACCACATAACCTGAAGAACTTGACTTGTCTCTCCTGTATAATAAGCTATATCCATAACAACAAATTTGAGAAGTATGATGCTGTCTTAACTTCTATTTCAGAAGAGAGGAAGCCATCTCACACAGGTAGAAGGTTAATTATTTGATGTCTATTGGTATTGGTAATTTTAAATAGTGGACCAGTCTGGGCCAAAATGCCAGGGACGATTTTTTTGTCCCAGTCCGTCTCTGTAGGCCAGTATTAAATGTTATATACAATGGGTGGGTGGACAAATCAACAGAAGCACAATACAATATAATGCATTCCAATACAACAAAACCATAGACTAAAATATAAAGGAATCACCACAAAGTTGGATCAACACCTCTACTATCACAATATCAACATTACTACACATTATGTATGAGTAATATATATTGGAGTGCTATTGTTTTGAATTGCATTATATTTGTCTTTAATTTGAATTTCAGTCTTGAATATTCGTACATGCACAGACATGCATCTTCTAGCAAGAATCTATACAACTTGTCAGTCGACCTGTCGTAACAGTGGACACCTTCACCTCCTACCGGACATTCTATGGAACAGAAATGGTACCTCTCTGGGATCTGGCTCATTATTCAATCTTCTTAATAAACTACAACTGATGAAACAGGGACAAACACACACATACATTTTTACCCTGCTAGTGCCAGGGTCTGAGGCATCAGGGTCAGTCCCCTTGTCTGTCCAAAACCTTGATCCAGAACAGGATATCTCGAGATCTTCTATTGGCCAGACAGCTCTGAAATTTGGTATCCATCAATATCCAGTCCTGAACAATAAATCCAAACAATTTGTGTTGATCACTTGACCTTTTTGTTTAGCACCCCTATCAGGTGAAAATGTACACTTGGCCATGAAAAGTATCTGGAAAACTAATTCAGATTCTAAATTAAGCCAGATTCCTGTGGAAGTTTATATTCATTCATAATATTCATGGTCTCCTGAAGATGAATCCAGATGTTTTTGAGACAGCCTGACCATTCCTCTAGTGCTTCTAGCAAGCCATAGTTGTCACTTGTTCATAACAAATACAAAACTCTACCAGGCAGTTATGGTCAAATTAAATGAGCACATTCACACTCCATTTTGGAGCTGTCATTAGGTTTTCTGATCCACTCTTCTCCTGGCTCCACTTTGGTGTATCCCACAATTCATCATGGTTTACTGTGCAATATCAGACCAGTTGTTGGTGGTAATGCGCCTCTAAGATTGTTTTGACAGACAATATATCAGCACAAAGACATGAAGTAGAAGTTTGACATGCTGGACATTCTTTTTCATCTACCCAAATACTGCACAATTACAGCAGAAACTCCATAGTTTAACAAAGTTGATCAACGCTTATAATTTAGAATGCACAATCTATTGTTCACAATGAGTCTGATAAAATTATATTGACTAATTGAAATTAAAAAATAAATATTAACTAGGCTATCACATCTTTTCATCAATGTATTTTTGAGAAATGTAAAACTGTTAGCTCAGACAAAATATTCAATATAATATAATGTTATGGCTCTTTTCTGTAATTGCTATCTTCATTAATCAAGTGTATCCGGGTGAGCTCTGCTAAACTCCCACAAGCTTGTGGTCTTAACTGGCACTGCGGCACAGTGGGAGTCACTGGAAACACAACACACAATCAAGCACTTGAGTCGACTACTTCCAAATACCGCAACTGTGGGTATTGGGGCAGACCCAAGTTCAGAACAGGAAACACTTCATCCATTAGTGCATCCTTATCATGTGACAAAGAATGTGAATACTCAATCACGGACAGGTTGGCGCCTCACGGTCAAGGTCAGTGAAAAATTGGTGGTCAAGCGATAATGGAGGACTTACCAACCGATACATGACTTAGCTCAACATAGAACACAATCAAATACATGTCAAGGAAACAAAATGAGTTATAACAAAAAAAGTCAGAGCCTATATTTAAAATTGTTCACTGATTACTTAAACTGTATCTGGCAATTATATAAACAGATATGAGTCCACTTTAAAGTAGCATACAATTATTTTCCTTCAGGAATTCAGAAAACAGTACAAAATGTCACACACACAAAAATATGACTATGCTGTATAATCAATAGTCAATCATTTATGACACCAAAAGAATATTTACGTCAGATTCTGACTTTCTGAGATAGGTCACTGAACTGAAATCATTGTTTACTTTTTTAGTCTCTGGCAATACACAACATTTAAAGACAACTTGAAATTCCCGGAAAATTGTGACTGGGAAGCATCGAATATTTCACAGTGACCTCCTTTCGCACTGGCTAGTAGGTGTTCATCAACTGCAATTCTCTTCTTAACTGATATCCCCTTGGCTATCATTATCATTATTAGTATCATTAGTATCATTATCTTACGCTGTTTTATGCCCCACCTTAACTTCCTGTTTCAACAGGAAATACATCACATTAAGGGCACAGCCAGGCAGAACTTTGCGAAGCTAGTAGGCACTACTAGCACTTCTGAGAATCGGCTACTTTTGGAAAGATCAATCATGCTGTCAATCCAAGTGTAGTTCAGTGACTGTTTGCTAGTTGTAGTTGTTACGGTTTAGTTTCACAAATGGCACAAATCAGCACAGAAGCTACGTCATAAATGAGTTTTATGTCAGCAGCTGTATTTAATGAATGTCACACATGATTGGTTGCCACATCATTGTATTTCCAACCCCTTCCAGGTCCCAGGTAATTGGTTCGGTTCCGACATGCTGCACTTTGCTGCATGTCTTTTCCCCTCTCTCTCCCCTTTCACGTCTAAGCTGTCCCATCACAAATAAAGGCCTAAAATGCCAAAAGAAATCTTTGAAAAAAACTAAAACAAAGGGCAAACCATATGTGCTCAATTGTAATTGTCAGGTAAGAAACCACTGAATGACTGAGCAGTCCAGAGCTATCCAACAGCTCTGAAACCAGGGTTTATAGATATTTACTGTGTCGGGGCTGTTGTTGTGCTGCTGTCATGGAGCCCAGACAGGCTATGACACTGACCCAGAGCACTGGGAGAAAAACATTGCACTCTTATCTACTTACCTGTAATTACACATAAAAATCACATTTTACGTCCACTTTCACTGTCTACATTTCTGTGAACTCTGAAATATATACAACATTTTGAATCCATACCAATGACCACCATTTATAACAGTAACATTTGAAGTTGCAGCAATTTTTCAATGTGGCCCAAAAAGCACTGCAGCAAAGCCTGGATATCACATAGGAAAATCAAAGGTGTCTCTTAAGCTGTGACCCAATAATCCTTTGTTACGTAAGATACAGTAACCTAATATTGACTCAAAACTTACAGAGGAAAGTACACATTAGGTTATCAGAACTACTTACAACTCCAAGGTTTAGTTCAAGGAACTTGTTTTTGAGATCCATTTGCTAATTTGCTTTTTCTTTTCTTTTCTTTTTTCACAAAAGCAAAGAGGCCTTTTGAAACAATGGTCTATTTCAAAAAGTCAAAAGAATCTGTGTTTTACCTACATTAAAACATCTTTAACCTTTCTACCACTAATTCTAACTCCATGTTCGGTCAGCCTTAACAGTTACGTTGACCAGTGAGCCAATCACTCCATTTCATGCCTTCCTTTGATGTAGCAATCATTATATATCATAATAAGGAGTTGAATTAAAGGACTTGCATTGTTGCACATTAATTGAATATACAACATGCAAATGTACTTACATCCACAATGAAGAAGTCTAACCAACACCAGGCATTGGTGAAGTACTTGACAAAGCCGTAGGCCACCCATTTCAGCAACATCTCCAGGATGAAGATATAGGTGAAAACCCGATCAGCATACTCCAGAATGATGCGGATTGTCTTCCTTTGCTCAATGTACACATCCTCAAAGGCCTAAAGAGCAGCAGAGAATCATCAAATGGAAAATGGCTTCGCTGATCTTTTTCAACATTAACCATTGATACATTCCACATGTTGCTAAAAATGAGTAAACTCTGATGTAAGACTCACTTTATAGCATTTTGTTTAATATTTGATTTCTACAAAACTAATTTAAAAAATGGCAAGAAATCCTCATTAACCAATACTTTTGTCTCTAAAGGGTGTTTCTGAATTTCACTGAATGATGGCAGACCGGAATTTTTATTGTTCTAAAACATGTTCCCATGTTATATTTTGTAAAGCAGCGTTATTGCTTTGTTTACCTTTTCAGAGAATAAGTTGTTTACTGTGCATAGTCATGGAAAAGTAGTTGCTAAAGGAATTTTTCCGCCTAGTCAAATAAGACTCATTTCCAAAGCTCTTCCATTCTCAATTGACCCCCCCCCCCTCAGAAAGCCGCAAACCTAAGCTGGATTCTGCTGGTTGAACGCTTGGTGCATTACAGCACTTTGCTGTCCATTAGCAACACTTATATCAAGAGCAGTTGCAAAAGAAAAGCAGCAGATGATCATGCTTGTTTACATCTTCATAGGTTCATGTACTTTAAATGAATGCCACATTTTTGTTTCATTTATTTTGTGAATATATCTTCTTTGTTTACATCATTTCCTACATGTATCATAATGTTGTAAAGCACTGAGCAAATTTGTTTTGATATGTTCTTTATAACAATAAGTAGAAGCACAAATAGTGCATAGAATTAGTATGATGTTTATGAGTGTATACAAAAGTAGAAACATCCATGTACGTGTTTGTTTGTGTGTGTGTGTGTGTGTGTGTGTGTGTGTGCTCTTACCAGGGCTCCACTGCTGAGCAGGATCATGAAGATGATGAGGGTTTCAAACCAGTTGTGTTCTACAATCAGGTAGCAGGTCTTCCTCAGGAACCACCAGTGTTTTCCCCAGCCGTGAGTGATAGGAACATCACAGCACTTGTATTTGGCCACACACTCTGTATGACAAAAACACCCACAACTGCTGATACCCACAGAAAAGAAGGATGCATAATACTACCAAGGACACAATGCAAAATATATCACATGCCATTACTATAGTATGTACAATGTTAATCATAATAATTCCTGTCTGTTTATTGGTGTAATAATATTGTCAAATAGTAAATACCACCTACCATCTGTCCAGCAAGCTTCTGGGTCAACATACTCCTCCACTACCTCCACCACTGCAACGTCCTCCACATCAGGCTTGATGTCTATTGTGCTGCCCTCAGACGAACTAGTATCATCCAGCTAGGACAAACAGAGGATCAAAAAGATCAGTTCAACCTCTGACTATCTCTCTAAACATTACAGGCTCAGCAGTGAGATGCTGAAAGCATATCAATACGGCACAGGGCCAGTACAACCATTACAATATAGCCCCTTTGGATTTATATGCATGACATGATTTATTGCAAGAGATATACATGTTGTAGCCATGTAGTGTAGCTAGGTCTCCTCCTGCTACTGCTTATTTTGCAGTTATTAACAGATTCACAAGGAAGTAATTATACTGGACCCGTAGTTGATTACACTGGCAACGATGAGCATTGTTATACATGCATAAATATGGATTCTTCAGTGATGAAATGATTTATTATTTTATGATGTGAAAGAATTAAATACTTGTACAAGTACTGTCAAACAAAAAAGTCAATTTAATACACCTAAAAAAAAACTGTTGTGATAAAAAATATAATCAGCATAATTCAATTTATAAGTAGTATATTTTTGGTTGTCTGTGACTGTTGATTCTTATTCTACTAATATGTTATGTATAGTAAAGAGCAATGTGAAATTTCTTATTTTAAGGCAATAAAACCATGGCTTGATTACGTTCACCTGTGCCAATAAATCATGTCATATCTCAACAATAGGTCAAGGTGAGGCAGGGCAAACTAGTGAATCACCAGCATATCAGCAGCTGTATAGCAATTAAGTATACACACACTTGTGCACATGCAGACACTCAGCCAATTTAATTCCATAGAAGATGATACTGCACTTTTTAATCTTAAATCGTAAGCAAAGGACCACATTCACACTCTCTTCTGCTCCCTCTCTTTTATAGTTCTCTCTTGTTTACCAAACAGCCAGATGGATCCATGCTTCTCTGATTGGCTGATAGCAGCTCAGTCTGTGTAAACTCCCTCCCACACAAGATTGTTGAGTGGTTTGTTGAGGGAGCCCTGCGGAATATGAACCTGATGCAGGTACAGTAGTGATGCTGCCGCATTATCATCTTTCTTCCTACTACAAACCAGGTCAAAGTCGACCACGCGTCAGACTTCTCTACAAGTTTTGGGTCTGGCTTACCCTTCTCCCACATTCATATTATACAATAGACAGTATGTGTCTCTGTCTGTTGTCTTGCCTGGACTGCCTGCAGGTCTGCTGGATCAGCACTTAGAGTCAGTGTTAGAGCGTTCATGTCTAAATGGATGTTCTAAAATGTCAAGTTAACTAAATGTCTTCAGTGTGGCAGCTCGGACCAGTTCTGCTTAATGGATCAAAAAAATGCCACATGGGCACAAACCCCCCAATAAACACACATTCACACATACACATGCACTCCGACTTATTACATCCCCTTGAAACCTTATATCACATCATGATTAGGTCACCTTTAGGTAAACATAACTGTATTGTAGCATTTGTTTACACCATGTTAAAATAAAAATTTGGAAGCTAAATTACTAAAATTTACACAAAATTAACTAAACTCAAGGAATGTTACAGCTATGGTATATCTCTGAATTGGGCCAGATCAGTGTCCAAAGTAAAACCACCACATGATGTCCCTCCACCAAGGAATAGTTTAACCAAACTATCAATAAACTCTTAAAGGGCATCACCACTGCCATCCCTCTTACATCTCTCCTCATTCTCATACTCTTACCAGTCCTTCCTACTCACATCTTTACTGTTCTCCACATCCGATTCACTGCTAAAGTCTTCCGTGTTTAGGTTTTCGAAGTCTGACTCGCCAACAGCGATGGGAACACAGACAGTGAGGTTGGGGTTGTGGATGAAAGACATGTAGTCCTCGTCAATCATATACTTTCCCACACTGCTCCCAATCCCGCTGGTGGTGCCATTGCCATTTTTAGCATAGTCCAGTTCACGGTTAATGTCCACTGTGTGGTTTGCAATGCAGTTGAGCTTCTTCTCGTACATTTCATCCAAAGGCTTCTGTTCATCCTCTATAGGCTGTTCGCAGAGTGAGAAAATAGAACAAACAAAAAAGGTTAATAGAAAACAAGAATGCCATCATAGAGCTCTGATAAAAATAGACATTTATGTAAAAGGTATAGTTCAAGTTATTCAACAACGAAAAACTGGTCATGCATATAGATGTTTGATTATATGGTACCTTTTTCAGCACTGTGGCTACTACGATCCGCATGTTAACCTTGAACCAGGCGATCCCTATCTTAATGCGGGCAACTGCAAGTTGGAGGTTGTTGGGTTCACCATCGTCATCTGTGGCAGCGAGGTTGTCTGCACTGAATGAGCTCAGCAGCAAGGCCAGGAACAGGTTCAGCACCTCAGAAACAAACACCATAAAAGCTGGAACCCATGCCCTCACAGTAAATGGATGGTTCACAACTGGAAAACTACAGCGGGCTACTATCATCAAATAGCATCTACACTATGTTATCTTTGTTTTTTCTTACCACCAGGTTTCCGATGACCATGACCATCATGAAGACGGTGAGGCACATGGTCTGTCCTGCCACCTCCATACAGTCCCACATGGTCTCAATCCACTCCCCACACAACACTCTGAACACAATCAGGAAGGAGTGGAAGAAGTCATGCATGTGCCAGCGAGGCAGTTCACAGGACGGGGCGATCTTACACACACAGTCCTTGTAGTTTTTGCCAAACAGCTGCATGCCCACGACGGCAAAGATGAAAACGATGATGGCCAGCACCAGCGTCAGATTACCCAGAGCTCCCACTGAATTACCAATGATCTTGATCAGCATGTTGAGGGTGGGCCACGATTTTGCTAGTTTGAACACTCTTAACTACAAGAGAAACAGGACACAGGATTATTACACAGTTATTCATATTAGGACAATGATCTAAAAGTGGTTGGATTTGAACTGACTCATGTCTTTTATTTGATTTTAACATGTGTTTGGCATCTGGTCCGGCACAAGCGCAAGATATAAATATTAGGAGGGTGAACAGTTTTACACAAAATAATGATGTTTTACTAGTTATAAAAGCTCTTATGAGAGCTAAAGTCAGCCTTGATTTGGAGCTTTAAATAGAAAAAGTTTGATGATAATGTAGATGACAATGTTAATATTGAAGAGAAATCAGCACTATGCAAAGTGTGACAGTTAAAAGACTAATATGTGTATAGTTAATCATTTCAGCCTGTACAACCAGAAGAGATAAACAAATGCTGACATCCCGGCTGGTGGACGGCTGTGGCTCAGTGGTAGAGTGGTTGCCTGCCAATCGGAAGGTTGGTGGTTCAATCCCCGCCCCTGCAGTCATTGTCGAAGTGTCCTTGGGCAAGACACTGAACCCCAATTTGCCTCCAGTGCTGCGCATTGGAGTGTGAATGTGTGTGAATGTTTATCTGATGAGCAGGTGGCACCTTGTACGGCAGCCCCGGCCACAGTGTATGAATGTGTGTAAATGGTGAATGTTTCCTGTAGATGTAAAAGCGCTTTGAGCAGGTGTTAAGACTGGAAAAGCGCTATATAAATACAGCACATTTACATTTACATCCCTGTCTCTACTCTCATCCACTTACCAATCGGAATGACCTGAGCACTGACAGACCTTCCACATCAGCCAGTCCCAGCTCAACTAAACTCAGAGTCACAATGAAGCCGTCAAAGCAGTTCCAGCCTTCCTGGAAGTAGTAGTAGGGATCCATGGCAATCAGCTTGGCAAACATCTCCCCAGCAAAGATGCCTGTGAAAACCTGTGGATCCACATAAAATACCGCATAAAGTTAATGACAGGATGAACATCACAGGTATGGCTATAAATGTGGGATTGAATTTATAATTTCCCCACAAAATCAAATATAAGTACGTTCAATGAAATGTGATGGATTTTCTGGTGAAACAGGATAATACGTGGGTGTACACAGAGAGCAATGAAACTTAAATTTAAACAAATTGGATTTCAGTGGGATTTATGACTGCTTTATTTTTTGGACACTTGAGGTACACCTACTGATGCAGCATGACGTTACCATTGAAGCTACACTGAGCACACACAAAAAATCAAAAATTCCTGCCATACATTGGGTTAATATGTACTCTGTCAAATGAGTCCTGGACCAAGGCAAGCCTTATTACTGTAACTTCTTTGTGTGTGTGTGTGTGTGTGTGTGTGTGTGTGTGTGTGTGTGTGTGTGTGTGTGTGTGTGTGTGTGTGTGTGTGTGTGTGTGTGTGTGTGTGTGTGTGTGTGTGTAACCCTAACCCTAAACTGAACCTGCAATGATTCTGTAACTTCTGAGAGAGACAATGAGGTCCAGTGCCAGTGGTATACTGCAGTTTCTCACCAGGTTGCCAACAGAAAGAACCCCTTGAAATTCCTCAGTCATGGGGTAATGCTCCATGGCCATGAAGAGGGTATTGAGGACAATACAGATGGTGATGGCCAGGTCAACAAATGGGTCCATGACAATCAAGTAAGTTATGTGCTTAATCTTCAGCCACAAAGGAAAGCACTCCCAGATGAGGAAGATGTTGGCAAACTTGTACCAACAAGGAGGGCACTTCCTCTGAGACTCCTCCAACTCTGCAGGAAGAGATGAAGAAGACAGAAACAAAAAAGGGTTAAAAAAGAGTCTTATTTCCTCTCCCTTTACATATGAAAAAAAACATGTCCATTTCAAACAATGTAACCATTACCCACATCCTTTATGCATGCATTACCTTGGCATGGTTGTTAAGCATTGCAGTCACATTTTTACATGTCTTCTTTGTGTCGTATAGTTGTGTCTTGCTTGAACTACTGGCTACATTGTCTACATTGTCCCGGCAGTTTGCAGTGGTACAGCTCTGTTTTGCCTGTATTCCTAAGCCTTCAGAAAACATGCAGAAATATGGATGATATGCTAACGCCAAGTACGCTCCCTCCCTAATATGGACAGAAGGTTCCGTCCATATTAGGCCTTAGTCGACTAAGACCAAAATGATCTTTTAGTCTAATTGACTAAAAAGGGACATTCATAGTCCATATACGTATCTACCAATGAGTATAAATGAGCCCTATGTCACCCAAGAAAATTATTTATTTTTCAATTTTATTGTGTCTTCTATAAACCTCCTGCTGGGTAACAGACACCATTTGTATCTGGATGCCTTGTATGCATCTGGAAAATATCAATATGATATGACGATATTTAATTGCATACGGTATCTAGTGCAACATTTAGACCACAGCTGGCTTGAATTTGGTATCATATCTCATTAAGGTGAAATGAAATGCAACTCATACAATTCTTACTCACAAACGTTTCTGAGTAAGAATTTTCCCATGAATTGCAGAGTACAGCTGACAGTTTTTTCTTCTTTTCAGGCTACCTTCATACCTTTACTTTCAATTTCTATATCCAGATCTAATGCAGACAGTATGCATATGTATAACAATAACACATATTTATCTACAGGTGTAAATGCAAGCCTCATTAAATGTTTTAGTCTGAATAATACAAATTATATGTTGGTACAAGGTCTAAATTCAAAAAGTCAAAGGAAAAATGTTCACTGTCTGTACCCTCTAGAAGTGTGTTGGTGACTACGCTCATCTGACTGTTGGCACGGTCCTTTCCTTTGAAGGAAGAGTTGAGCTGATCCACAGATACCATGAGAGAGCCAGAGTGCTTCTTCTTAATCTCCACGTCAGTAGTCTGTACTCAGAGAAAAACACAATGTCAGTGAGAGGTAGTATACTAACAAACATTACATATTAAAAATCATGCTCTTAAGCTATCTTAACAATGAATTATGCCGTAGGTTTGCTCAAAAGAATGAATGCAGCTTTTCACTTCAGATCATTAAATCTTTTTCACAACGTATGATTCCCCAAAATACCTGATTTGTTCAATGTAAGCATTTCCTGTAACATATCATACAACACACTTCAAATTATACTGTCAATTCTCAAATAGTTGCCTTACTTTACCACAACTAAGGAGAGAACTAGGACTTTAATGCAACAAAACTAGGATTGACTTTATATGTTTTTCCCCTGCTTTTATGCATCACCTTTAAGGTAGCAACCATTATTGATGTACTGGCTTTTATTTGAGAATTTACCGTACAGTTTCTAAACAATTCCTTGCTTACTGTACATGAGATAGCTACAACCCTAAGTAACCAACATTAAACTGCATGCAATGGCATGCATGTCAAGAACAGGGGGGAATTCAAGACATCATTTGCTGCTATACCATGCTACATTTTAAGAAGAAAAAAATGTGAAAGCAGGTAGATTGAGAATAAAAGAGGAGTCCACCATGCTAGCTGGAATGATTATTATTATTATTATTATTATTATTATTATTATTATTATTATAGAAAAAGTTTATGATTTGATCTTGCACCATCCAGTGGCTCAAGAATGAGGACAAGAAGGAAAGAGAGCAAGGCAGAAAGACAGTAAAAGAAAGAAAGAAATAGAGGGTAGATAAAAGCAGGAATAAGAAACAGTCTGGGTGTGGATGTGGAAAGCCCCTAAGAGTCAGAACTTGTTTTTTTCTTTCTGTAAAATGTTTTGATAGTTTTGTTTTTAATGAATGACAATGACTGTATATGCTTAGGTTTGATGAAAGAATTGTTAGGGTAACTATGGCGGGCCGACATCATATTGCATTATTGTTAGATATTAATCAATAAAATGATCATCATGATGCTGGTAAGTCATTGAGTTTGTGGATAATTTTTCAGCTGGTTAGTGCCTTTGGAGCTGTCAAAAAAAGGTGCAGTGGAAATAAGGGCGTTAGATCAGAGTGGGAAACTAAATATCAGCATAACATGAAACAATAACAGAATTAAGATATTCAGGGAAGGAGAAAGGATCTACTGAGTTAGGGAAAAGACGATCAAGAGCCAAGGGAAAGAGGTTGTGAAGAAGCTGCAGAGGCCAGGGCCACCACCATCATGCCTAAACTGTATTGGTGTCCCATGGACGTCCTTACACTGTCATCAGTGGCTGCCTTATCTATTTTCACCTCAGGCAGAAGCCGTCTGCCGGGCCCAGGGCCGGTGAGAGACACCACGCCATTGCAGTCCACTGTGCTGTTCCTCTTCCCTCCAGAGTGGGGTGCCAGCGGGTGAATGCGTGATGAGCCTTGGCTGTAGCCACTGTAGCTGTTGCGGCGGTAAGGGATAAACAGGGAGCCTCGGCGGTCTTCGCTCTCCTCTACTGTACTGTGCTCATCGTCGGCAAACTCGTTTTCTGAGCCCATGTCCTTGGAACGGCCTTTGAAGCTGAAGATGCTGCTGCGGCTGTTGTGGCGCGACATGAAGGGTGAACCTGGGATGCTCAGCAGTGACTGAAGAGGGAGATACAGATGCGGAGGGGAAGAGTTGAGGAGTTAATAAAAACAGAAGTAGTTACTCGATGTATAAATAAAAGGGAAAGACGAGGTAAGAGGGTAAGTGGGGCACATAGTGTAGTTAACAAGAAATAAACCAGAGGACAGAACAAAATAAAAGGAAAATAAAGGATACAGGCACACCAAACAGATTTCTGGCTTTAATGTTACATATGGCGTAACTAATTTGTCTTCTGGCTGTGGTAACAGTCACATGCCAAGAATAAAAAATAACAACTTTGACATTGAGTTTCCTGGTCTGACAACTAGCCACGGCTCGCCGCAAAAAAAAAGAAAAAAAAAGGAGGACGGGGCACCGCGGCCGAGTCGAGTCGAACAGGTACCATCAATGGAAAAACGGCAATACAAATACCAAGGCTATCATGGGAGTTTCCTTGTACTTAACCATGTATTTATAACAAAATTAGTGACACAACAACAATAAAAGAAGAATGAATAACTTTTGTCTTAATCATGCTCAATCACTGTTACAACATAATAACCGATAATTATTGTGAAAAACTGTAAGGTGGGAATTAAATTATACAAAATAGTAGTTTTCCTTGTGATTCATGCTATTTTTCTCTTTAGTCTGTAAAGAATACCACAAGACTCCAGTAATTATACTTGTGGGAACATTAGAAAATGTAACCAATAAACTGACCATGATGATTTTCTCCTTGTTTAAGCTTAGTATTCTAGCATATAGTTAAATCATGAATAAAAAAAGAAGAAACAATTGCAGTACAATGCGTGCCTTGGAGCTGTTTTGATCTGGAACATCAGGTGTTTTGTTTTATGGTCAGAGTAATATTACTGTACAGTTTAGTTCTGTCTAATGTGGATCCACAGAAAGCATTCAATTAAAGCTGTTTTTATCACATAACTTGTTTCGATATTTCAGAAAATAATTCTGACACTGGGGCAGGAAATATCCTTTGTTCCCTAGGCTTAAGCAGTCATTTCATCTTACTGGAACTGCTGGAAAGATGGTTTGTACGAAGCATTTGAGAGTAAACTGGCGTAGGACAAGGCAGTTGGACAGCAAGGTGTAGCGCAATCTCTAGCCAGAGCATAGAAAACGCCTCTGCATCTGGCGCGTCACTATGGATCTTAAATCATAATAGAATGGTCACTTATCCTACAGTAAAATACATTAAGACTACTTTTGACTACCAGTGGGAGGACATTATGTTATTCATCCTGGAATGTGACTGACATGGGCTACTGGGATTTCTGAAAACTAAAAAAACAAGATGCAGTATTCTTCCAGGAAACACAATGTTGTCCCCAGGAATCAGTTAAATTATGTAGGGACTGGGTAGGACACGTGTCCTTTAGTGCGGGATCATCTAAAAGTTGAGGAGTAGCAATTTTCATTGACAAAGGCTTGCAGTTCAAGCTCAGGAGGGAGGTCAAAGATGAGGAGGGCGGAATAATTATAATACTAGTATGTGTTGCTTTCATTTTTTCATAGACTTAGAAAGTAAGTTGCATGATATTGGACAGTGTCCTATAATTCTGGGAGGAGACATAAATATTGTCTTTGATCTAATCCTTGACAAAGGAAACCAACATTAAGTAGAATCCCAGAATCGGTTTTGCTTGTTGAGAGAATGTGTATCTATGGGTTTAACAGATATGTGGAGGCTGAACCACCCAACAGACTGAGATTATACTTACTACTCAAGAGCCCACAAAGTCTATTCAAGAATAGATGTTTTTCTAATTTCTAGTTCCTTGTTGCCTGCCACACTGTCCTGTTTAATTTATAGTAATCTGTTAACAGACCATGCAATGGTCAGACTACAAATGAACCCATATCAGGAAACAGAAATCACAGATTTGGCGTTTAAATGTATCGTTATTACAAGATGTGGGATTTAAGGAAGAGCTTCAAGCCCAGATTAGGCTGTATTTGGAGACCAATGTTCCCACAGCTCCCTCTGCCAAAGTGGCCTGGGAGGCCTTAAAGGCCTTTCTAAGGGGATTTATTATGCAATAATCTTCTCATAAGAAGACGGTCAATGCTGCTAAACTTACAGATCTAGAAAGGAGAATAAAGAACACTGAAGCTAAATTAAAAAGGAATATATCTGAATCTATTTTAAAAGAATTGACCCACCTTAAATATGAATACGTTATAATATCCAAAATAAACTGAATAAACTTTTGTTCAGGGCCAGACAGACTATCATATAATTCTTCCAAAAAGATCGTATGAAACACTTGGGTCACTTATCCATCCTAACCAAGTGGACTTGATTAGACAAAGAAATTCAGAAATTCTGAAATGTGAGACGTCTTATAAAGATTATGTGGTTGGTGCGGGACTCCAACGATCCAACAGCAGCTATCTCACTTGGTGCTGAGAATGCGTTTGATAGGCTGTAATGGAGGTATATATTTCATACGATTAAAATGTTTGGATTTGGTCAAACATTTCTCAGATGGATAGATATTCTCTCTCTTGCGAGGATTGGGGGAGTAATAAAGTATACATTATTATTATTATTATTATTATTATTATTATTATTATTATTATTATTATTAAGGATTAAATTAGAGAGGCTTCAGGTGCCAATCCATAAGGGTGGCAGGGAATTATTATTGTAGGAAACCTATATGAAATCTATCTGGAAGTATTTACAAATATGCCACATGTTATTTACTGTCATAGGGAGAGGAATGGAGCCTCAGCAATCAAACCTTCTCTCTCAAACTACAAGAATAATGGTTTTGGGGCAGGAGGCTGCAATCTTTTATGCCAATTTGTTTCAAAAGACATTTACTCTATCTTATGCAACAATGTTAACTTAGTTGGCAGATTTGAACATTGATGTCACACATAGAGAGTGGGATCGTAGTTTGAAAACACTAAGAGGGTTTCAAGAGACATTCAAATTAGATTACTCCAGTTTAAGATTATTCATTGCATTTATTGGACTCCAACATGGCTGTTTAGGCTAAAGCTGAGGGGTATTGTAGACTGCTGGAAGTGCTGCAGCTTGAAAGGAACTCTTCTTCACCTGCTCTGGGAATGTCCCATGATTCAGAACTACTGGCTAAAGATTCATGACCGCATTGAAAACATTACCCGGACTGGCTTGGAGTTCTGCCCGAGGCCGTATGTTTTGTATTACATACAGCCTTGGGCTGTAAGTTTGATCCATGTCTGTTTTTTTGTATTTTCTGTTTGTTTGTTTTTTAGTTGATTTCTATTACCTCTTTTGTCTTAATCCTTTATTTTATTTTACTCAAACTAGCATCACTATAGGATGTAGGTTAGGATGTCAATGTCAATTGTAATGCAGACTACAATGTCCACAACAATGTAACAGTTGAGTGTTCAAAAACTCAATAAATTACTTATTATAAAAAAGAGAGAGCCAGGTGAGGAAGAGCCATCCGCAATACCACTGAAGCAGCAGAAAGAGCCTTAAGATGCCATTAGAAGGCAAGCTGAGGCCAAACTACCTCAGCTGTTTTACATGGCGAAGGTATTGATGAGTGACCCAAAACACACAATAATTCTTTCAACATCAGTAGAAATGTGTGTGAAGCATCAGTAGATGTCTATGCATAAGTCAAACAGCAGTCTGCCTTTACTATATTGTTTTTTTTGCTATCTTTACCTGGTTCATAATGGATGTCTTCCTCCCCAGCCGGCTTCCTGGGAAACGAATGGTACTTTTCTTGCTGCCATCGTCTGACTCAGACTTAACAACCTTCTCACTGTCTCCCTTCTCTTTCTCCTGCTCTTTCTGACGCCATTTCTTCTTGCGATTTCGACGCTCCTTGGCACTCTTTGAGCTAAGCTTGGACACCTCAGAAGAGCTCCGTGACAAGTGCCCTCCTCCTTCATCCTCTAACGCAGCCTCTGACACAGTGCCTGCAGATGTCGCCATGGCGGCAGCCTGAGAAGAAAAAAAAGACACATGATAACCATAAACTATGAAAAACAAGTAAAAGTGTATGTGTGTTGGAGAAAGTAAGACCAACCTGTGTTTCATCCTGCTGCCTCTTAAGCTGTTCCAGCATGGCCTTGAATTCTGCCTCTTTCTGCTCCGCCTCCTCAATAGTGGCCTGGTTCTGCTCCTCATAAGCCATGGCCACCACAGCCAAGATGAGATTCACCAGGTAGAAAGAGCCCACAAAGATGACCAGCACAAAGAAGATCATATATGTTTTCCCTGCAGCTCGTAGAGTCTACAGACAGATAAAGCAGAGAACCAATCAGAGACTTAGAATTATTTAACATGGAAATCACAAACATATTGTGAAATTGATAAAATATATCAGGTCCAAGGCTTTCTTCAGGAAAAACCTCCACACAGTTAAGAATCAAAGTGCAGGAATTCCCGGTTTCACACACGAACATGTACACACACACAGACACACACACACAAACACACAAAATGTGTAAATTTATCTACACATTTATCTACAATGACTGTCATTTAACAAAAACAATCCACTTTTGTTCATTACTTTATTACAAATGCAGATAACAAAATTATTCTTTTCCTGCATGTAAGACAAACACAATATATAGACTAGTCCCCTTCCTTTTTTCTGAGAGTTGCTCAGAGACACCTTTGCTGAATCATTCAGGTATTAGGATGATGATATATTTTTTTTTATGATGAACTAAGGACAAAAGCGTTAGTACTGCTTAGGGGTTGTTTTTCTCCTCTGGGTAGAACTAGAGAGGCTTTAATATAGGTCTCTCAAGCGGGTGCAAGAAGGGTCAAAGACTTCATATGTCATATTGTGACAAAATATGCAGTCCTGCTTTTTGCTTCTGTTGAACATGAATGTATCAATTTGAGACTCAGGATGACAGACAGAATCATTTAGGAAAACACTGTTTTACCAGCATGTAGAGATTTTCCCAGAAGTCTTGGGTCATGAGGCGAAAAAGGGTGAGGAAAGCCCATCCAAAGCTGTCAAAGCTGGTGTAACCATAGTTAGGGTTCCTTCCGGCTTTCATACACATAAAGCCCTCTGGACATCGCCTAAAACACACAGGAAGACAAAACATAGGAACTTAAAAAATTACTGAAAGTGCCACTTCAGCATCAACACAGTTGGAAATATACAGGTAGATACCAGCACAACTGACAGTCTAAGATATAACATGAACATGAAAATGGCCCTGAAAAAAACCTTGATAATTTAATGGTTTTTTTTTTGCTTGTGTATCCATGATTACATGTACACTGTTAAGAGAAAGATATTGATATAATTAACCTAAATATTTCATGATATAAGCAAGTCTGACTCATGAATTTTGAATACATGTTGACTGCTTAGATTGTTTAAATAGTATGTCTACTTTTTTGTATCAGTAACATCAATTTCTTGGTTAAATGCTAATAACATTCTCTTGTGTGTGCAAAAACCTATGTGGCCTGAACCTCCATCAGGCTAAAGAAAGTTGCTAGATTAGTGATGATGTGTCAAACACAAGAACAACTGAAAAATGTAAGACAGCTGCTGAAAGCATTGCAGTATGAATATGGAGACATGCATTTAGTGAGTGAAGCACTAACTTACCCTGAGTCAGAACTATTCCCACATAGCAGAGCATCAAGCTGACCAGGAAGGAAGTAGAAATTAGCTATAAAAAAAGAAAGTCACTTGTATTAGCCACTGGGCAAACATGTGTATCGGTTTAGTCACTGTGTCTGTTACTTTTTATATTAGCAAGGTAAAAATAAAAACATAAGAAATATAATGAAAAAAGAAAGTTACCAGGATGCACACACTTTTTGTTAAGTCCCATTAATGTACTGTAATCATGCCCAACTTAATCAAGTGTCAATGTAACCACTCACAGTCATTCATGATGTATTCCTTCCAGTCAAAGCCCCTGCTGCCATTTGCCAGGTATTGCTCAGTCATGTTGATTGGCCAGATTACACACTTCTGCCTTAAGTTCCCCATAAAGAGCTGTAGTCCAATTAGAGCAAAGACACTGAGACAGAAGACGGTCAGGATCATCACATCCGACAGCTTCTTCACCGACTGGATCAGAGCACCCACAATGGTCTTCAGGCCTGTCAATTAATACACAATGAACAAACACACGCACACACACACACAGCCACAAACGCACAAATGCATATACATGAAAACAGACAAACTCACATTCACACACCAGCATACAAATTCAAATGCACACACACTCAGGCACACACACAAACACATGTAGACACAAATAAAAAGAATTGCAAATTATGGCATTGCAACAGTGCGCACACTGAGTTTGGTTTTATAGCCGCAATTCAGAGTTGACTGAAGTCAAGCACGGAAAAAGTTAAGCTAGGTAACTGATATCTAATCCTGTAATGGTGCTTATGGTTCTTACAGTCATTCCTGCTAGATGGAAATCTGTAGTTCAGCCTAAAATGACATATGCTGAGATGTAACACAAAAAAAAATCAATACAATTATAGAAATTAAAATGGTTGGGGTATCCACAGGGATAAGAAGTTTATTGTTCAACTGTTAGAAGTAGGCCTAGCTCTGTATTTTGTAGCTTTACCTGAGAATTGTTTTGAACTCAGTCAAGATATCCGAGGACTTAAATCATGTGTACACATGTAATAATAAGTCAATCATATTACGTCTAACAAGCTAATTGCTACAAAACTGGTTAATTGCTACATAGTGTAAACTACTGCACAGTAACAACACCATCAAATCTACAGCAGTGAGTTCAGAGAAGAACGCTAGGAACCATATTTGGATGTGAAAGATATTTAGCATAGATATTGGAATTCTCTGATATCCAAAAAGAAATAATGTAAGCATAGTGCTGTAATAACACAGGTATTCCCATAAGTTGATTACAAAAATGAGCAAGTTTTAAAGTTTTAATAAGCAGTGTGATATATTTTAAGACATGTGTCCATATGTTTGTGTCATTAGAAAGTCAAGAATCTCCCTGTGAATACAAATAAAGTCAAAAGAGTAAAATAGGATATGTGGATTATTTGTAGCTTTTAGAACCTAAAGAACTCCACTCACTTTTCCACTGTTTTTCTAATTTACTTCCTTTAAAAGCACCACTTGAGTTTTCAGTATCATTGTAGGCCGAACTGCTTATTTGTGACATACTTATCAGCACTTTCTTTATGCACCAATCAGGTTATACCAACATTTCACTCGGAATCTGATGATAGTTGTTGGGTAGCTTACCCATGTTGCAGGGCCACCGTTAATCAGAGAAGCTTAAACCCCACTGTTGAACTCTCTTAATTAATTATACCTAAGGATGTGGATTTATACTTATTTTGTCAGGACTATTTAATGTTATAGAAAATCAGCTTAAATCTGCCAAGTTTTCAGAGGCATTGAAAAACACAAAACACTTATGTCCCAACTACAAACATCTGGGCATTATATTCTATAAAAACCTAATTTCTAAAAAAAATCTACTGTAAAAAGAAGCCTGTTTGGGAAAACTAGTATGCATAGATTCTCTATTAAAACTCGGTAGGAAATGTTATCCAAACTCTAACTGGTAGCTTGTTAAAACCTGAGCAGATGTGCATATTGTGTCACTACTTCTGCATTCTCTCTCTAATTTAAACTTTCAGTGGATTGATGTTTTTAGTGCAGATTCCTAGCTATGGTTGTCAAAAAGAAATACCTCTAGAAACATTCAATAAAATCAAAGACATGATTATATAGTAGGCTATGTAACAGATCTCAGATATAGAGGTAATATTCTTTTTTTTCTTCATTAAACACATAACACCACAACAAACACTGCAGCTGTATGGGATGTTTCCATTAGAAGGACACATTTTCATTTTCACACTTTACCGGTAACTACCCCTAGTAAGTGTTCTATAGACAAGCTGTCTGATGCATTTTCCACTGAGGAAAAACAGACAGCACTACAACTGGATTTAGGATCTTTATCTGGAGAGGAGACATTGTATTATTTATATTTTCCTTCACTACTTGTGTCCAGCTATGGGAACATTCCTGACTAGCTGCAGTTAATTGTTATACTGCATCCAACAAATCAACTGAACACAGCAGCCCCACAAACGGCACACAGAACCAGGCTCAGTCAACAAAGCAGGAAGTGAAAAGGAGAAAGAAAGGACAGGCGAGGAAGAGTTGGTGGCTGGGGGGGATGGGCAATGAGAGGTGGCATGCAGGTCATTTAAACGCCAAGGCTGAAGGAATTGACTCGGTGTCATCACCTGTCTGAAAACCGTGATGGGGACCTTGCCTTAACCAAAGAACCATTGCCATCCAAGGCCAATCTTGAGTGTTATGCTGGAGGCTGAGCCTATTGTACTCTACTGAGTGTGTGTGTGTGTGTGTGTGTGTGTGTGTGTGTGTGTGTGTGTGTGTGTGTGTGCAGTATATGTGCATCTTCTGAAATACAGTACTTCAGTGTCACATTATTTTACCAGCATTTTGAGTGGATATCATGTATACGCAAACATATAAACTTGTGTTATTGGAAATAAATCCCATTGAATCTGACACATATACATAGAATGTAGTTAATTTATGATATTTAGTATTTTTGTTCCCCTTTTACTCCCAGGATGGACAAAGATCATCAAAGGAAATAAGAAAAAAATCTGAAGCCTTACTCAAATAACTCTTTAACTAAGAGATAACTAAATCCAAAAGAAAAGCCCCTTAAAGCCAAACTTGTGAAAGCATGTGTCTCAAAGCTTCATGCAGCGCTGATGTGTTGTCAAATTAGGCTTGGCAGTCTTAGCGAATCAAACAGTCTTTAGAAACAAGAAGTCAATGTCATAGGTTGTGAAAATTTGGATCAATTTATGAAATAAAACTGAAAACAAACCAGATGTTCAAAGAGATGACAGATTTACTCATGATCATGTTTTGCCCCAAAATTGGTTTGTTCATCTAACCCCTCATAACGACATCCTGAAAGTCAACTTCTTGGAAACAATATCTTAAGTCTTCCACTATATTATCACTTTATTTAGACCATCATTTCTATTTAACTTGAAGTAGAAATATACAAGACAGATAGGTGTTGTATATCCTGATGTGCTGCATAAGCCCAGCTGTCCACATGGGACATGTGAGCCCACAAGCCAGTAGACTGCTAAGCCTATCAAAAATGTATTGCTACCATTTTTGATAAAAAAACGTAAAAAGAGTAAAACAAGTGAGAAAAATGAAGAATTCCAAAACATCTTCTTTAAAAAATAAAGTAATAGAAATAAAGACAGGTAATAGGTAATAGGTAATAGGTAATAGATAACGTAAGCTCAGCCTTAGTGTTTAAATGGGAGTCTCACCTGGAATGACAGAAATTGTTTTCAATGCTCGGAGAACCCTGAACGTTCTCAGCGCCGAGACATTCCCAAGGTCCACAAACTCTGTTATATATCTGTAACAAGGTAGGATGACACACAGAACAAAACCCCATGACACACAACACACACGATAACAACACACACGCACGCACGCACGCATGTACGCGCAAGAGCACGACACCAGCACCACCATCGAAGACCAGGAGGGGACACCACGGTGAGAGAGAGAACGCCTGTCCAACCAGTGGGAAGAGAACGAAGGAAGAAGAGGAAAGGGACTGAAACAAAACCACACCTAACATCAACCCCGTGACTCGCCCACCCGCAAACAAACACCTGGACTGTCTTACCTGGGATAACTGAAATTGTTTTCAAAGCCCTCAGAACCCTGAACGTACGCAGAGCTGACACATTGCCTAGGTTTACAAACTCTGTTATATACCTGCAAGGTGGATCAGATACAATTATTCAGCAGCCATCCCAAACAGAGGGGAAAAAACAATAGATTGTTACACAATATTTTAGTAAGCATTATCAATGTGGTTTGATAGGCTGATGTTGATTGAAGGTGCAGTGGGCAATTGTAGTTAGAAGCTGTTTTGCAATATTTAGCTAAATCCATCTTATATCTGAGCACAAATTATTTAAAACACACAGAAGTGTCTAAAGAACAGTTTTCAGCTACTGCAAGTCTTAATAACCGAGCAGGAGAGCATGCCAACTGCTTGTCAATCACACAAGCAGAAGTTAGTCTAGTCTTTAAAAGCCGGGAAACAGCAGCAAAGAAACAAATCCATGATCACAGTGGAGGTGATGTGAATCAAAATACTGGCCCTGTAATAATTTTGGTTGATAAGTTTGGTAAGACCCAAACTCAGAGTAAGTATTGGATAACAACAGTTATATATATGTTTGTGTGTGTGTGTGTGTATATATATATATCTATATATATATATATATAGATATATATATATACAGTTACACTAGGTGTAACAAGTATGACGTTTATAAAGGTGGTCTACTCTAGAGTAAAGCTTTAAGAAGAGCTGCAACATCACAGTGTGTGTTTGTTGTTGCAATAGTTAAATGTGTTAAGGCAGATCCCAGAAGTATACTTTTTATCTCACATGTTTTATTTTATTATTCCAATTGTTCATGAATTTGTCAATCAACTTGTTCTCAAAAGCTTTATATCATTTTTGGTTTTGGTTTTAATTAGTGCTTTTAAAAAAATATACCAGAATTGCCAGAAAAGCACAGAATTGCAGCCCATGCAATGTCAATACATAAAATAGAATAGATAGATAAAATGTTTGCCATGGGTCCTAATTTAAAGTAACACAATATTAATAATAATAATTATTATTATTATAATTATAATAACAAAAATAATAATAATAATAATCTGATGTTTATTTTCTTCGGATGACACAAATTACACAGCTGATACGGTTTTGAGAATTAATAAATTAACATTTTGCAAATATGTTTTATTTGTTTTTATTCATTTATTCTTATCGTCCCCAGTTGGTAGTCCTTACATGCTTAATATATTGGTAGGACCAGGGTTAAATATATTAATGAATTATTATTATATTAGATAACCACTATCATGCTAATTTTAACAAAACAGAAGTTTGTTGTTAAAAGTGTCTATGATGCACACACAATAATGGAATATGTAAGTACATTTTGAAAAACTATTACTAAAATGTTAATTAGAAATGTTTGCAACAACATTTTAAATGACTAAAGACATTTCTGAAAACATGTTAAAATAGCCGGACTGTCTGCGGAGAGAAAGTTCAGTTGCCATTTGGGATAGACTTGCTATTATCTTGTGACTAAGTTTGTTGTATAAAAAAATGATATTTTACAACTTTCTCCAATCCACATGCTAAAATGCTAATACTGTTATTAGTCATGTTTAAATCCTGTTTTTGGTGTTTTGATTGCAGTGCTTTTTCCTTTTTTACATTAGACAATTGTTATATTTAGCTTCCAATTATTTAAATTCTTAGGAGTTCAAATACTTACGCCATTGAGATGACCATGAAATCCAGCCAGTTCCATGGGTCTCTGAGAAAGGTAAACCCATCTATAGCGAAGCCTCTGGCAACAATTTTTGTGAGTGATTCAAACGTATAGATACCTGTGAAGGTATACCTTGGAAACAAAGAAAGAAGAGAGTAAAATGGTGGCAGGCACATTAAAAAAGGACATGACTGCTGAGGAAAAGTATGGACGTGTACTTACTCTACTTGTTTGGACCATTCTGGGGGGTCACTAAATGTCATGAATATACAGTTGGTCAAAATCGTACACATGATGATCATGCTGAATAACGTGAGAACACAAAAGTTAAGGAAAGTTTTAACAGTACTACCCATAACACCCTATACATGAGCGCCTAAATTCAAACTTTACCAATGAAGTAAACTTAAGGAAGATGGCAGAGTAGGGAGAAAACAGAGATTTAGAGCTTACATTGCATTAGCTTTCATTTCTGTTTAAAGACAACTTTTGACATATTCAGAAAAACCAAGCATGTTAAAAAAAATACTTAAACATCTGGGTTTTTTTTCACTGTAAAGCAATGGAAATGAATCATTTGAAAGGATATGCATGTATCAAAATCTTAATAGCTATTCGCCTTAGTAGATTAAACGGGCTTATGATGTACAAGGAGGGCGTGGCACTGAAGCGGAAGATTGTTTTTCCTTTGTTGAGGACTATAAATGTCTGTGGAGAGAGAGGGACACAGAAAGAGATAACAAGACAGTTAGAACATTTCCAGTAATTTTATGATTAATGACACAATTCAACACATGCTCAGCAAAACTTTTTTACTATGTGTTTTTCTTTTCTTTTTTTAAGGAAGCTATGACTGTAGCTTGACTGAGTAGTTGATGTGTATCCTGAGCTCACGTCTAAGTCAGGGGGCACCACTGCATTGGTTTTCAATCTAACTACAGGGCTGGTTCTCACAATGCAGTGCCCTACTAGCCGTGAGACAGTAGTGTGCAAATGACTTTAGGTTGTAATGGCCTTACACTAAACAAAGCACAGGGGATAAAAACAGTATAGTAAAAAGATAAAAGAATAGAAAAGGGAAGTCAGTAGGACAAGGACACAGGGACGTCTTTTACTCTGCTGACATCACCCCCTCTGTGGCCAGTCAGCCGAGAGTAGAGTTAACACCTCTGTTTGGGTTGCATCTAACTGCGTATCTGTCCTGGCAACATTTTCACCATGACAGTAGCACTGTGAGCAGCAGACAGGTGCATGGGAGGCTCTCCCCTTTTCGTGGCCAAATGACTCCCTTTGCCCCAACTTTAAAGCTCTTACTGGAAGAGAACCGCAAATGCTGTCATCGATCAGGGGCAGAACTGCTGACTCTAGGCTCTCAAGAACCACTCCCCACCCATAAACAGCACTAGGCCAAGTGGGTCTGTGCAATGGAGTGAGGCAGCAATGTGTGTTTGAGCAATATGTGTTTATTTTTGGATGTGTATGCCCAATTTTGGGGTCTGAGCGAATATTTGCATTATTTAAAAACAAATGGACTACTGGGATGATTTACAAATGTGTGGTTTGGTCTAGAATCCTACAAATGTGTAAACTGGTTTTCCTTCTTCACCACATCCCCTCATGTGTATTAATGATACCACTGACACGTTGCCTGACAGTATTTACAGGTTACATACAGACATAGCACTTCCTGTAAATAACCACTACTGAAGAATAATGGAGATATCAAATTATAATTTATTTACTATACTTTAATTTACAAATAATGAATTTGTCAAAATACTGTCCACCAGAGTGCATGCATCTAACCCCAGCAGATCATGAAGTCACCTCTATATTACTTGACCTTTACGTTCACAATCACTGCACTCAAAATGAAATGATAATGATATGATGATAACCCACTGGTGGAGAGCATACATGTATAATAGAAGCAAGTAGTCTTTAGTATGCATTTGGCACAAGCATAACAAAATACATAGTTACAAAATACATTGCTTGTGATTCACACCACGGAAAACACTAGAAAGAAATAGGGAGGCGACCAGAAGTGTCCTGAGACAAGTGGTGCCCTGAAATCTAATTAAATTAAAAATAGCGTCCGCAGTCTGGGGAAAGACAAAATGTGTTCTCTGCATCAGAAGACTCCTCTTACCCTCCCTTACCCTCACCTGTTCTTTTTTGTCTATAGACCATCTGCACTACTTAAAATATCCTCTCACAATGTTTCCTGTCACATGAATAAAATAATTAGCTATATGTAGTCAACACAATACTAACAGGAACACAGGATTTACAGTCATGTTCAAAGGGTAAGTTTTTCTCTTGGAGGTCAAGTGGTTTGCTGACCAAGCAAATCTATTCTGTGGATGGAGGGGGAGGTTGAAAAATGAGCAATATTTCATTAGCACTACACAGATGCCCAGCATGCATAACTATGTCCCATATGTTAATCAATGTGAAGAATACTGGCATGGATGAATCCAATGGATTTGTGAAGTTTTTTGTTGTTGAAAACTTCAGGTTTGAAATCACAAGTATCTTATAGAAAAAACGTCCGCTTAGTCCTTATTGAGTCTGAGTTTCAATGTAGGTCGTCATTGAAATTGAGAAATGTTCATAAAAACAAAATCACAACTCAACTACAAAGAGGCTTCTGCTGTGATCACCTAACAACAGACTTACATCTTACCTATTTAGATTTAAGAATATGAGCGAAACGATGCGATCAGAGATGAATTGTGTGGGCAGGGTATTATCTGGGAATCACTGGTGATAAAGAAAAACTTTAATATGTTGGAAATAGGCGCAGGATCTTTACTGTGCTGTTTGTATTGTAAAGAAAATCACTGTGTACGCATCATGAGCTGTATGTGCATGTAGACCAACCACCAAAAACAATGTCACAGAATGCATACATCATACTGTTGGTTAATATATTCTTGATTGTTGAAGTTCCTAACCATGATTCATGGATTAACTAGTCCCTCACTCATTTCACTCAGTTTAATGTATTTCCAAGATAAACTCTGTGGAGACACTGAATTCATCTTCATTGGTTCAAAGGTTGCAACACAATTGAATAAGATCCACATTTCAACCATGTAGTACACTTAGGAAACTGAGGACCTACACTATACATGGACTAAACACTGTATATGTAACACTATGTATGTTACACACGCATGCACGCACGCACGCACGCACGGACGCGCACACACACACACACACACACACACACACACACACACACACACACACACTCCTTTACCACTGATCTGCCTACACAATTGCATAGTTAAATGTACACACATCCGTACTTGGGCATCCACACATGCATAAATACACTCAGCAGAGCAAGATTCATGATAAGGAAAAATACTTATTTGCTGCAAAGCTGGTGAAATGTTTTTAATTCTCCACAGAGTGTTAAAAACGGCACATATGCAAAAATTAGGAGGCAGAATGCAGCTGCAAGGACTGACTGTGTGTGTGTGCGTTTGTGCGTGTATGTGTGTGCATGTGTGTGTGTGGGTGTGTGTCTGTGTGTGTGTAGGAGGAATAGTGGAGCAGTGCTATGGAGAGGGATGTGCAGGGGTATGGGACAGCAGCAAAGAGAGCCAAAGAGAGAGAAAGGGAGAGAGATGAGGAGGTGGAGGGGGAGTGATGCAGAACAGAAAGCTGCAGCAGGGAGAAAGCCAAACCTGAGATGGATGGGTAGACAGAGGGAGGAGGAGGACTGGGTAGGCATGCAGCAGAGAGAGAAACTGAGAATGAGACTGACGAGGAGGGGGAGACAGAGAGAGCTGAGGGAGATCTAAGCAGGGAAACAATAGAGACTAAATCACAAGGAGGGAGTGTTGTACTTCTCTTTATCATCCCAGGACCCCAGACTAACACAGACTGGTCTATTATGTCACAAACTTGACTGCAGATTTGGACTGTAGACCTAAATGATGGCAAAAAACTCATGATTATTTAAAATAATGATTTAATTAAATGTGGTACCACCAACTGTTGATAATCAATAAAAAAAACGGGTCAAACATTTGTTGTTTTTCTTTTGTGGATTTGATTTTTTTTCATGTTTAATACCATTTGCAAATCAGGGTCTCAGAGAAACTGTATTAATTACTGGTATTTAATACAAATAGAAATGTAAATATTTAATAATTTATCAATTGATTGCAAAAAAAAATAATAATCAAAAGAAATAATCATTAGTTGGAGCCCTAAATTACTTTCATAAACAGTAACATACTGCAAATTACTACTAATATGATTTATGTTAGAACATTTATTCACTCACAAGACTCTAAAGACTGGAAAGAGAAAACATAAAATTGATAGTAATAGGATTTTAGCCATTCTGCAATGAGCACCCGACATTGACAAAGTCCATCTTAATTTAATTTTTAGAGAAGCAAAAATATATACAGTATGTCAGCTTCCATACTGTTCATCATGACACTTTGATGCTTTGTGATAAAACAGCTGAGAACTCATAGGGAACTTTAATATCTATTAGCATTATAGCATGAAATATTACTCAGATATTTCTGATTGAGCCCACTGCAGTGAACACTCAGCCAGTAATGTCTCAAAATATGTGTTAATGTAAACTAATTTCCCTGCATGTTATACCATATAAAAAATGCGTCATCCCACTTATTTACTTCTATGCTGTGCTGCAAAACTCCACTTTCCCTTCCTTACCACACCCTCCGTCTTTATACCAACCTGGCTAGCAGTGGAAGCACACTTAACACCCCCTCCCCCCACCCGATCACTTCCACACTCAGCCCAGTACAGGAGGATGCTGTGTCATCAGAGACTGTGGACTCAGACAGAGCACTAAAGCCTGGCCCTCCCTCTAATTTACTACACCCTGAAAGAAGAAGAGAGGAGGCAGCGGAAGAGAGAGGGAAAAGGAGAGTAATGGACAGAGACACACACAAAGACAGAGATGATGGGACAGGAACATAATGTAATGGTGTGTACAGTGCTACATGCCGAGTTTCAGAGGCTGCTGCTGCTTTAGCCATGAGCTGCCTTTGTGCTCTCACTAGTAGCTGCTTCCCTGCAGAAGCCTGCACTGACATGACTGGTCTGCTGCACACTCCCGTTATAACAACAAACCTGATAGCTGTTTGAACTGCTCAACTGTTTTTTCATTTATATCGAAATCTCCACAATACCCTCCATCCATCCCATCCTGCTTTTCTTGTATGGCCACAGCAGTTTTAACATTGCCTAATCCTATCAGACATTTGAAAAGCCCAGGCAGTCCTCTCCCCATCACAGGGGAAAACAAGAACTGCAACGCTGCATTTCTCTTCCTCACCACTACCCCCTCTTCCTCTTTTTGATGCATGAGTGCTGTGATCAGGTTTCCTGCAACTGACGGTAACACACACACACACACACACACACACACACACAATCATTGACATACAGTGCAATGGTGAGCGATAGGGTAAATGTCGGTCAAGTAGAGGAGACAAGCAGCCTGAAAAGGTGAGAACAGGAACAGCAGAGAAAGAATGGACACTTGCCGTTAATAAAACTTAGAGGCACTTCCTCAGGTATGATAAAGGACAAATATATTAGTGGATAAGGAAATTGACTGCTATGAAGGGGAAATCGGAGGTCTTAACCTGGGACTCCAATTGAACTTGCTGACACAACAAACGGATGGTTATGATGAGGTCAGCAGATCTAAGCGGAATGAAGATAAGTCAGAAACTGTGAGATCTGACTGAGCTCATGAAATGGCGTCTGTATGACACGCCAATTCGTATGCCATTATTGGCGTATTATAAAGACACATACACGTTTCTTTGCGTGTATATGAACGAAGTTTGGGCTCCATTGACTAACATTACCTTCCAATTGCGTGTTAATTTACAACGTAGTAAGTAATATGAAAGGGTGAAAAACTACATAGGGAAGGTGGTCGGCGTTTTGGATGGGTTAAACACAGGACTTCCACCCAGGAAGGTGGGGTTTGCGTCCCACGTGTGACACACGTGGGACTTTTCCTCAGCCGTCGAGTTCTTCTTTTACTGAAGCCAAGCCTGTTTTTCATTTCCTAAACCCAACTGTCCCTTTCTTCTTTTACTAGGTACATCTAGTAAAAGAACCAACCTCTCCACCCCACACTGGTCCAACAGAGGAGCAGCTTCTCTAAGAGGCTACGACAGCTTTGTTGTAGCACGGACCGCTACAAGAAATCTTTCCTACCACATTTAATAAAACTTTTTAACACCTCATCACTGGATGCTAAATAAGACTCTTAGACATCCCATCTACACGATGTGCAACTTGCAGAAGAGCTTTATCTACATCTTTATCATTACCAGTTAAGCAGTTGTATATTTTGTATTTTTTTTAAATATTTGTTGTGTATCCTATTATTATTTCATGTATATTGTATGCATATATATTGTATCGTATTATTTCATGTATATTGTATCCTAGTACTTCATGTATATTTTGTGCTGTGTGACTGACTGTGAAACAATAAATATCTAAAGTATCTATCTATCTATCTATCTATCTGCTAAAGCCAACCCCGTTCTTCTTTTCCTAAACCCAACCATAGCTTTCTTCTCGCGATAACACATTCTTCTTAGGAAAACACGGCAAGTGGCATGTATGTGTACGCCCTGTCTATACTGCGTAGACATAAACAGGGATAGATTGCTAACTACTCCATTCCTTCCTTTTGAAAACTTCTAGAAATGTGCCCTCTAGCAAGGCACCATAGCCATGGCTGCACCAGTGGAGCTGCTCTAAAGCCAGGAAATAGGATTTGGCTCTGGCTGTGCGCAACTATCTTACCAGGTCAGGAATTTATTAATTAAACATTAAGAAAATGCAGTCAAATTCCAATGACTATTGTTTCTAATGACACATAACTCTGTTTTTGAAATAACGTTAATTTTGTAGATAAGCTATCTCTTGTTTTGAAATGCAACCCTGTCATAAAGAACTTTTGCCAATAACTATTTGCCATGAATTTTTGACGTTTCACACCTCAGACTGGATTCTCTACTCACAGAGTGACGGCTGACTTATATGAACGGGTTCAGCTCAGGTTGAATGTGCATCAGCAGGTTGTCAGCATTACATACGTCTTGTGTGTGAAATGTATGTATTGTCACTGTTGTGGCTTGGGGGTTTACTTTCTTTTCCTCCTCCTTTGGTTTTTTGATCCTGTCTTGTCTCTTTGTGTTTGTGTCTTGTGTCGCTGTTCCTGTCTTGTGTTCCCCTGTGAGTGTCTGTCAGAACGTCCGGTTTCCTGTTTTATTTTGAAGTCTGGTCTCTGTCTTGTCTCTGGTTTTACTTCTTATCTGTCTGATTAGATAGATAGATAGATAGATAGAGGTTTATTGATCCCAAGAAAAATGGGAAATTCCTGTGTTACAGCAGCAAAATCAGTCACAAAGCACAAAATATAAATATAAATGAAATACTAGGAAACATATACATACATACATATACATGAAATAATAATACGAATAAAGTAAAAAGACAAATATATTTGAATATGTACAGGATGGGGGGAACAAAAACGTGTATTTAACCTCTGTGTTCCCTTTGTCTCTTGTCAGATAATTTTGTCCTGTCAGTGTGTCCCTGTCGTTGTGCCTGATCTTCCCCATGGTGTTTTGATCCTCTGAGTTTTTTCCCTGTGAGTTTTTCCAGTCTCTGTGCTCCCATTCCTGGTTTTGTTTAGTTTTTCTCCTTTTTGGACTTTTTTTTGCCTTCTACCTTTTGGATCTCTTTTTTGGAACTCTGCCTTTTTGTTCAACTTTTCCTGCTTGCCTGTCGTCCTTATCTCTGCATTTGGTCCTAAACTTCATTCAACTGTCACAGTTATTTGATTTGAATAAATCAAACTATATTAATATAAACTCTATTGTTGCCCATATCTCATTCAAAAATGTTGACATACCTTAAGTCAATTTATCCCCAAGCTTTAGCACCCTCCCACATTTAACTACAAAAACAAAAGGTTTCCTGCTGCAGATAGAGAAGGAATGTGAGGATAAACAACTCTGTAGCCACTGTCCTTCAATCGCCAAGGTAAGACGCCATAGAGGAAACTAAGGAGAAGTAAAGAAGTATGCACTTCTTAAGCAAATTAAGTAAAGTGGGGAAGGATAAAAGGCAAGAATGCAACACTTGATATACGGCTGTAGATCAATAGATCACAAAAGGCAAATACACTTCATAGTTCCATTCGCCCTACAAGGGGAATGCTGCTGGCTAAGATTGCCATACCCGCTGACTGGGCTGCTTGCTGCTATATAGGCTGCAGATTCTCTTACACATTATTATTGTCACCACACAGGAGACTGGCTACCACACACGTCTACACAGCTGAAGGCACTACATACTTCTGCCCTTTTCATCTCCACTTCCTGTCTTCTCCTGCCATCTTCTCACTCCTCATTTGCTAGTGCAGAGCTACAGTTAGGGCACAACCAGGGGTTCAATTGTTACAGGGCTGAGCCCATAGCCACGCTCTTCTATGTCATCAAGGGACGCTTAACTTAGCACATCCTCAACAACGTATTTATTTTTTACACAAGTACTAAAACCTGTTTTCTTTGTAGCTGTGGAAAACATATTCCTAAATGAGGTGATCTAAGAGAAACTTTAGAATTTTGAAAGGTTTCCTTGTTTCCTGTCAATGGTTTTCCTTAAAAGCTACCAAGCAGATCAGCGATGTCAGTCTAGGTGTCGGTAATGCACCGTAACGCTGGTTGCCACCCGCCGCCATATAACGTGACAAAAAGAAATACAGAACAGGTCAGACACAGACCGGTTTTGTAACAGAATGTAAATTGATCTGATATTCTGCCTTAACAATGTTTTTTTCTTTTAGAAAATGATACTTTAATGTATAAAATACATAATTTGGAGAAAAAACTGAGAGATTGTCTTTTTTTTGGTCATCTGCACCTGTACCACATTCATTCCAAAGTTGATTTTCCTTAGATAAAGGAATTATTTGTCCGTTTGGCATGTCTGACAGAAAGAAAAAAAATCACAAAACGATCCTGAATAATACTAACGCTAATATGACTTCCAAAGCTGTTATGTAATGTGATTTTTGGATGTAAATCTCCCAAAAGTGCTGTGAATCACTTGACTAAAAAAAGTCCTATAGAAAAAATAGAAGATGCAGTATAAAGGCAATCTCTCACACGCCTTTCTATTTAGCAAGGGCACTGTTGCTGCACTTTTTAATTTTACAAAGAAAGATAAAGAAAAGAGAAAACAGTTGAAAAATAATCGAAGCGACCACATGTTTCATGCAAGATCCAGTTTGAGTTTCATTTATTTATTTAAGTTTGACAAGGCGGGGTAAAGCAGCATCTAAACATGAAAAAGCATTTAACTGACCTAGTATGTGTCGTGTAGATCTCCTCTGTCGTGGAGATTGTGCACGATCGGTGTCTCTGGTCACCTTTTAGCTCCATGTCTTTATTAATGTATTAGTTTATCGTAATTAGCGATAATAGCACTTGTGTTTTATTGCTGGAATTGTAGGCTACTATATGGCTATTTTAAACTTTCACTTTCAACTTTAAACAATTCAGAAATATAACGGAGTATTTGACATCAAACAACTATTTTGTGTTGTAAACTCTCTCATGTCTCTTGAAGTAAGAATTGGTACCAATTCCTATATATTTTATTTAATAATTATTTCAATAAAATATACCTGCTGTACGTAATCCGTTTGCAAACAGTACATGACTAACTCTTTTTTCTCAGTTTACTAACGCGCTGAACTGAACCCTCAGACTACAGACTGTTTCTAAATAGGTTCAGGCGTGTTTTAATTCAGTGTGCGGGACCATGTGCAGTCGGAGCTCCAGTCGAGCACTAAACAATTTAGGGTACAAATCTTTTGTCCGAATCTTTGTAGGAAATTGATTGAAGTGATTCATTACACTGAATAGAATGATTTTGCGCATCACTGCAGTTTAGATCATCTTTTTCATTCCTAAAATTTCAAATCTTTTACAATTTACTTTCTTTTGAAGGCAACACTAAAACACATGGCAAACTTATACAACTGTGTAAATTATAATTACAGTGTGTCACTTCTTTCTCCTTTCCGTTCTGTTACCAGACACATGGTTACTGAATACCTGATAAACATAACAGCTGCTGATAATGCACCACCACAAGTCTACTGCATGCAGGGAGGACATGTGGTCAATATGCCAGAAATGTATAAGTCACAGAAGTAATAGGTCATACAGTACATGTATTGTATATTTGTCACATAGAATGGTGATGTGTATGTAGTACCTGAATTCAGTCAAGGATGAATATATAAATAACTGGGCATACAAAATCACTCGCGCTGTAATCGCATTTACTTGTATTGATTAATTGTAGAACAATGTGGAAATGTGAATACCATTGGAAACATTGCAGAACGTACTGCAGATCACGGTAAAGCCAGTCACTAGTTTTGGACAGAGCACTAGTCATCTGTAAGTGTCTTTTGTCACAAAAGAATTTCCTTAGCTATAGTATTGATGGCATATAAACACAAAGGCAAATTTGTCACCCCCTCCAGCTGTTACATCATGTTTACCATGCATTAACACGGATAATTAATTAACACTGAAGAAACCTTTATGAGAATGATCACTGCCCGAGAATTGCATTCCACAGCATCTCTGCAGTGTTGCAGGAGCAGAGCCGCTACATCCCTCTGCCTCTGCTTTGATTGTAAAGGTACAGTGGGGTTCGAAAGTTTGGGCACCCTAGGTAAAACAATTGTATTAATTTGCATAAAGAACCAAAGAAAAATAAAAAAATCTCCAAAAGGCATCAAAGGACAGATTAGACATTCGTATAATATGTCACAAAAAGTTAGATTTTATTTCCGTCATTTACACTTTAAAAATAACAAAAAAACAAAGAAATGGCGTCTGCAAGAGTTTGGGCACCCTGCAAAGTTTATAGCATGCACCGCCCCCTTTGGAAAGCTGAGACCTGACGGCATCATTAATTGTTTTCTATCATCGTCTGGAAAGACCAGGTGATGTCAATCTTAAGGTTTTAAATGCCCAGACTCATTTGACCTTGCCCCAACAATCAGCACCATGGCTTCTTCTAAGCAGTTGTCTAGAAAACTGAAACTGAAAATAGTTGACGCTCACAAAGCAGGAGAAGGCTATAAGAAGATAGCAAAGCATTTTCAGATGCCAATATCCTCTGTTCGGAATGTAATAAAGACATGGCAGTCATCGGGAACAGTGGGAGTTAAAGCAAGATCTGGAAGACCCTTTTGGACTGCACGATCCATCCAGAAAGACCTGGCAAACAGTGGAGTTGTGCTACACCATTCCACTATAAAGAGATACTTGTACAAATATGGTCTTCATGGAAGAGTTATCAGAAGAAAACCTGTTCCATGTCCTCAGCACAAAAATCAGCGTTTGAGGTTTGCAAATTAACATATAGACAAGGCTGATGCATTGTGAGAACAAGTTCTGTGGACCAATGAGTTTGAAATAGAACTTTTTGGCCGAATGGGCAAAGGTATGTTCGTAGAAGAAACGGCACAGAATTTAATGAAAATAACCTCTGTCCAACTGTTAAGCATGGTGGTGAATCAATCATGATTTGGGGTTGTATTGCAGCACAGGGAACATTTCACAAATAGAAGAAAAAATGAATTTAATAAAATTTCAGCAAATTTTGCTTACTTGATGCCATCTGAGAAAAAGCTGATATTAAAGAGAGGATGGCTTCTACAAATGGATAATGATCCTAAACAAACCTCAAAATCCATGGTGGATTACATCAAGAGCCGTAAACTGAAGGTTTTGCCATGGCCTTCACAATCTCCTGACCTCAACATAATTGAAAATCTTTGGATAGACCTTAAAAGAGCAGTGCATGACAGACAGCCCAGAGAGCTCAAAGAAGTGGAAGACTTTTGTAAGGAAGAATGGGAAAAGATACCTCAAACAAGAATTGAAAGACTCTTGGCTTGCTACAAGAAGTGTTTACAAGCTGTGATACTTGCCAAAGGGGGCAGTACAAGGTGTTAACTCTGCAGGGTGCCAAAACTTTTGCAGACGCCATTTTTTTGTTTTCTGTTTTTTTTGAAAGTGTAAATAATGGAAAAAGAATCTAACTTTTTGTGACATATTATACGAATGTATAATCTGTCATTTTTCTTAGCTTTTTTATGCACATTAATACAAATTTTTACCTGGGGTGACCAAACTTTCCAGCCTCACTGTATATGAAAAAACTAACATGCCTTGTAAGATCAAATAATGCAGTGACTGTCTCTAACCCTGTCAAGCAGTGACTAAAAACACTGCTTGACAGGGTTGACAGGGTCAAATGCCTCAAGGTCATCTTTGCTGTTATTATATTCTTATCTCTGTAGTAAATACATTAACTTCTATTTTGGATGAACTGAACTGAAACCTGAGGAGGAGAGTGACTGTGAAAGTAAGAGTTAGGAGAGTGAATTTCATCTTACCTTTGTGTACGGCATAGTAAGTTTACAATGCTGGCAATTTCACATGATAAAAAGGTACAGACTAAGCCCAATCCATGGTTACAGTTAAATAATACATCTATAAAGTTCTCACTATCTATAAACCTTTCAACACATTAAAGGAACATGCCACTGTGTATTGAAATAGGACTCATCACTGTCTCCCCTAGCTTTAGATAGGTGGGCCAACGCATTTTTTGTCTCAGTGTACGCATTGTTTTAGTCTGGTGCAACACCAAGCTAGTTAGCTTAGCATAGTAAATACTATGTTGCTGGTTAGCATGTTGTGAATAAAAGTGAGTCAACAAAAAAACAATGACAACCTAATTACTTCTTGTGGCCTGCGTATTCACAAGTACAAATAGCTAAGCAGATTAAAACTAGGCAATTTCCTAGGCAGATATTGACTTGGAACAGTGCTTTGGCTGTGCTTCCACCCAATATAGTCCCAAATATAAGCCCTATTTCAACAAATGGTGGCGTTTTCCTTTAAGTTAATGCTTCTTCATTTGAGTGTTTGGGGAGAACTCTGTGGTGCATTTGGCTTGTGTGAAAACTTACTTTCATGTTCAGGTTTTGATAGTATGGGTCCAAATCCTCCAGCGGTACGCCCGACATTCCAGGAGGAACATCGCCGTAGATGAACGGCAGGCTCTTACCAGCCTCCAGGTCACTGTTGGGCTTGGGTTCATTGTCGTCAGACGTGTCACGGTGACTACTGTCCGATCTAGGCTTGGGTGGCTTCTTGTTCTTCTCTTCACTGATGCGCTTCTCGATTTTAGCAAGCGATTCCGGGGTGAATTTCTTGAAGCTGTCAGGTCCTGGGGGTGACATAAGGGGTGCGGCCATTTTTTCATCCTGCAGCTATTTCCTCTTTATTTGTTTTTCATCCCAGACATCCAGCTCTGAGAAGAAGAGAGGGACACAGAGTGAAAACGTGTTAGCATAGGTCCCTGACCAAAGAAAAAAGAAAATCATGCTTAAAGATAATGTAATCTAGTTTTTTTTCAGTGTCTTTTTATTACTAACACAGACTGGACAACAAAGTTTATGATTTATTTGGTTGCCATATGTTAGGCCAGTTGTTTTTCATCCCTTTTTAGTTTCAGTATTGCTCAAAGCCTTGCAGATAGAATTTAGTAGTTCTGCCAGGAAACAAAAAATAAAGCTAAAATAAAGCTTAAAAAAGTGCGAGCATTTGGAACATGAGCCAGTATGAACTATTTCTACTCTCTCCATCAACCTTAGTGACTAAAGGATCATAAACATGATCTGGAGCTAAACTCAGGTACACAGCACATACACTTGGTAACACTGAATTCCCTTTCGCTATCATCTTTGTGACCTCAAAAGCATGGAGACCAGTGTTTTCCCTAGGTTTGTGAAAGGGCAAGGGTGCTATTTTGGGAGGGGGTTTAGATTTTCAACCTCCACTTTTTTTTACATTTCTGTATTTAAAAAAATGCAATATCACATCATTTTCACACCATTATTATTACCATATATGTGTCTAAAACGGTGGAAAAGCTAGAGCAGTTAATAAAAATGAACACTCAAAAGCTTAAATACACTGGGGACCAACTACAATCATTAGATGTTAGAAAAGTATTTTGGTTACATTTATGCAGCTTAGGTGGTGCCCAAAAAGCCTTGGTTGCTGCACCTAAACCTTATAATGGTAATGAAAACCCTGGAGACATGTCAACGTAAACCTTCTTGTGTTTATGTTCACAAATGATGGGCTCTTTATCCGACCAGGAACTCATCCGTCTGACTCTCTCCTTCACAAGTTTCTTTCTCAGGACATTTCCTTGTATCTAACTATGCCAAAATGCATCGTTTAGAGTTATGTTCATCCTTAAACCTTAGACTTCCATGGTGTTGATAATGAATGAATGAATTATCGTGATGTGAATGTGAAGGTAGCACAGCTGGTCTCAGTGAGAATAGAGACAGAGCGCAACGCATTATGGTCTAAAAGCCCCACCCAACCGAGGGGAATACAATCGGCGCCACAATATGCAACTAATGTCTCAACACTAACAAAATGCCTTTAGCTAGCAAAAACAATAGATTTAAACATGTCAAAATATTTTAGCAACAGTATGTCTGCATGTTAGCTGTTAATAAGGTAAAGTTAGCGCTGTGTTTGCAAGATGAGGCACTTGCATACATAATACTGCATAGCTTTCTGATGAATCCACATTCCCCTATAACACTATAACAAGTTGTATACTGTCAAAATGCTTTAGCTTAACTTACAGAAACACAGTTAGTCTAAAACAAATGTTGTTGACACTGAGTGTTAGGCTCTCACAGTTTTCCCAATCTTCCTGCTGACGCCTTATGTCTTATTGCCTGTATACACTTTTGTCTTCCTAAAAGCTCAGTTTTTCGGGTAGGCATCTTATGAAAACGTTTTTCTCCTTCAGTGTTGGTGGGACTTAAATGCACATTGTCTCTATAGAGATCCAGGTTTGCAGCTCTAGCTTGGATGTCTCTCTGATTGAGTCCAAACAGCTCTTACTGTAGATTTTAAATGAGTACAAAAGTGGCTCCCAGCACACAGGCAATTACATGCCATCTATCCTGTGCAAAATGACAAAGAGCCAAACAACCTTAAACTAATCAAGTAAAACAGAATGACAATTAGTGCTAGATTTATTCATTAGCAAAGAGTAGTCTACATTGATTACAATTTATTTAGGGGATTGCTCTGGGGATTGGTTTGTTGTCCCACACCTTCCGCATTCTTTGGGTTGGCATTCTAAACTCTGGTGGATTTATCAGGACTGTGGTAAACTGCTCGTCAGATCTCTGCAGGGTAAATTGCGACAGCTAGCTAGACTATCTGTCCAATCTGAGTTTTCTGCTGCACATCTCAAACAACCTCTGAACCTACACATGTTCTACCAAAACAAGTTCCTTCCCGAGGCTGTTTTACAGAGACACCGCTATTGCATCCAGTGCTTAGTTCCAACCCAGAAATGCCAATAAACAGAGGACATTTTTCTCCCATCACTGAGTGCTGTGTGGACTAGCCAGACCTTCATCCGCAGCACTGTGGAAGTAGGTCTGGCAATGTGAGACTAGCGAAGAGTCTAGTGCTACATGTTAGATAAGAACATAATAAGTTAATTTTTCATCAAGGCCCCTTGCTGTGGATTTGTTTTGGAGTTTATTTTCACCATCTACTTATCTTACCCATTGATCTAAATACAGATGAAGTATATAGCAAAATGAATGTATCTGGGTGGGGTTTCATTGCATGATAATAATTTAAATGTTGACAGTTAAATTGTCAAAACACAATATGCTGAGATTACTTGTAATACATTAAAACATTTGTTGTGTTATCTTTTGTTGTTCTCTGTTACAAATCCATCCAATTGCTTCTTTTTGCTGGCCCATGATTACAGCATCATTATGTAACAGCGCACCCAACACAGGCCACGGTATGCATTCTGGGGTCTTGCATCCTACTGTAAGCCTACTAACTGACAGATAATTAAACATTTCAAACTGTTTATGCGTGTCAAAAGATAATCCGCAAATTTCCAGACTAGAAATTATTCAACCTCTGGGGCTCAGACTCATTGTTGTTACAGTAAAGTTGTAATAAAATGATCAACTGCATCTCCCCAGGCTCCTCCAACAGATCTCCCCATATGGTTGATGACCACGCTGTTTAATACAACATATTTGACAGTGGACTCACAGTCCACACAATCACAAATTAGACAGTGTGTCCAACATTCTTGGAGAAAATTACAAGAGCACAGACCTGGAAAGAAATCAGAAGAACTCCACAGGCAGACTAGATCCAACAGCCCAGTATCTTCGAGAAAAAGCACAGCCAACCAAAAGCGAGTCTGAACTGAAGTCCGATTCAAGTAACCCGAACCTCAGCACAACCTCCAAGTCTCCTTCCACCAATGCTACATCAATTGATCTACCGTCAAGGTGATTCAAACCAGGATGCCATAGCAGTGCATGTACACTTACACTTAAGGCTGGGACAATCCTAAACACAGGCAGCAAAACTGCCAAGCGACCAGGGGAAACAGCCCGAAAATGTTGCAGATGGTGCTCAATGCTTGATTCTTGATGTCCACTAACTCAGTAGGTCATTTGAAAATCATGGCATAAAACGCAACAATCTGACTAACACATTTTGGTTTGAAAAGACTGCTCGGTTCACTCTTAAATCAATTAGTCTACAGTGAATTCTCTCTCTTCTCGCGCACGTAATCGGCACCAAATGCGCGCAGCCCATAACCGCTCTCGGTTCCGTTAAATCCGTTATGAGTCTAGTGAGTCCAGAACACAAACTGATGGATGACAGCAAAAACAAAAAACTCCGGCTGCCTCATTTGCCTCGCAAGGAAAAGACAAGCCAATTGTCGCCATCCGATTCAGTAGCGTTGAATAAAAATGCTCCTATGCTTCGTCCTCTGCGCGGAGGAAAGACATCCAAATGCACCACGGCACCGTCCCGGAACCCGAAAAAATCTTCTATTGTGCTCTATGCACTGTGATGATGACCTGATGTCTGGTGGAGCTAACCGACACAGTGCTAGTGAGAAGGAGGAGGAGGAGGAGGAGGAGGTGTAGGCTATAGGGCGCTCGCATCTGAGTCACATGGGCCGGTTAAGAACTTAGCCTTCATCCTTCATTCCAGTGATGTCTTAATGTAGCCTACTGCTAAATGTAAGCTGTCACCTCAGTCCAAATCCACAGCATCGCCGAGAATAGGTGAGTCCGACAGGCCCAAGTCTAACAGTATAACTTTGCTAGGCCAATATTAAAGAGGCCCCTTGCGGGCTGGTGCTAGATACTTCATGCCTGAGTCGAGTCAATTTCAGGTAAAGTTATGGTGTTCTGACTGGACATGATGCTAAATTGGGATAATTCAGTTTAACAAGTTTTTCGTCAAAGGACAGCCGAGGGATTGGAAGGAAAGGCAGACATTATGAAACATGGGACATTGGGCCACTGTAGACAAATAGCCTACAAATAAAGACAACCTCTTTATTTCTAGGAGAACTTTCTTCCCGTGTGGGACGAAGACCCGCTCCCCGCTGTGTCGTGTCATAAATGTCCCGAAAATGATATGTTACTTATGTAGTCCCCAGGAAAGTCCACTGTTTAATACAGAGCCGCGCCGTTGTCCTATAGGGCCAAAGCCTAAAATACTGCAGTGTGGTTTATTGCTGCTATAGGCTCAAACCTCCAAACTCATAGCAGGTCAGTGGAATGCACAAGCCATGTCCGGACAACACAATTCTGGCCTCAACTCCAAGCAGCATAGCACCTCAGCATAACCCCAATTTCACACCAAAAGGATGAAATTATTTACAGCAAAAATAAAAGATTGAAACTAAAACGGCCTTAAGGCTGTACCACACCCGTATTGCAAGTAAAGGCAGCTGGAGAGCCAGAGACTCCGTATGGTGCAGGTTTATGGAGTAATACCATGACGGAGAAAATGTGTTTTTTTTAATGGCTGAGACTGCGAAAGGGTGCCGCGGCCCCTTTGAGGACTGCCAAACTAAAGACGCACCTACCTCCTCACGCAATAGTCTTCAACGAGATTGCAAGAGGGAGGAGGCGCAGAGGTGGAGTGTGTGGGGGTGGGAAAAAAAAACTATCATAGTTAATAAAATAATGGTAGCGAGGAAACTGCTACCTAAAAGGATTTTGCAAGCGACGCATTATTCGTGCACTTCGTGCAGGCTAGTTATTGACGCCACTCAGAAGTTTGACGTGATCTCACTTATACATCCCATATGCGTATGTTTCACATTCCGACACAGTTAAATGTCATTCCATCCAGTGGCAGGCCAACACCCCAAATAACCTGCTGTCTCCCTGTTTTCTACCGCGTCACGTTAGAAATCCGTGTTTTCCCCTTCAAAAATCACATCTTCCCTTCTTCTAACTAGTAGGCTACCCCGCATACATATTTGTCCATGTAGCCTGCTGGCAAGGAGCCCTCCACAGACGCTAGGAAAAGATGCTGATAGAGGGACCGCTCTGCGGCACTGGGATGCAGTCAGTCGACAAAGTAGGACTGCGATCCATCCCACGACACGAAATACCAGACAAAGCAGAAAACAGATTGTCCACTTACTTTTTCTCGCATTAACAGAAATCCAGGCAGTTGTCACTGAACTGCAGATGTAGAAAAGAGTCGAGAGTAACTGCGGCTGTCGCCATATTGTTGCTGCTATCTTCCTTCCCAGTGCGTGCGGCTGCCCTGCATAATTGATGACTCTCAGCAAATTGTTAGGGAGTGTCGGTAAATGCCTTTAGCTTCGGTAATGGACAAGAGACCGCAGCATGGCAAGCAGAAAAAAAAAACACACACTGTTCATGTAACAAATCATTGATATTCTGGTTGGGAATATCATTGCAATTGGCAACATATTTCTTTTCAGCTTGATCTGAAATGAACAATGTGATTGCATACTATTTTTAGAATCATACCTGGAAATTAAAAGACACATTAAAGAGACAACTCTGGGAATATAATACCACTTTATGTAACCAAGGCAATGGTATACCTAAACATCTTGACCCATTCTTGAAATTAAATGTTGATACAAAATTCTAAATACACAATACACTTCTGTCGTCAGAGCTCTAGGTGTATGACCAAAACTAATGAATTTTAAGTTAGTTTTATAACTTCAGTTTATTTATCATACAGACCAGTGAGGCAGTTTAGACAAGTTGCATTGTTAATTTGTGATTAAAATCAGCCTAGTTAAGTGGACCAACAAATCAATCACTTACGCATAACATTTAGGCTGACCCAAATGCGTCAAAGCTTTGACCATTACCATGGTAATCAACGTCCAGTTTAGTATTACGGAACATTGTCCGATAATGATCGGCAGGCAATCAATAGGGGCATCTCTAGACCAAACAGACTAAACTCATGAAATGGCGAATCTGAAAATAATGTCATGGGCGGGGCCACGTTGGGTGAGCACTTTGTCTTGGGAGTCCATCGGAATCATTACACCATTGTCACCCCCATAGATGCGCTGCCTTAGTTGAGCGCAGAAGCTAGCGTTAGCTAACTAGCAGCCATCCCGCTTCTAAATAGATACCTTTTAAATATCTTAACATTTTTTAACAGTCAAACTGAAACACTGGCAGTGAATTCCAGGGCCTGCAGCCGTAGACGGGCTGTCATCACTGGGAATCGGCCATCATGGAAACATTGCTAGAAATCTTTGCTGGTGACCTCGACCCGATCAGATCGGAGCTCCAGCGGGACACGGAGAGCTCCAGACCAGGTAGCAGCGGCCCATCAAATACAATTATCCATGTTAACAAGGACATTTTCAGTTCAGTTTTTTCAGCGCTAAGTGCTGCCATGTGAGAGACACAGTTACGCAAGAGTTTAGGGGTGTGTACCTGCTCTATGCAGGAGGTGGTACTACTCAGTAAGATGTATCGGTACTCATGTGGACAAAAATCAGAAGCAACCAAATCATAAATGCAACAATGTTGCAACTTCTCCTGCGAATCAAGTAAACCTAACTAAAGGTGTGAAAGAGCCCTAAATCATATACAAGATCCATATTCTGGTATTTCCCAGTCCCATAAATGCAATGCAATTTAATTAATACAGTTCACTCCAGACAATGCTGACTTAAACAGACAATGGCCTAAATAATTAACTGTATGCAATTTTTAGAGTTCTTTTGTGGTAGGCTAACATAAATATTCTATAATACTATCTGTGGGTAGCTAGAGAAATCTTTATGTTTGTTTTCAGTTTTGAGAGCACAAACACATGTACACTCTTCTTGAGGGATTTCACTCAATGAGAGAAATCCCTTTCAATATATTGTGACCCTTTATCTAAAGCCTTCACCCTTCAAAAGACTGTGTTGGAGGATTGGAGCTGTTTTGAATTTGACCCAACAATGTCTCTATCTGGTGGAATTTCTAAGAACTGCACCTTAAATTCTACAGGTATTGAAAAGGCTCGCATGCATTTTTATTCATTCAGCTACTTTGCATTTCAGCGCTTTGGTGCATTTCAATGGTGAGCAATGGAAATCTATTCAAACTCTGAGGAAACTCTGCGTGTGTGTGTGTGTCCGTTGTCATATATTATCTCAAGGAACTATTTATCCAATCTGCTTCACACTTGACTACCCCACTGAATTTGGAATTTGATTTTTGGAATTTGGCGCAGTCTGGACTGGTAAATACCGGATATTACTAAATTGTGATTAAACTAAACAACTGCACAATAATAGTTAAGAAAAAAGCCGGGCTCCCTTCTTCCCCCGCCCAGTCCACATCACCTACAACATGGATGTGTGACAGCTATACCGAAAGAAAAAGAAAAAGGTTCACGCCGAATCTGCCTATGAGCCGCAGACGAGCGGCGCCTTATTGAACTGCAATCAACATGTGTTACAGGTTGAGCTACATAAAAAGAAATTATAAAAAAACTAACAAATTCACAAGGCCTTTGACATACGCCCTGTGGTAAAATCTACCTCTGACTTCACAGTAAAAGTACTGCTTTCGAATGTTTAATTAAGGTACAATTTGTAACATTTTTGCATTAAAAATGTCTAAAAACAACTATCCGGCTTGTTATCCAGCTTAACGTGTTAGGTTGAAAAATAACGTTAGCTCATGCTAATGCTGGATGGGGAAAGTTAATGTTTACAACATTGTTCAACACGTTCATAAAGTTATTTAAGTATAACTGTTTTGATCAAGGTAAAGTTAACGTTAAACATAACTGAGCCAACCCGCGATTACGTTCGCCAGCTAATGTTAGCGTTAACAATAGTTGTAGAGATAGAAGACAAATCTAATGCTAACTTAGCCAGCTATCCCACCCTGCTTTTTCTGCCTCACTCCCCGCTGCTAAGGGACTTCAGTCGGGATGAAAGCGGACAACAGCCCCGGAGATACAACACACCCACCGTTAGCTAGCAGCCAGCCACTACCTTAAACCTACAGCAATCCAAACCCAGCCAGCACAAAGTCCAGCGCCGGGTGATAACATTGCTAATGGGAGTAACAGAAAGTTGTATGTTCCGTCAGGGAAGCAGACCATAACACCCTTGGTGTCAAAGTCTGGCAGGCCATGGTGTTGTGCTGAATTTCTCCCCCCTCAAGCATTTCTTTACAGTTACATTTTAACCCACATATGGTAACTGTCCTGTAAACAAACTGCCTTAGAATACAACAGTTAACATTATAAACATGTATCTCAGTCCAGTAAATTTTTAACTGATAGTGTTGAAAATGTAAAAACTATCAATGTCTTCTGTGATGTGTAGCCTATTTATTCCTGTAATATAAAATATAAACCGATTCTTTAAAATAGTGCACTGATAGTTTTTGTATTTATCTTGTAGGGTGGAGCGCTTGTAGCGTGATGTGTGGATGACGATAACATCTGTATATTACTAACTACTTAAGACTTGACGAGAATTGCCTGCTAGATCCCTCCAACAGTCTGCATTTATTTTGTGCCCACTATGTATTTGTACCACTTCTCCAGAGGGACCTTGACACTTTCAAAGAAGGGTGGGGTAACCATGCCATGCGAATGGAACAAAACCTGACTCCCAATCAACTCCCAATCCCAATAGGACTTCTCTAGAACCCTCTCCCTGCTCCACAGAACGTAGAGGCACAGCTCAAAAATGTTCAATTCAACCTTCTTCTTTTTTTGGAATTTTTTTATATGAATGAAATGCAAACCTAATCATTTGAGTTTCATCGTTTTGTAAAATATTCTCTAAGCATCTGCAGTCTTATAAAATAACGTCAATTACAGGATATACAAGATTTTTCTTGCACCGGAACCACGACGGAGTGACAGATTCTACCACCAATCCAGTGCCCTCTGAGGTCACAGGCTATGGCAGATCTGGGAACAGTCATTAACCCTATGATTACATCCCAGGACACTGGCAGAGAGCTTTACAAGGCTGTACGTGATTTGTCACGCATAAACATGACAGGATAACACAAAAACTAAGGTATATAACAGTAACAGAATAGGGTGACTTATCCTGCCACTCTTCAGCAAAATGCAGCAGCTTTTCTTCATCACATTGGATGTCTGCATCATCTCTAAATACTAATTAATGTGGTGTTTCCATTGTTTTAACCTCTATTGCTTTCTGACAAAACAGTAAGAATTCAGTTTTACTGTTGTAAAGGTAGTGTTTTTCACGGGGTGGCGCTACAGCAGAAAAAACGTGTTTGGCTTATAACTTCCAAACTTTGTCATATCTCTGCCAAAATGAAAGCTTTCAACGCAAAACTTTAAAATCTTCTTTGGCATGACCCTTTGAAGCTCCACAAAAAATGTTACGTGGGCCACTAGGGGCGCTATAAGTACAAAAAGTGTATATCTCATAAACGGTTTATAAAAAGTAAACTGTTTATAAACTGTATACCCTCAAAATGTTGAGGGTATAATCTAGCGCCACTCCTGAGGCCATGCCTACAGTGGGGAACGGATTCGTCAAACTACGCGTGGCCTATAGGACCCAGGTGTAGATTCACCACTTACACTAATTAGCATAGATATACAGGTTGCTTCATGGAACTCACATACCAAAAATTACAAACATAGACCACTATGTGGCGCTATAATGACATAAAACGTGTTTTTGCCTATAACTCCCACATTCCACATCACACATTAGAAAACCTTACATCCACGTGTTCCTTAAATGGAACTGAACCATTATAGCCCTATAGCCCACATCCATTTCTGCTGAAAAAGTTTTTTTTCCGCAATATCGCGCAAAGCACAAAACCTACATCTTCTATCTCTTCTTAGCACGAAATTTGGAATGTAGCATCTACAGATGGACCTGACCAAAAGTTGTAAAAGGATTTTGCTAGGTTAAACTATGCGCATTTCACGATCAAACTATTTTTTATAGCTAGCCACAAAACACAAACTTTAGTATATCTTGGCCAAATTACTAGGTATCAGAAGAGAACTTGGTAATAATTTTCAACATCCCACTCTGAGGCTCTTTACCAAATTTGGCGAAGATCAGCCATTAGGGGGCGCTATAATGAAGGTAGACGCGTTTTGGCAACCAACTCAATGCATTTTTATGGGAAATTTGCCATTGACATATCCCTGCCGCAGTAAATTCTATCATCACAAAACTTACAAAAATTACTGTTCATAACTGCTAGCAGTGCCAGTGGTATAAAACGGTATGCTTCCAGTTTAGTTCAATTTATTCTTTGTCCCAGAAGGGCAATTTGTATGCAGCAGAAAGACATCACATAAGAATATACAACGCAAACCACACAACATTCACCAACACAACCTGTCTCTTAAACAGGCATGGCCTCAGTTGAACATGTAGTGAATGTTGTGGATGGCTGAAAAGATATATTTAAATAATGTTCTTTTGCTAACTTTAGATATTTACACAGCTAAAAGACATATTTAGCATTACGGAATTTTTTGTTGTTAGGGCATTCACTTTTGCAAGATCTTGGGAGTGTTTAGTCCTGCGCCAGAAACAGGCCTCAAATAAAGTTAATTTTCCTGTGATGCGTCCGTCTGAAAAATGCCATGTCAGTGTCAGGAGGTTCTGGAGATATGTGAAGAATGGGTCCTCTATTTACTTTAGGTGGCAAAAGAATTGCTCATAATCTGTTTCCATATGTGCACTACTCCCATTGGAATCAACACACACGGACCAGCCACTAGTCTCCAAAAGAGGGCATACTTCTTCAAGCATGTTTGTTTCTGCTGCATGATTACTGTTTTCTTATTAAACGTATATTGTATGATATAGACAGGAAAGCAAAAGATTTGGGGAAACTTGGCCTAGTCTCACATTTGCCACTCATGCACACTAGTATATTTGCGCCATCGTGTGGTGACAAATAATTCCACATTCACTTCTCCCATCGGAATCAATACACATGGACATGCCGCTAGTCTCCTAAAGAGGCATGGCAGTGGCGCAGCCCACGTGACACTTTTACAGGAAGTTGGAAGTTACTCCGAGTTGGGCGGGGCGTCCCTTTAACGTCCAAGGGGGCGCCTCGGTTTCTTTTACTGCCGACGGCTCTAAACGGTGTCCGGTCCTCTGGAGGATCTTTGGTACCGGTGGTTCAGTTTGCGGTTGACGCTCTGCTTTCGCCAAGGAGGTTTGGCTCAGGAAAAATGGCTTTCCTAATGACATTTTGTTCATTAATCGTCAAGGTGTTATGCTTGCCCCTTCATCTAATTGAAGCGGTCGGTCTGTATGAAATATACAAACGTGTCTTCCCATTTTGTTTAAACCGGATTTCAAAAAATTACAACAAGAAAATGTACGACAAGAAGAAGGAGCTGTTTCGCAGTCTCCCCGAGTTCAACAAGCCTGGCGGCCAGCTCACAATTTTGGAGATCGGCTGTGGCACCGGCACTAATTTTGAGTTTTATCCGCCTGGCTGCAGGGTGATCTGCACTGACCCGAACCCTCATTTTCAAAAATATCTGAAGAAAAATATGGTGGAGAATGACCACCTCACCTTTGAGAAATGTGTGGTGGCATCGGGGGAGGACATGGGGTCAGTTGAGAGCGAATCGGTAGACGTTGTTGTCTGCACGCTGGTGCTCTGCTCTGTCAAAAACATAACCCAAACTCTGCGAGAGGCACGTCGCATGCTGAGACCAGTAAGTTGTGTGACTCCTGAAATAACCATTTGTCCCAAAAATAATTTCCAATAAAAATGCTGATTTACAACCATGTCCTGCATTAGGCTACTATTGATGTTATTGTTCTTATAAAGTGTAACCACTTGATCAATCATTCACCAGTGGACATTAATGACTAACTCGCTAAATAAACAAGAAGGAAAGCATTATTTTTCATTGATTTGTTTGACATACTCGTGCAAAACATGCAACGCAGAGAAATGATCGGTGTGAAATGAACACATGCACCAGCCGAAGTACTAATTATTATAGTTTTACATTGTTGCCACAGAATTTTTTTGCATTATCTTTTATCAACTAGCCTACATACCTTTGGCCTGTGTGCCAACGTTGCATATCTGAAACTAGGCTACTTAGACACTTACTCCATGTCAATATTCAACTTAAGTGAGTTTTTTTTGTTTGACAAAATGATCCTGAGTTTCAATCCCTAGAAAACATAATGTAACAATAATGTACTCATGATCTAACATGAGGAAAGAATGGAAACCCATTTCTTCAAGGGAGAAAAGTAAGCATGCATCAGGTTGATGCAAAGTGTATCTAAAATAAATCTTTGCTTTGCAGGGTGGAGCATTCTTTTTCCTAGAGCATGTTGTTGCAGAGCCATCGACTTGGGCGTACTTCTTCCAGCATGTTCTGCAGCCTCCATGGTACTATTTTGGTGATGGATGTGAGGTCACTCGGGAAACATGGAAACATCTGGAGACAGCTGGATTCTCTGAACTCAAACTGAGACACATCGAAGCGCCACTTATGTTCGCAATCAAACCACACATCATGGGTTATGCTGTAAAATAGACTCTGTGTTATTAGCTTTGTCATAAGCTTGCCTTGTGTGTGTGAATATGGAAAGCAGTTAATGCCTCTTCTTGCTTTGTGATATGATTGAACACCAGTGATCACCAGTCAATTTAATACTAACTATATTTTTGTATAAAACTTTGGTCTTAGTGTTTTGTAAAGACACGTTGACATCTTGATTAAAACCATTACGTAGACAGCACACAATACTCACTCTGTGTGCAGTTTAAGTGAAAAAATTGTAATCTTCTGTTCGTCATTTCCCATCTCCAAGTCTTTGCTAAAAAATAAATAGAATAGTGCCATAGAGAATTTCTGCCGTTAGTGTTTATATGTGCTGCTGCCTGGATTTGTTTTATTGACATGATCTTTTTAGCTGTTATTGAGCTGATTGTGTTTTGTCTTAATGTTGGTGATAAACGTGTTTAATTCTGCTGCATGACTATTGTTTTCTTATTAAACGAGTATTGTATAATATAGACAGGAAAGCCAAAGATTTGGAGGAACAAGGACTTTTCTCACATTTGCCACTCATGCACACTTGTGTATTTGCGCCACCGTGTTGTGAAAGTGAACACAGACGTTGTCTCTCAGGTATTAGTGTAATCTTTTGATCTTGTAAAGTACCTGTCTTAAGATGCTCCCAGCAAGGCGTTGCTTATCTCAGAAAAAAATGTCTTGTCTCATGAAATTATGCAGACTGCTCTGTTTTTTGTTGACTTTACCCTTACACGTCATGAAGTTCACAGGCCTGTACGGTGTGTACAAACGCGTGTTTCCCTTGCTGGCCTACAATATAACATTTTCATATAACGACAAAATGCACGAAACGAAGAGGGACCTTTTCCGAAACTTGGGTACATTTGCAAACACCGACGGTTCTCTTCGCCTGCTGGAGATAGGCTGTGGCAGCGGGGCAAACTTCAAGTTTTACCCCCACGGCTGCACAGTGATCTGCACCGACCCCAACCCACACTTCGAGAAGTACCTGCAGATGAGCATGGACGCAAACAAGCATTTGACTTATGACACGTTTATAGTTACCTGTGGGGAGGACATGGAGGAGGTAAAGGATGAGTCATTGGATGTTGTTGTCTGCACCTTGGTTCTCTGTTCTGTCAGCGACGTGCAGCGGGTGTTGCAGGAGGTCCGACGCATCCTCAAAACAGTGAGTCTCCGTATGCTGCCTTCAAATGCTGTTGGAGATATTTGCATATGTTTATTAACTCTCCTATTTTTTTTACATTAAACACATTCCAACGACAGGCTGCCCAATGTTCGTTTTTACTGTAATACATTTGAATGATCATCACAGTCAGAATGGTCAATTCACATCTATTGTTCATGTCTGAATCCCCATAAATCTGCTTGTCTTTCTGCTTCACAGTCCCGACAACAGCCAGGAAGCAAATCACAGGCACGACAGTTGCAAAGATATATAATCTGATTTGAATTTGAGAAACTCTTTCTGTTGGCTTTCCTTCAGGGTGGCGCCTTCTACTTTTTGGAGCATGTTGTCTCAGATCCCTCCACCTGGACACACTTCTTTCAGCATGTGTTTGAGCCTCTGTGGTACTATCTTGGAGATGGATGCATGGTTACCAGAGCAACATGGAAAGATCTAGAGGCAGCTGGCTTTTCTGAACTTCACTTAAGACATATTCAGGCTCCTGAGGTTACTCTAATGATAAGACCACATATCATGGGATATTCCATTAAATGAATGCAGGGGGGAATGGGCAGACTTTGGTGTGCCTCTTTTGAGCTTCAGAAACATGTATAATATTTTCACTGTAAATTGAGAATATTTTTTTTTGCTGTTAACACACCTCATGTACTAACATTTTCATTGGTCCAATAATTACATTGGTCCAAGTTGAGTCTGCAGGTTTCAAATGACCAAACACAATCAATCTGCACATTTTCCATTTCACTTAAAACAACTTTCCACACTGCATTTATTGAATGAAAATATATTTATTTACTTACAGAATAGGCAACATTCCATACACTGTTTGTTCTTCTTCCCCACCCCTCCCAAGATGTACATAATAAATATTACCTGGACACTGTGCTTTTTTCCCTGATTGTCTAAGTAACTGTTAAGAAACAACCAAACAGACCACACTCAATAAAACAAGGAATGACAATTGTAACATCTCCTTATAGGGACATGAGGGGAATTGCTGGTTCACAATATAAACAGGAATTATGTCTGTGTGGTTATTTGTACAGTCACAATTCTGCTAATGCTGTTAGAATAAATAAAATTCCAACAGCAACATCTTTAAAAAGATAAGAAAAAGGGAAAGGGATACATTGACAAACTGAGACTCAAAGTTAAAGCTCACAATTTCAAACCTCCCAGTATTAAAAATGTACACAACTATAAATGTTATAGCATTAGCAAATTAAAAAAAAAAAAAAAAAAACAGCAGGTGGTAAAATGGCCAATTCATTTTTGTTAGTCCAGTATACCATACTGCCATTACAAGTCACTTTTATATCAAACAGAGTAAAAAAACTGGAGAATCTCAGCCTGAAATGAAGTGTTCCCAGAAACCCTGTTTATGTCCAAATGGCTGAGCTGTGCTGCTCCCACATTATGTCCCAATCCCCAACTTCTAGTCAAACAGGTTATCCTGTTTTAACACAATAAAGGTCCTTTAATGTTTTGAGTTCTTCAATCAGGGTCTTGTTTTGGTTTTCCAGAACCGCTACACGGTTTTCGAGGCATTTAACATATTCCTTTTTCTTCCGTCGACATTCCCGGGCTGCCTCTCTACAAGAGGGACAAAAATGTGTTAGTCCAACTAAAAGATTATGCAATGAACGCACACAGTGCATCACAATGTACAGCGCTGTCACTACTTTAACATAAAATTACATATATCAAAGCTACAGCCGTAAGAGGGAAGTAAGTGCAAGCAAGAAATGTACTACAAGATAATATTAATTAGTAAACGTTTTGCTGTTTTTAGGCTTTAAGTAACTCCAGTAATGGCACTACTGCATCCTCACAAAGCCTTTTCTGTCCCCATGCCCAGTTTGTTTCTACTGTTACATCCATTACTACAGTAATGAGAGCATCAATTAGTCGAGACACTTTTAGCGTATCCGTCTATGTTGATTTTATTATTTTATTTGCCGTGGATAGTTTCAATGTAGACAAATACTGTTTGACCATCTTTGTCCAGAATGTCTGGGAGATTTGACATTTTTCTGACGTCTACTTTTCTGTAAAAACCCAGAAATACACTGTAGACTTACCTGTTTTTTGCAAGCCTTATTTCCCGCTTCATTGTTGGGTCATCACTCTTGCCCTGAGATATTCCCATAGGAGAGGTCATAACTACAGTTTGAGGCATGGAGCTGGATGTGGGCGCAGTGCGGATTTGGTATGTTTGCACCTCTCCACCTGCACCTGTCAAAAGATGAAGGAGGGGTGACGACAGCTCTGCCACACAGCAAGCACCACTTGAGAGATCTCACTTGTTAAGTTTAGACAGTAATGTGTCATTTGTTTTTAGCCGTGTAAAGTATGAAGTCCAATTCAAAGGCTTATAAAAAGGCACAAAGACTAGACATAATGTATGATACTGCACGATTTTACAACTGCAATGTATGTGCTATTGTCTGTCTGAATGTATTCTATTTGAATATCCCATGTTTTGCTCACCTTGTACAACAACTTGGTTGCTAGGCACCAGTATCTGCTGACCGTCAGATGTCTGTGCATACTGGAGGATGGTGGTGTTCTGCTGGGCTCCGCCAGAGTTGGCCATGGTGACAGCCTGTAGCCCCTGAATGGCTTCGGACCCTGAAGTTGCCAGCTGGATTGTGCCATTAGCTGCTATGGTAACTAGATAATCACACAGATGGCATCAGAATTGTAAAGATCCCAATTGAGCTGGCTAGGCTGACATTCTAGATACTGCAGAGTATGCCTGCACGATTCGGGGGAAACTATGAATCACGATTTATTAGCTTAGAATTGATATCATGATTCTCTGCCATGATTCTTATCTCACAAAGTGTAATGTTTATTGCACACATAAACCATGACAAAACAAAACAACGCACCAAAAAGATTTGTTTTGGCACCTATAGGCCAATGCACATCACCACAAGTCCGTAAACATAGAGGCTTCCATGAAGAGAAGGGAGAGCATTGCGATTTTATAACGATTAATCGTGCAGGCCTACTGCAGAGCACTCTTTTTTTTTAAACCAGTAAAAAAACTTGACCCATTATCTTACAAGAACAGCTCTGTCTGGTAAGCATACTAACATGAAAGCATACAGTGATATTAAATAATTGTAATTATCCTAAATTTTCTTTTGCAGAGATACATTTTGTTATTATTATTATTGAAGGGAGAAGTTCTTACTGTACTGGCCAGTGCTGGTCTGGTAGATTTGGGTGCTGGGTACTGTAACTCCAGTCACTCCTGTGGATACCAGGCTGTTATCCTTTCCCTCAATGTGTGTCACTTCCTCAGATGATAGTTCATTTAGGATTTTTCTACAAGTTGAGATAAGAAGGGTCACATTTTCATCTCACAGGACTGTTTGGGTATTGGGCTTTGCTCGTGTTGTTTTTTTACCTGTATGAAGGCCGTCTCGCCAGTATTTCCCTGGTCTTATGGGATGCAGCTCCGCTGTCTGATGAGTCTTGTGAATCGTCACTATCTGAATCCAGGGCCTAGAAAGAGGGAGGTGGACAATGAGTAATAGTATAAAAGGGCATATTGACAGTTTGTAAAATTAACTAAAGAAAAAATAATTTAACATAGGCTGTCATTTAGAAACAATGATTACAGTGTCGAGAAAACCCGATTCTCACCTGTGCATTCTGCATCTGAGGGGACTGAATGACTGATGACTGTGCAGACTGGATCACTCCTTGAACCTGAAACTGACCCCCTGGCAGCTGTAAAACTGCCACAGAGCCACCACCCAGTGACATCTACAAAAACAATTTTATATTCACAAACAACATATTTATCATAGCAAAGGCCCAAAAAGTTCTGATGCTCATTAAGACATGCGTATCAAAAGAATTGCTAACAGGGTCATAACTAACATATTAAACCAAATTGCACAAAACACGTTTTAGCATCAAGCCATGGAGACGGTTTTGGTTTTATGTGCTTAAAATTGAGATTTCTCCCACTGACCTCTGCCACCCTCATGATAAAATGAAGGTGGATGGAATTTCGCTCATGTTCCTAAGAGTCGCCCTTGGTAGTGTGGATTAGACCTCACCGTGAATTGTTTTCCACAAGATCTATGTTCTACTTAAGCAATAGTCTGTATGAAAACTGTCAGTTATCTTGAGTAACCAACCCACTGTTTTTGCAAAGAAAAAAGTTAAGATTTTTTTGTGTGGGCTGAAATCTTTGATATGAATATCTCATAAAACCAAAACTATCTGCATGACTAGATATCATCAAGGTATCTATGGGAAATGTGTAATTTGGGCGAACTGATCATTCAAAATCAACTTTATAATTTTATATCTAGCCTAAAAGAACATATTGGGCCAAGTATGTGGTTATTTACCCTCATTCACAGTTTAGGGTAATTTCGTTCCCCCCCCTATTTTCCCATACATTGGTGTCTAACTGATTAATTTGAACAAAAATCTTTGAAACTGGTCCCGTTTTGAGTGAAAACGCTGTAACCGGCAGCCGCAAACCAAGATGTAATATAATCATATAGGACAAATGTTCATCCTCAATTCCGTACACTAAAAGTGCGTTTTTTGCCACTGGCAAACTCAGATTATTATTCTAAAGGTGGATTTATAGTTGGCTCCATAGCCTATGTAAGAAAGTGACCTACACCATTGTGAGGATTTATGCTACCTGTATTACAAAAGACAGACTGTGCAAATAAGTAGTTTTGTCAGACTTCATTTACAATAGATAGTAAAAATTAGCACTATGATAACTTCAAATTGTGTCAATTACTTTATACAATGCCATTTTAAGATATGGTTTCAATTCCAATTCAAAATGAATGGATCCATTTTACACATTGATCTATACCAATCTTAAAACATTTTAGTGTGCTTTCAGCAAGCCATTCATTAACAAAGCAAACTAGCTAATGGTATTAGCCGTGCGAAAGTTAAGGTGGCAATATAAAATGTCAGTAATATGAGCTTTTAATGGTATTTTGAAAGGGATCTATTATTTACCTGTTGGGCTATCTGTGAGAACTGAGAGGGTGTGATGGTGGCAGTCTGTAACTCAGTGCCATTGCTGCCCTGCTGTACTTCTTCCATAGTAACTGGGAACAAATAAATCAATATTACTGTTTTACAATGACGCTAATGTAACAACAATTGTCTGTGGCGGGGTGTCAGTCTGTATGCTGTACTCCGCTGTTCCCTATTTGTAAAATAACTCTTGCCGAAAAATGTGCTCAAAGCGATATTAAACCACAGTTTCATACTTGGCTAACCGTTTCTTAAGTTTAAACAGGGGAGGTTAAGCGAACTAAAAAAACACTTCCTCTTAGGCGACAAGCGTGTTAGCCAATGCAACTATCGTTAACATGGAGTTAGGGAACATAGCTAGGCCCAACAGTCAACTCTGTTAACTTGTTACCTTAATGATTTAAATGCAAATGTTTTAGGTTTAAGTGGGCGACTTAATACTAAGCAAACTTCTAACGTTAGCTAAAGCCGAACTCTATCTAAAGTTATCCTGTCTGTAATTACTGCTAGAATGTTCGACCTCACCAACGTTACCGTTGCTAGTTAATGGTAGCTAACGTTCAGTTAAACGGACGTTAAGCAGTTTAAACGGTTAAAAACAACAGTTTTAGAGCTACACGCGGGGCAAGTTTTGTTACTCTGGTTCCCAGGATGGATGAGCTTTTGTCCCAATGAGCAAATATGTGTAACTCTGTCACTGGCACGCAAGTTATCGCGTCAATAGACGTCAGCGATACGGGGAGCCATTAAGCTAACTACACCTTCCCTTTTCGTAGAACGGCGAGGAGTTGACGAAGCAACAGCCGCCATTACTGTCACAGCGGAGCAGACAGCCAGACGAGCACAAAACTACCGCTCAGCCAGCCAAAATTTACCTTTTCAAGGGCCGCGTAACTGTTCTTGTTCACAGCGTGGACTTCGTGCAATTCGTGTGTATACTTTGACACAAGAAATACCTTGAAAAGTTACTTCGCAGCAATGGCTAACAGCTAAAAATACAAAGATGTCAGCTAAAAAAAAATAGCAGACCACTTTTTTTTCCCAAAGGAAATGGGCGGTGCCGTTCGGCAAAGACGCATTACGTAATAGTTTCTTTAGGCCTTGTGATTGGTGAAAACAGTTTGAGCAACTGGCACAAGCAAAAGAACAAAAGTCCAATAACACTCTGATGGGGGCCATTCTGCAAAAGCAAATACTTGTACTTTAATACTATAAGTAGACCTACATTTACTGACAACACTTCTATGTAATTAAAAGTATGCATCCTTTTACCTGCAGTATTTTCACATTGAGATAGTGCTTCCACTGAGTCTTGGTTCAGGGATTGTGCCCCTCTTGTGTCTTGAGATTCATGTTTCCCACCTTGCAGGTAGCTGTTGGTTTTCTATTAATTTCTGCATAGTATGAAAATTCATTTGCTGAGACTTTAAAAACATTTGGAACTCTGAAATTGGGCTTCCTCCCTTTACTTCAAAATGAAGTTATTTCACAGACTGTTGGCCTTTTCAGCAAGCCATTCGTAGAGGTTTAATGACCAAAAATATCCTTTATGTCCATTATGATAAATTCTCAAACATGGATGCAATAATAGAGTCTATTCTTTAAGTTTGATTTAAATCCCTGTTACATCATTACAAAACTCATGAATATACCAGGACATATGAAATGATTAGATGCCTTTGTTTATTCTGTATAACCTTACATAAAGTATAAAACACCGTACAACAAACCAAAATAGAAAATAAGTGAGAGAAATGGGAAGGGGTGTACCACCTTGATTTCTTAACTATGTGAGTTAAAACACCTCCCTAACATTAAAGATTCATCAGTGGATCATGCTCTCACAGAGCAGTTCAGAATTAACAAAATAATTAAAATACAACATACCAAGAGTGCATACACAAAATATTGATAGAACAACTTAAGAGAGATTAATACAGTCACTACTGGATAAATCAGTCCTCTGCTCTTAGTTATTATAAAATGTTTAAGCATTATGTTTATTTCACTAGACTGTGCAAGCATTGCAATTAAATTGCACTGTCATTGGGATTGCATAGTGTGTAAGAACTCTGATAGAGAAAAAGAGCAGAAACCAAAGGAAGCCCTTGTAGACTTCCCAGTGAAGCAGGTAAATGGTTGATGGACACTGGTTGTCAGTAACCCCTCTTTTTAAACATTAAATCTGCCTTAATCACAAGATTTGTTTTGACAAAGAAGTCTACATTTTATGGGTATTACTCACAGATTGCACCAAGGGACCATCTGGTCCATCCCTGTGTTATGAGTTTTGTTCCCTGAATATACAATTTCATACACATCTCCTCCACTTCTGCCTCAAGCGGACGTTTTCTCGTGCTTGGCTGAGTCATGCAAACATTCTAATGCAAAATGAAGTATGCAATGTTAAAGCTAAGATGAAGTGCTATTAGTGTTTTCTCTTGGTGGACTTATACTGGGCAAAAGCAAATGTCAAGCATTATCTTTCTAAAATTACTAACATGTTTAATGTACATGAAATAGGCGTAGACACTTACCTACCTAATAGTAGACACCTACCGTAAGTACCACCAGTGCAAAGTGCTGTAATTTAATGGATCATGTTCCTGTTTACCTTAATGATTTAACATCTTTCTAATATTGTTTGGCTTGGTTGAATGTTATAATGACACAATTGTAAAAGTCCAAAAATAATAATGAAAAACTATTTACATGTTGACATCAAGTGTTCATCACTGAAGTACAGTAAAATCCAGTACAAAGAGCCTATAAATAATGGCAAGGAGCACAAGGAAAGCACAAGATTACAGGAAACCAAATAGACATTGCAAAAAACATCTTGATGCAAATATATATATTTTTCTTTTTACCCTTTTTTATACAATTACTTTACTTGCCGTTTAAGGATGTTTCAGATGTGGCTCAGCTTTGCAACTGCATTTACAAGTGCTTTTAAATCCAGTGACTGAACACATAAATTAATCCAGATACAAGATGACTTGCCTCCATTGACTACAGATTTAAAGTACCAACAACAATCCTGTTGGAATACAAAGTAACTCTCTACAAAATTGCACAAAGACAAAACACAGTTTGAATGAACTTTGAGTGTGAAGATGAAAAGGAAAGGGCCAAACGCTCAAACACTCAAACACTTGCTCTATTATGCAATACAAAACTAGAGGGGTATGGCTGTTTAGCAATGCAAAGTACAATGGCAAAGGATATTGGATGAACAGTTGTGGGCCTAATTAAAAAAAAAAAAAATTGTTTTTACCAAATAACCTGGTAGCCTGAAAACAGCCAGTTTTTTCTTCTTCTTCTTCCTTTTTTCAATGGCCAACAAGAAAGTTCCCTGGCTTTAACAGTGACAGCCCTCCCATTAAACTCTCAAAACTCCTCAAGCAATAATCATCAGAATAATATATGCTCCTGAAACATTAATTATAATGCCTTATTGTTATAATAAAATAGACAATTTTTGAGAAAGTGCAATGTTATATTTATCCTGAATAACAATGCTTTAATGTTAATTATCTTAACGCTCCATTTTACAACTAATATTCCATTTCAAAAGTACTGTCAAAACTGTTAAATCTTATTTACAATCCTCTCTCTGCTACAATTATCATCCCTCAGCTGGGTTAACGTTCCATAAACCATCAACTGAGAGTGACTAGTCAAGCATTTGTACATTTATACAATTTAAAATATCTATACAGTAACGTACAGTATCTAAAATACAACAGGCCTTTATAGGTACAGTACAGAATATGGCCTCTTTCCTCTTTTTTTATCCCTTTGGATAACTGTCAGGATTTCCATTACTTGTCAAACCCCAAAGGACATTAAAACAGCTATTTGTGACAGATTCATTAAAAAATTAAGATAGGAATGTATGGCTGAAGTTTTTAATAAGGCAGGGAATATATTAGGGCAGGAAAGTTGTGAGAAATTATTTGGCTTCATTATTATGGATCAAAATAAACTTTCTAAAAACTAATGCACACAGACCAAGACTGACTACGTGTTTAATGGTTTGCTTTCATCTGCCCTCTTTTATTCACCCATGTCAGTGAGAAATGACGAGGGCTCAGTGCATGCGTTTGTGTGCGTTTGTTTCAAAGCTGCATGTAAAAAATATTTCAAGTTGTTGATCTAAGTTTAGTAGCTCTTGGAATCTGTGTAGACACAGAAGGGAAATTGCTTTAAGAGGTTTGTGGTAGGTACAGAATAAGACAGTGGATTTTCACAAAGACATTAACATATAATTAAATTCAAAAGTGGTCCTGTTGTATTTTTTTTTTTCGCCCTTTACCTAAAAAAAAATGCAATAGTGGGCTTTTTTTCCCTTTACCATGTGTTGCTTCTGTCCCATTTGCAAAATTCTATTAATGAAACACAGTAGAGAACTCCAAACATGGCAGGTCCAATCACAGACATGCAGTGGCCAAGATACTGTATGCTGGTGTCACACAGGGCTGGGTGGCAGTGGTAGCAATGTAGTTCATGCTCTCCTTTTCACCCTCGGCCAAAGCCGTGAAGTCCTACGATGATGGTGCAGACTTATCCCGGATGTGAATTATGGCTGAATAAGACCAGACCACCACAACCCCCTTTACATATTGTAAGCCACATAGATGGGATCCAGCTGGTCAGCGAGGAAAGAGTCACGAAGGTGCATGCGCTGCTTTTCTCCCCTGGAGTTGATGGGTATAACCCCAGGGTCCACAATAACCACCACACCCACGATGAGATGGTGCTCCTCCAGGACCACGTTGGTTATCAGAGGCACCAGGTCCAGCGCATCCTGCTCTGAACCACACAGCTCTGACACTACCACCAGCAGGTTGGTCCACGTAAACACAGCACTGTGAGGAGCGAGAATCCAAAAGCAATTGTTTAAAGGAATAGTTGGGCCTTTTACAAAATATGCTTAGCTTTCTTCAGAGTGTAATTAAATGTACAGGTATGTATCACAATATGCTTTCTTTTGACATAGGAGCGGATTGCATTTTAGAAGTGGATATTGCCAGTTTTATGAAACAAAAAGAAATTACAAAATTACACATTATAGCTCAAATCTAATATTTTTCAGGTCCGACTACGTGAGCACCGCCTCTGTGCGTAACACAGAGTTTTTTCTGCATGCCTCTACGACAGGGAACGTTAAACAGCCAATCACCAGCATTGTTAGATCTTGGTAGAACCATGCTGCATGCTTATTGGCTCACAGACGCTGATGAGATTTACTACTTAGGTATTGAAATTGGGTATTGAATGACGAGGCATTTTTTGATACTCAATACTTTAGAGGCAATTCGGTCAGTGCCTTAAAAGTATTGAATTCGGTACCCAGCCGTAGTCTAGAAGGTATGTACATCAAGACCATTCTCACCTCTCAGCGATACTGCGGTGAGCCCGGGACACTGAGGTTTCAATGTCAATTGGGTGATAGCGCAGCCCTCTTAGCTCTAAGGTCTCATCCAGTGATCCCACCACAAAGAGAGCGTCGTGTCGATCTGTGAACACAAATACAGGCAAAATAAAACACCCAGAAGAGTATGCGGACAAAACAAAAGAAAATATTTAAGCGGCTAGAAGTGTGCTTACTGTTTAAAAGTGTTCAGACTCTATCTCACAATAAACTCATCATTATCATTGACTGAATTGATTGTGAGACTGAGTCCAATCAACTTTGTTTTGCATCTAGACTTTAGCTCTGTCAGGGTATAATTACCTCCATTGGCTTCCAATAGCTCAGTCCTTTTCACAAAACCCAAGTATCCCGTCCTGGCCCATAAGGTCTGTGGGTCTCCAAAGCTGAGCTTGGTGTTGAAGTGGTTGGCCTGAAGACTCTCCTCTCCATAGATGGTGTAGTAGCCACTGGCATTGTGAGGGCTGTTCACCCAGATCTAAGAGAGAGAAGCACACACTGGGTCACAGCTTGGTTTCAGAAGGAAAAAGGCTTTTTAATCCTACTGTCATGTTGTACAGTATATACATCTCACCTCTCCTAGATGAGAATCGCCAAGTGGGCCTCTGGTCTCTGGATTTACGATTATCACCCGAACACCTGGCAGTATCTGTAGATGAAAAAAATGAGTCCTATACACAGTCAACATGCACCACAATCTTTACATCTGTAGCATCTCACCTTGCCAGACTCCATTAGAGGAAGACTCTGAGGGGCCCCTCTCTCCACAAGCCTCACTCTGTAAAATGAATATACATAAGCAGCATATACAATCAATCTGCATTTCACTCCATCTCTAATATTAGCTAACACCTAAACTCCATATACTGTATACAATAGGCCTGCCATAATACTCTTTACATGTAGATGCTCAGCTTGGGACACTAAAAACCTTTCAAATGTTTGTTTCATCCTGGTTACAGTGATCCATGTGTTCTTACCTGTCATGGCGGAGGGACTTCATGTCCACATAAACCGTACAGGGATCAGGACCAGTGGTGCCCTGTAACACACAAGGAGCAGGTACATACAGGTCCCACGGGTTCTAGTGTACTGTATTTTTATGTGAAGCCGGGTTTAGTTGGTTGGTGTACCTGCAGGCAGATGGCCAGGTTAACCCTGGAACCAAAAGCAGTGCTGACAGCTCTGGATGACAGCCCGATGTCCTTAAACAGCTTGGAGAAGGAGTGTGAGAGGGCGAGTCGAGGGCGTTCCTCTGCTATCACCACACAGCTCCGAACACACGACAGGCTCACACCACGGGCCTAAAACACACACACACACACACGCAAACACACAAACACACACTAGGGCTGCTTCATTATGGAAAAAAGTCAGAATCACTCAGACAATACTAAAATCACAATTATTTTAACAAGATCGTTGACTTTTGGAAAGATGTTGCAATTATTGAACTTAAAAGTTAAACAAATCAACAGTAAAAACACCTAGAACTATGAATTTACCTTAATATTGCAAAACGTAATGTGCCAAATAATCTCAATTATTCTGTTTTTTGTGATCATAAGGAGCTGAAATAGTTATTGCGATTAAAATTTCAATTATTTGCACAGCTCTAATATGTGTGTGTGTGTGTGTGTGTGTGTATGTGTAGTCCTCACCTTGAGTAACTCAGTCTGAGTACCCAGTCCTTTAGTGCAAAGCTCCATGACGGAGTAGGAGCAGAAGGTGTCTCTGATTCGGTACTGACTGAGCGTGCTCAGCCACAGAGACAAGCAGCTCTCTAACTCAAAGGGAGGAATCAGGACGGACTGGTGACCTGAGTAAACACTAAAAGACAAGACACGAGGGAGAAAAAGTGAATGAATGGAGGAGGAGGAACAAAACAGAGAAAATCATACTACACAGCATGTATGCATTGCAGGTTTACTGCACCTGGCGAGGCACCATAAGACGAAGCCCAGCCCACAGTAAGGATCCAGGCAGATGGCTATTTGGCGAGAGGAGTACAGTTCACACTGCAGCTTTATAGAGCGACAAAGTGCACTGACTGCTGCATGAGAGACCTGCAACAAACCAGAAGACATTAGACATTAGAAACTCAAAAGGACAATGTTGCACTGACACTGCTGCATATCCAGGACTTATTTTCTAATTTTCTGTCAACCAGTCTGGCCTATTCCTATTTTGTGATGCCTTTTGCATCCTACAGTGGAATACCTTTTAGCAATGCAACATTCATGCGGCTGCAATGTTTTATATTAAATTCAGGTAAATATATAGTATGTAAATTAAGCATTTGTATCTATGATGAATTTCTTTCTGTATGTTTTGAACATCAGTGTGTAGACTGAAAAAACAAACATTTATCACCGCTAATATTTTAGGTTGTTAAACATTTAACACATCCAGCAGTTAGGAGCAACATTCACATTCATTTGTTCTGTTTTCTGGCATCCTGATTTATGTAAGTCTAATATTCCCTCTCTTTTAGTTCTGTTTTTGGTCTCTACCAACTCCTGAGGGAAATATCTGGCTCTGTAGCAGCTAAGCACTCCCCTATGTTCAACAGCTTGTCTCTTAATGTGTCTGTCTGCCGTTTGGTGCTGAGCAGGTAGTGTACGGTGGATTTTTAGAGCTTGTTCCCTGAAGACAGCTACTGCTGCTGCCGAAAACGACACTATGAGTGAAAGTAAACCAAAACAGTAAATTTGAGGGCAGGACGGCTAACAATGAGCTGAAACTCACTATGAAGCTCTGTAAAGCCTAGGGGGATGCAGATTCAGGTGATATATCTCTGTAGGTCATCCCTATGAGCCATGCTTCTCACATTGTCTTCACATTATCACTTAATACATTAATTTACATTGTCATAGTGAGAATATTAATGATAGCCACTTTAAGCGGTGGACACCCAACGAATGAGGGAGAAAGACTTGTTGGAGCTCAGCAGTATATATGTAATAGCATAAAGGTATTGAACTGGGATCAAGAGCAAACACTGCAGTATTTAAAAGTGAAGTTCATCTGACTCACCTTGACCCCAGTGAGCATGCCTGTAGTGGACACACTGAAGTCCAGATAAGCAATCATCTCTGCTGTGGGCGGCTTATAGATCTGTGGAGGCCGGCGGCGAGGAAGGTCATCTGAAAAAACAACAGTGCATGTTTCACAGAGAACAAAGTAAATATTAAATTATATTCAGAAATAATGACACAACAAACATTAACCATAATCAGATGCAACTTATGCTTTCAATTATTGCTCTCAATGTTGTTAGGAAGAGCTTGACAGAACATCACACCCACATACAGTACACACACACAATGCACCAGGCACTTATCTACCCACAAGTTTGTCTACCCTCTGAGCAATTTTTGTAATAACAGGAGAAGGCACTGTAGAGAAATGCCCCACTTCCTGTTTGTCTTAATGCTGCAAACGGTCCACACTAACTGATACGAGCCCTTTTGATAGAATTGTGCACTTTATACACAACTAAATTTAAACTCACTAAGACGACTATTACCCGCAATTGATAAGCCTTTTTTTAATCTCGAATTTAACTCAAAAAATCATCTACTGTAAACATGTGTTCTTAATTTAAGAGTACCGTCATTTCTCGTTAAAAATACTTAGCAAAAATTATTCACAAAACAGCTGTCATCAAACTTTGCACAGCTAATGTGGGTTCTAGGAAAAGCACAGGTATAAATTATAAAAACTAATGATGAGTGAAGTGCATGTAGCCGCTTTAGTCATGGTGCTTCTCACCGTCACTCTCATGAGAACAATTATATAACAGAGCCATTGTTAATGTTATTAGTAACACCTGTGCTTTTTCTGCTATGACAAATCCCAATGTCTGCTGGACAAAAAGCCTATCTTTTGGTATCTTACCTGTGTCAATGATTGTTGGCCACGTTTTAATGTTTACAGAAGCAGCAGCTTCTTTGGAGCGCAGAGTTCTCATGAGGCTTTGAGTGGTAAGGATACATGCAGCTTTACTGACCTGGTAACAAAACACAAGCATGATTCATTTGAATGGCAGCAGCTGCTACAAATAGTCAAAAATAAAATGTGAAATACAAAGTGACAAAAACGGGTATGAGCACAAATAAGCGCGTGCCCAAAACTTTACCTATATTCTTATAGCCCAACTGAAACTTCAGTTTTCAGGCCAACAAGATAGATTTTTAAGAATAAAAACAAAAACAAATCCAATATCAAAGTATCAGCTGTTTTTTATCTTTTACATAAACAAAGAACATGAATAAACATTTTTGATAAGTATCAAATATTTTTACTTTTCTAAAGACTTGTGACCAACATTTTGTGCTCAGCGGGACATTACCCAGTTAGAACACTTACAGTGTATGCAAGATTGCCTTTAGAAATAATGCGATTAAAGATAGAAAACATTTCAGGCAAACTGAATACCCTTATTTTGCAGTTAAGTTATCAGGTCTTTGGTGAACTGCAGTTTCTTTGTTACGTCTAACGTAGTCTAAAAAATATTGCTTAATTACAAAACGAACAGAACAATCAAGTTTTTTTAGGTAGCAGGGTCATCACAGGTTGCTCAATGTCTAATGTCTCTGAGTTATTAAAAATAAATATCTGCACATAGGCCCAAACTAAAAAGACCCGGATTTTAAGATTAAATAAATGAATGCACAAATACATTTGCATACAGTGAGAACACACACTTACATCAATAATCATGCGGACAGTAGGCAGCGTGGCGGCCAGGTTCTGAGGGTGCGGAGGTCTGACGTTTACAGGAACACATCCAGCGTAAAGACAGCCGTAGAAGGCGGCGATCAAATCAATGCCTGAGAGAAAGATGGAGGACAATTTAAAAAAAGACAAGAGAAAACTTACAATAATAAATATCAATGGGAGTAATACATAGACACAGACAGGAAGCCAGTAGCATAACCCACCAGGAGGATAAAGCAGAACTACGTTCTCTCCAGTGTTGATGCTGCCTTTCTCAGTGAGCGCTGCAGCTATCTTCTCTGCTCGCTTGTGAAGCTGGACGCAGGTTGCTGTGCTCACAGGTACACCCTAAAAGACAAGTGCAATGAACACAAAGTGATATAAGGTCACCATGCAAAATCATTAATGGTGTGCATAACAGTAAATGTATAAAGACTGTTTTCATCACCATATGAAAGGATCAGTTTAATACCTTAGCGTTAAGAAGAACAAAGAGGACGTGGTCTGCGTCTGTCTGTGCCCTCCACTGTAGGGCCTCCGTCAAATACTGATGCTGCAATAAAAAATAATTAGATCTATGTACTGTATATCTGTGGGTGTGCTATAATAATCTTTATACAATAATACAAACATGGAAGGTTTATACAGGGAGGAGTTCTGTGCTGATGGCAAAAACTCAATTTAATTCACCTAAATAAAACAAAAAATAGGTGGTGCTCAAAGTCAGCCTACCTCAGTACACAGCTGTTAACATGCAAACCATTTACACCACATACTCTGATCCAATCCAGCTCTTAAAATAATAAACTATAAACATTTGGAAAGGAACATTTGCTCTAAAACAAGGGAAAGCTACGGAAGGATATATATATATATATATTTGGTAACACAGATAAAAAAATGAACATGCAAATTTTTGCTTGTGACACATTTTATCACAAGCACAAAAAAGAAAACCACAATACAATATAGATTAGAGCATAACAAGAATAAACAAATGTGTGGGGAAGATGCCAGAAGAGGGCCAGAATTCTTACCATCACAGTGGGCCACATACAGAGCTACATCCAGAGAGAGAGAGAGAGAAAGAAACGAGAGCAGAAAGAGAGAATAGTCCAGATTTTCTTCTTACATCTATAAATCTGAGCTATGGCTGAGCATGGGCCATTGTTTCACTTGCAGTGGAAAGTCTTCAAACCTAACCATTTACCATTATAACCCAGTGGGTCATTTATACTGATCATGTGTTTCCTAGTGATTTGGAAGGACATGTAGGACATTAACATGTTGGAAAATGGTAATGTGGTTAAAAAGTTACCAGATACAGAGTTAGTGGCTGGTTGAAAGTAAGAGCTACAGTGTTTATGGTCATGTTACCTTCCGGACAAGATCCTGGTCTTCAATCATGCCGAGGTCCCTGCCTGCAGCCTGGGCAATCCTCTTCCCCGCCACCAGGTTGCCCACCATCACGGACGCAGGACCTACTCCAACTACAAAAGAAAGGGAAAGTGTGAGCAAAGGGAAGGGCAGTGAGAGACAAATGGAAAAAAATAGGAGGAAAGCAGCAACAGATTAAGTGATAGAGAGAGAGAAACAGAGAGCGAGAGAGAGACAGAGAGAGAGAGAGAGAGAGAGAGAGAGAGAGAGACCAGGAGGGAGAGAAATATAAAGAGTAATGTGCAGTGTAATACAGCACGTTTTAGCAATGAAGCACCTAAGGATATCTTAATACCTGTAATTGTAGTAGCTTTCATTTATACTTGACTGGAAGGTCAACATTTTAAATTGCATTACTATTTTATTTTGGGAAACGATGTTAGATGATGGCTGTGTGTGAGTATGCCGATTGCGTGACATTTGCCACAGCCAGGGGCCAACGTGGCAGAACTTTGCCTTCCTAAATTCAGAAACTGTTATGTGTGCATTATGTAACACTGCCGACTACTGCTCCTATTTTACAAAACACTTTATAACCCTGACTGACGCTCACACGCAGGACAAACACAAATTTCTCTCATCTTTGGGGATACTTTTGGGGGATAAGTGTTGCTTACCAGGCTGCTTCTGGCGGGGCTTGGGCAGGTTGGTGACACACGTGTGTGGACACATTAGGATGTTGCAGGGGTGCAGGTTGCCATCTAAGAAGAACTGCTTGGTGTCAGAGATGTGGATGCCACCCAGGGGTGTTTTAGGTAAGGTGTTGGCCGGGACCAGAGCCAGACAGTAGAGGCCCACCTGGTGAATGCTGTCAATAGCCTGCGGAAGAAACAACAGCACCAGGGAAGTAGCTTACAAAATTACTAATTACAAGAAATTAGTATCTGTATAAATATATCTGTATGTTATTTCCTGTTACTTGTATAAAAATGTGCTTCACAATACATATCATAATACAAATAGTAGATAGAAGATGATGAGGTGATTTACCTGAAGCACTCGGCTCATCCACTGGAAGCTGTCCTCTTCGGTGGCGTCTGGCCTCTGCTCTGCCACAATCACTACCCTCTCATCATAAAACACCGTGATTGAAAACACAGCGATCCTGAGACACACACACACACACACACACACACACACACACACACACACACATACATTAAAGATTATCTTTCAGAGGGTATGGAAGTCCTGTTTTGGGCCTGCTGTGTTTCTTTTGTACCACCAGATGTCAGTAGTGATAAATTAGGATTCACACTTTACAAACTCAGCATCTTTCCACACACTTTGTTATGACGAAGAATTTAGTGGTCTCCTCACCTCCCACGGTACACAGTCTTGACTGGCTCCACAGCAAGAGCGGTTGCCACCAGGTCGTCAGCGTTGTGTCTCCGCCCGCTCACCATCAGCAGACCTTCAATCTTCCCCACCACAAAGATCAGACTGCCCTGCACGGAGCGCAAGGATACACAGCAGAGTCATTCTACTATACAGACCCATTGGAAGACAGAGAAATGAGGATGGTTACCAGGATGGCTCAAGTTACCACAGATGTTGTACAGTAATGAAAGGGTCCCACTTACTGGGCCAACAAACCCCAGGAGTCCTGACCGCACAAATGGAATCTCTCCAATGGGAACTCCATTAGCGTTAACTGGTATTACCTAAACACAACAACACAGAACAAGCAAAAATATAAAATGTAACTAATTTATTTTCTGACTATATCAGCACAGGTGGGTTGTGGTGTAATTCTACTTTCATACCTCAAAGGTGTTTTTGGTGACTCCAGGCAGGCCGTAGTACATGTTACCTCCAGCACGAGAGTTGATTATTATCTCACCTATCTCATCTGTTTTACACAACTGAGGAGGCCCGTCTGGCTTAACAATGCACATCAGAGCTGGACACACAAAGGCAACATTCAGACAACTCAAAGGACAATCCACATTTCACCCCAATTTTTCTTTTGACCAAATAAGTTTTCCTTCTGGATGATAAAGTTTACATTAACTTCTTGCTTTTCATAGAAGCCGAAGATCTTTTGTTGCACATGTAAAAAGTATTCAAGAGGAGCATATGTTGTCTGAGCTGTGTAACTTTAAAGAGGTAGATAGAGAGGCCCATTTTCTTTTTAGTTTTGTAAATTTCATGAAATGACTTAGCTCCCTTAGGGTCAGCTGAGAAAAAAAAACTATACCTTGCTCACAGAATACAAATCTGATCCCTCAGGTTTATTAAACTGTACGCACGGATTTATTATCTGCGCTCTCGGTTTTATCACTGTGAACAAAGTAAGAAAGATAAACAGATTCAAAGTTCTGGGATAAATTACTCTAAAGCGAAATTATATGTAATCATAATTGACGCATCTTTCCTAACGTAGTACGGTTAACAATGAGCTACAAACAAATTTTTATCAAAACAAGCCGTCATCCAACCTGGATACATAACATTGGTCTCTATTAGCAGCCGGCGATGCTTAGGCACTGTCCATATACTAAAACACCGACACAAAAATATCTATTAATTTAATGATTAAATAAGGTAGTGTCTCCAAACTTACATCAATTATAACTTGTCTCCTCCTAGTTGTACTATAGCACTTACTGTTAAAAAAATAAGTTTGGAGACAAGCACCATCATGTAAATCTAATTTACAAAGCATACCATAATAATTCCTGTCATGTAGCACATGGTTACGGCCATGCCAGTATAAAAAAAAATCTAACTCAAAAGATCTGATGTTCGCTTGAGATACTGTAAGTAATCCAACCCAGGGAACATTTTATGATTTTTTTTTGGAAATAATTTTCTTGTTGGTGTGTTCAAGTTTTGAGCGTTGGCTGCAACACAAAACTCTTTCCCATGTAAGAACCAGCACATTTCAAACACAATAACATTTTCCATAACATTCATATTTGCTTATTAGGCTTACGTACTATTGCTCTTCCACAAGCACCTATCTATCATTTGGGTTTCATGCTTTCCTTTTGACTAAATAATCTTTCCTTCTGTTCTCACCTCCGGGCATGACATGCCCCACATCTTGCACAGTCAGGGCGGAGTTCTTGTCCTCTGTGTTGACCCGGATGACACCATGACTCAGGCCGCCCATGGAAAGAATGGCGCGGGCAGGGAGGGGTGTGCCTGGTACTCCCGGTCTACACAGGGGAGAGTTTGATCAAACATGAGCATCTCCATCCATCCCATCTGTTCTTACAGTTAGCCATCTGCCCACCCACCCATGTTTGCCACCACACACAACTGACTATGTCTTCATTCACCCTGTTAGGCCAGCAAAAATAAAAATCAATCTTGAGTAAAAAAGGGTGTCATGTTTTATTTTTTTTTGTGTTGACTTTTTCCTATATTATAATGCTAAATCTATCCAACACAAAAAGGAAAAAAGGATAAGTGACATACCTGCGTATAGCTACTGTCATAGCCTCAGGGGAGGTGGCACATGGACAGATGACCTCAGGTTTCAGCCCATGGGCCTGAAACACGTTCAGGAAGGCATCGCAGGAAGACACCGACCCTTGACCAAGAGATAGGGGATTTAACATTTTACATCTAAATTGTGTCATTTGAAAGTACCTAGTTTTACAAGGCTGGGGGCACAAAGTACTTACAGGGGTTAGCACCATCAGCAACAATCAGCATACGTAATGAAGCCAAACTGGTGTCTCTCTGGTCCCGATGAGCCATCATGGCCCAGTGTAAATCACGGCACTTCACCAAAGCTATACGAGCTACACAAGAAAAAGAGTGACATGTTACAAATTTCTTATTAAAACTTTTATTTGGCATTACTCAAGCTGAGAAACAAGTGTTACCTTTGTGGTTGTGGACCCTCTGTACCCAGGAGAGAGGACACGCCTTCATAACTGCGTAGGGGACACTGATAGTGTGTATCCTGTTCATCACAGCCTGGAAAAAAACAAAACCTGGTTAAGCAGTTAATTCAGTATAATACCTGATTTTTCCCATTGTGACAAAACCCCCACATTGGTACATTCTACAAAATGTTGTTCTTGAATTACAGAAAACGTAAAAAAATATGATAAAAGGTCCACACACACTTACCGTGAGAACTCCATGCCACAGGCCTATATCCTTTTTAAAGTCCAAGACATTCACTAAAGTTTCCCCTTAAAATGAAGAGATAAACAAGAGGCTTCAGACTCTTAACAACTGTGTGGATGAAGAAACCTTCAGATGATGGATGCTGACGACACGCCCTGGCTTCACTCACCTTCACAGTAGTTGCAGGCCTGGGTCAACGCTTGGCAGTGGGTCAACATGGCTACTTTAGAAACAGCCACACCCACCACTGTGCCATCTTTACTCGCCTTGTACTACATAGTAAACACAAGAGGAACATGTGAATACTTGGCCAACCGCTCCACGCTTTTTCTTTTTATAATACCTTTTTGTCAGTATTATAAGCCTGCGGGTCAGGTGTGTATTAGTTTATATTTACGATGTTCCACTTCCGTGATTGCTCTGTTGCTGTTGTAAATTCTGCAGGATTTCCCTCTTTTCTGATGTCTGTTACCTTGTGATTAGTTTGCGTTGGAGATCTCTGAAGTGAAAATCTCAACAGCTAGCTAGAATCTGTACAATCTGAGTTCTCTGTTTCATGACTGAAAACAATTTTGATTTGTTATTGAGATTATTTTTTAGGCATTTAAGGCTTTTATCTGACAAGACAGGATAGATTTGAAATGGGAGAAAGAGGGGGAAGACATGCAGCAAAGGGCTGCAGGTTGAAGTTGAACCGTTGGCCACTGTGTCACGGACTAAGCCTCTTTACATGGGCGCACGCTCTACCAAGTGAGCTACCCAGGCACCCCTAAAACAACTTGAACGTACACGTTCCACCAAAACAGGTTCCTTCTCGAGGCTATTTTGAAAATGAAACTCTGACTGTTTTATTGCATGTTACGCAAAAAACACACCTATAAATTAATGAAGACAATAAGTACAACCCTTTTGAACCATGCACACTGAGCCTTTTTCCACCGTCAAACTAGCAAAAGTGGATTTGGATACGCCCTAAATGCACCTGCACCATGCTCTTCAGGCTGTACGCTTAGATCATTAAAATAGGGGCCCAGGTGTTAACGTTCCAAAAAAATTACATTTTCTTTTAATTGTGATGCAGAAGACAGACAGTTATTCACTAAAGTATAAACACTGGTTAATGCAATCAGCTGAAACACCAGTAAGCAGCTCTGTTACCTCTATATATGCAGGGTCAGTGTTGGCAGTGGGGATGTGTGGCTGCCAGTCTTTGGAAGGCTTGGTCAGGTATTTTGAATCTGTCACAACCCACTTTAGTCGAGGCCAGCCTATCAGAGAAAGACATCGGATCGGTAAAGTGATGTAAAGTCAAGAGGGCTTACATTATACTTCAGAATATAAAGAAGGCATTCTTTTCCCAACGTTATACAAGAATTTTAAGGACATCGATGCGTGAAATTGTTATTGTGACTTCTTCATTAATCAAACACAAGGTACATTGTATCCCAAAAACTCTGAAGGTGACCTGAGATAATGTTTAAATATTTAACAAACTTCACTAATCGTAGAAAGAGTGTAAAAGTGTATTGACCTTTAAACTGCAGTATTTCCCCAGTGGGTGTTTTGGGTAAACCCTTCAGGCAGATCTCACTTGTCAGAGCCAGGCCAACACCACAGCTACCGAGCAGAAACCCCACCTGGCTGATACCTACATCCTAAAATCACACACACACACACAGACACACAGACACACACACACACACACACACACACACACACAAAACATTCATAGTTGAACAGAAAGAAAATGTATTCTGTACTCACAAACTGGACATGTTTGATGGTTTTCTTACTTTGCGAGACAGTGGTACTTCAATAGGTACAGGTATAACTTCAGCTAGGAGGCAGCCATAGAAGGCCACCCAGAACATGCCAGGGTCACTGTTGGGGTACACCAGCGCCACCTAACAAGACATTAAACTTTTCATTCAGCACCTTTTTTTAATACTTCATAACATTGTGTTCTTTGTGCTAAATAAGTCTGTAAGTATGACACTTCCTCCGTTATATGTCTGTTGTGTGTAATGGTTGTCTGCTCTGTCACCTTGTCGCCAGGTTTGAGGATTTGCTCATTCTTAGTGCCCAGCTTGTTCAGGAGGGTGTATGCCAGCTTTACACTGCGACTCCACAGCTTCCCTAACAGACAGAAGGTGGGGCGGAGGGGAAGTTAGTAAGGGGGGGTAGGGGTCTGCCAAAATTATGTATGTCTCTGTTATCAAAAATGAACCTTTGAACTCTTAACAGGAACTCATTCGAAGTAGCTCTCAATATTACATAGCACATTAGTATATTAACAGTGTTGTGTCTCACCATAAGTCAGTGTACAGAGCGGTTTGCCTGTGATGTCAAGAGCAGTGAGAGCGGGGCTCTTTCCCTGTGTGGCCCCCCAACGGGCCAACGCTGCTTGCAGGGCTGGCGGCCAGTTACTGACCACTCCCAAAGGCTCCCCTTTCACCGGGATGACCTGTCGGCCCTCCGGCTTGGGTATGTTGGGGTCTGGCTGGGGCACTGTGAGAGAGACAATACAACACTTTTGGGTGTGTAACAGATGAATGAGATTGATTATGGGGGGCACCTGGATAAAATGCAGTCCACAAATCAGTGGGTGGCCTATACTGTAAATCAGTTTCACTGATTAAGCCTTTCAATTGACTTCCTCTTTAACCACTAAGGAAGCCGTTAGTTACAATTTAAAAACACTTAGCAAATGGTGGCTTATCAGTGTTACCCAATATGTTCTTGTTTAATATAGATAAATGTGTAAAGTCTGCACAAGTCAATCAAACTGAGGTTGTAATACTGTATAAGATGAAGCACAATGGAAAAAAGAAACCTTCAAAGCCACTTAATTAAAAAATGTAAAGAGCCAATAGGGAACACCATGGTGGTCGAAGTGTTTCAAGAAGCTGCGTACCTTCTACAATCTCCTCTGCGTCATCTGTGAAGAACTCGCTGAGTGGGGGCCTTTTGGGCCTCTTCAAGGTGTTGAGCAGCTGCTGGATCTTAGTGGACACTCTGCTGTTCACAGGAACTCCTATAAGGTCGATGAAGGTGGAGAAGGTGGAGAGGGGCAGCAGCAGTTCAAACACACAGTCACACACACAGTGGCTTTAACATCTAGTGACAAAACACTACATGTCTAAACTTGTTACCATCTCATAGTCTGCTGCTCTTTATCCCACAACACAATAGACTGTATTCTTTAGGTAATATTAAATTGATAATAACATCTTTTCATATTTCTTGGAAATGAAAAGCAGCATACGTACGTAGGTGGCAACACAAGGAAAAAAGAAAGTGAGAAAGGGGATAAAGGTTGTTTTTCTTGGTTTGGGATCACACGTGAGGATTCAGTCTGTGCGTGGGTGTTTTTTGTGGCTTTTATATAATCTTTAAGCTTTAAGCTTAAATAAGCTTTTTATAATCATTATAAAAATATCATCTAAGCTTTTTATAATCATTCATTAAAAAAAGGAGGGAGAGTAAGGGTACGACAGCAAACACAGAAGGCTACAAACATTATACATTGAGGGATTTCCTTACTCTGGATATTACCTCTTCCTATCAGCCAGTCAAATAAACATGTGACAGGGTAAAGAAAGATCAAGAAGAAAAGAAAGCAGTAAAGTCTGATTAATGATACATTGTGGTTGGAAGTCAAAACTTATTTTGAAGAAAGAAGAGATCTGTTAATGGAGTCAGACACGAGCCACCGCAAATACACACAGCAAATACAATTGTTATGTGGTGTAGTCGTTACCGTCCGCAGTCTCCATCATGCTCGAGCGGCTCTGCCCGCGGCTCATTCCTCGGACCACAGGATTGGAGGTTAGGTCAACCCGTGGACCTCTGGATGGAGGGGCCACAGCTGTCACATCTGGAGGGGGGGTGCTGTTCTCTGAGGGGGCTGCAGGTAACGTGGGAAGGACAGTCTGAACGAAGCCATCCTAATGTTTCCGCTTGCTTTCTAAGTATTGTTTGAGCGTACTAGAAAACAGTATCTATCATACACTAGGGCACATCCAAAAGTTTAAGATAATGTTCTTTTTGATCTAAATCCTTTCAGTGGAACAGCAGCTCCCTCAACTTCTACTAATAACAGTTGTAGTGTCCATGAATATATTTAAGTTATAAAATTAGCTGGGTGTCTCACCAATGCGACTCTGAGCCAGCATGTCCGTCACAGCTGCAGTGTGGGCTGAGGACTGAGGCTGGTGCTGTGGTTGGAAGGGAGGCTGATGCAGAGGTTGGTACTGCGGCTTGTACTGGGGCTGAGGCTGGGGCTTAGGCTGGCTCTGAGGCTGCGGCCTCGCCTCTCCATGGGACAAGGTGGAGGAAGCAGAGGAGGAGGTGGAGGAGCCCTGAACAGTGCGGTTGATCCAGGAGTCTGGGCTCTGCAGGTTGGGATTGACCATAGGTGGAGGAGGGACCACTGATGACTGCCTGCGCACAGATGTCTCATCTTCAGATCCTGATGAGGAGTCTGAGTGAAAGAGAGAGCACAACTTATAAATATCTAGCATTTCTTGGCTAAAGGTCAACTTTTTCTGAAATACAAGGAGTCCTGTCTTTCTTCCTGTCCTACCTGGTGGTGTGCGGGTTACCACAGGAGACTGGACATAAGTGGAGCGTCGTTTGGTAGGCATGGGCAGTGCCATCTTCTCCTCCTTATGTTTAGCCAGGGCAGCTTGTACTGCCTCACTATGGATATCTGCATACACAGAAAACAATACACATGTTGAGTTAGGAATGGCAAAATTGGATTGGATTCAAAGCAAAGAAAAAATGAAGGAAACAACAAAAAACGCTTTTAAAACTAACTCATCAACAGTTTGTCCACAACGTTTAGTCCCACTCTGTTTTCCTTACAAAACTTCTTTCTTTGTTTACTGGTTTAAAAGACTTTTAAACGTGAATAATATTCCTAATTGCAGCTTGAATGGTGTTATTATTTATATTCATATTTTATTTGTGCTGTGAGTCCTCAGGGGGGACAGAAACTACGGTTCAGACCCTAGTTCCTCAAGTCTAAAGGCAGCTAAATAATCCTGCATTCCTGGTGCCAACAATAACAGGAATAATAGTTAATGCAGTCATTTGTACTATTTGAATTCTGATCTGATTTATCTTTCCATAAAACCGGTGGGAAGATAAATTTGAACGGTTGTGAGAGAAGGAAAAATTATTGTTAACTCTGCTTTCAGCTCATAGACACATCCAACCTGCAACGACTTGAAGGCAAACCTCACTTTGTTGTAAAGGATGGTGAAGGTAAAAGGTATTGTAACCACTGCATCTTGTTTTGCCAGCAACATGTCTGGTTTGTTTCAGTGAGGCTTTGCTGACGAAGAAACAGCTAATTAAAATATCAGGAGAGAATCTTAGGAGGGTGATTGTGTTCTCCCACTGAAACAAGAAACCACGGTGGGAAGAGAGAGCAATGCTGTTTATGAGCCCACACACTTGCCTACACACAGTAATAAATGCAGAGATACTTTCACTTGATGACACCCACAGGCACATTAAAAACCTGAGCACGTGAACAGCCACACATTCAGACTGTGTAACAAAACATGTGCAACAAAAGCCCACTCACTGACAAATCACGTCTGTTAACTCAGGGACACAATTTCCATTCAACGCATTCAAACAAATCATCAAGCACAGCTCATCACACAGCAGCGGGGGGGAAGGGGAGGGGCACACAATTACATAACTGGCATTCTGCTAAACATCTCATCTGATCTGATTGCTTGGGACTAATTCATCTTCATAATGTGCCATCGTCCACCCTCACACAGGGGCGTCAGGAGAGCCTGACTCCTTACACATGTCTGAGAGGATGAGTGCTGTCTCTGTGATGATAAGCACGGTGGGGTATGTCTTACACAAGCGCCAACACTGAGATTTATAGGCAGCTGAAGGCTGTAAGGCTTAATCTGGTATTATCTTTTATACGTAACTCTTTGGTCTACTATTACACATTTGAATTAGTGAAATCATTCAAACATGTGTAACTATAGAGGCAGCAGCCTCAAACCAGTCGATATTGTATTTTGGTGAACGCACTACTGACAGTTTCTTTAAGAAATGGAGGAATCCCGTTGATGTGAGAAGTAATTATAATAAAGGTTCTCTGCAGCCCAGAGAATAGCTCCACGCCTTCATTTCTTTAGTTTCTCTTTATTGCAGTGATTTGCCAATTCTTCCTATTATGTGTTTATGCTGGGTCTTAGGACTGCACAATTAATCAAATTGTAATCACAATTTTGGCTTCCCACGATCAAATTGGCGGGATGGAGCGATTTTTTTAATGCATCATTCAGTTCATAGAACGCTCCATTTCCCACAACTCCGCTATAAGACTTTGAGCCATGAAATGTTAGGTGTCAGTTCAGGAACGTTTTAGCATTGTTAATCCAGTTACTAGTGTGACATGCAGCGATGTTTCTGTTGCCTCAAACGTCTGTTTTGAAACATCTGAGAGCAGCGCAGACATTTAAGTGGCACTGTAATGAGGTACCGAAATCCGCGTAGATATTTCGTCCGGTAGTTAACTGGCATATAAGTTCAACTTGAGAGGAATGTAGCACAAAACGGATGCACAATGTGGATGTATTAGCCGGAATGTAGCACAATATGAATGTAAAAAGCAGTTATGAATAGCCTATGTGACAATAAAATTAGTTTTGGTTCAAATCAACAAATAGTTGTGATAATTAATTGTAATCTCAATATTGATCAAAATAATCGTGATTATCATTTTGGCCATAATTGTGCAGCCCTAATGGGTCTCTTTTGAAACGTTCAATTTTTCAGCCATGGATTCACCGTGACGTCACAAGTTTTTAAATCGTATTTATCAGCTCGAGGGAAGGTGTTAAACTTCATGATAATGTTGGAGAATGTAGCTTGTGGTGCTGCTGAACTGTATTGCTGTTACACTGATAGGTCCATCCATCCACTTCATCCGCTTATCTGGTGTCGGGTAGCGGGGGTAGCATCTCCAGCAGGGGACCCTAAACTTCCCTTTCCCGAGCCGCATTAAATTTACTACACCTGTAAGTGATGTAGCAAAAGGTTTTTTATATATTATAGCCTAATTGAAATGGTTCTGTACCAGAGAACATTTAACATGGATGGCTCATTATATGGCAAAAGGCTCATCATCCATCTCATCATTGGTCTATGATCTTCTCCTCTAGGCCTTCTGTTTCAACTCTACATCAACGCCACACTTTTAAAGGGGAAGACAATACTATACTACTTTCCCACAGTCCAGACTTGTTAAATTGCACTCTTTCAATTTTCTCTTTATTTCTATTCATTTTTCAGCACTATCTGCATCCACCAAACTCCAACCAACCAGACCTTAAGATTTGTCAACCTTGTATGTAGCATGCTGGAGTGTGAGTTGTTTTACATGAGAGACAAGATTTTTTTCTTACAGGCAAGCAGGAAGAGAGAGTTTAGGGAGTTTAGGTTTTCCTTGCCTTTAGGGAGGATGCTTTCACAGTCTGAACCTCAGATAACCAACACTCTAACATCCTCCTTACTTGCCAAGTGTTCTTTCACCTTTACTCTACTACTCCATTTTCCTTTATACTCGTCGGTGTCAGGTTCCCCGTCAAGATCTGTGTCCCCCCCTGTTCTTCTCACAGCCTCCTCACACATAGCCAGGCAGTGACATCACTCTGACATCACAGACTGGGGGACCTTACTGGGGGGCTTCCCAGCTGCCACTGTACTGCCATCTGTCTCTCTCTCTCTCTCTCTCTCTCTCTCTCACTCACTCTCACACACACACACACACACACACACACACACACACACACACACACACACACACACACACACACACACACACACACACCATACACCACACGCACACACAAGCACACACACACACACACACCACCGCACACATTCTTTAATTGGTCTCTTTGAAACAGCCCAGTGTCTGAACCAAAAACCAGGTTGGCTCAACAAGTGATGCTTGTTATAGGTTACCAGAGGAAACCATACGTAATCGGTTCATCAGAGGGTTATTTGGGGGAAAAGTGAAGCTGGATGCAGTTTTTTGATGTTGGGAGTTCAAACCTGATCTGTAGCGGTCATCTCTGGTTCCTCCACTGCGATGTGTTCTGCGGGAGCGACGTTCTCGATAACGGGACGAGCTGGAGGGGGGAGGGGCGTGGCTAGAGGAGGAACTGGGAGCAGGAGGCTGAACGTCATTCTGACGGGGCGGCTCCACTGTCAAATACACACAACAAACATGTGTTAATTAATATTTTTATTAACATATGAGAATCTTGCTTCTCAGAGTAATTTCTCACGCTGCCCTAACATAATCTATGATTTATGTCAGTTGATACAGCAAAATATAGAAGAAGGCTGTGGAATTCCCCAGTTGCTAAAAGGAAAGTATTTTGAAAAATCTTACATACTTTTTGCCATATTTTCGGAGAACAGTAATGTTGCTGATATAGGCTATAGAGAAGTGGATAATGTTTATATTATTATGGAATTGGATAAACTTTTGATTGTAATTTTGTCATGGTTATGTTGTTTTTTTCTTGTTTCCTGGTCTACTGCCTCATGTGTTCTGTTATCTGTGCTTTGCCATGTGTGTATTATACTTAGTTTCCTTCTTTAACTTTCGCGCCTTTGTGATTGTCTGCCCCACCCTAATGCGTTCCACCTGTTCTTCAGCCCTCATGTCACTTGTTCCTCGTTTTACCCTCGTTACCGTGTGTATTTAGTCTCTGTGCTGTCTTTGTCTCTTGTAGGTACATTGTCTTCCCTCCCTGTCTTGTGTCTTACTGGTTGTTTTTGCCCTTTCATGTCTTCTGGTTTGCCTGTTTGCCTCAGGACACCTTCATTTGTAAGTCTTTTGTTAAAAAAAATCCTCTACTCTGCATTTTTGGGTCCATGCTTTGCTTTTCTGACAAATTTAGGCGGGGCTGCAGGTATTTTTCTTTCTACCTTTTATTATTAGGGGTCCAAGCCCAATAGGGCCCGGAATCGCGTTTGCAAGGCAATGCCAGATCCAGCGGAGCTGTGGAACTCTATTGATTTCCTAAGGTTTATTTTTCTCCGCTTAAAACTGAAACTACAGCCTAAACCCTATATGGGGGGGGGGGGGTGTTGCCGTTTTCAGAACTGGTCCAGATCCCTGCAGTAGACACATTCTGCATACAGCTCACAATTTATTGTTTGTGCTCCACCATCAGTGGGATGAGGGGAGATTAGCAGAGAGAGTGTAGCCTACCACTGGGGGGCAGCATTGAGCACGGTCAGGTCTTTATGCATGAAATCATTGTCATTTAGAAACATTGATTTATGTAACATTGACTAAAATCTACATCTATAAAATATTTCCCACAATAATTTTGCAATACAATGATTTAAAAAACACATGTCACATTTCTCTTGTAAGTTAAAGCATGTGTTTTCTTATGTGCATAACCACAGAAGTAAGATTTAAAAAAGAGGGGAAAGTTATGCTTGCCCATAAAAAAAAAAAAAAAGAATGGAAAAAAAAAGGTTTTTACCTAGAGTTTGGGTGATGTATGGAGCCAGGAGTTTGGTCCTTTTCTTCTCATAGCCCTTCTGTGTGATGTCACCTTGTAGAAGATGATAGAACATGTGACTTTACTAACAGAGCATGATAAGGCGAATCAAGTTACGTATATTTGAAATAAAAATAAATTAAATTTATTGTCACCAGCACTAACATTCAGCATCTTTTTTTCTATTGCGCTACATACCAGATATTTCTATATTTGTGATAAAAAACCCATCTAAATAAATGACTAGTGCTGTGGTAAGGGCAACATTTTGCCAATACCCTGAACACTTTTGATATATCTATGTTCTCTGATGTGTCTCAATGTGATCTATAACCACATCTTCAAACACAACAATGGCGATAGAGCAACAGAGAGCGGAGAGACAGGTAAAACAAAATGTTGTAACAAGAAGGTGGAGATACAGATGGATGCACACAGTTGTTGTAATAATCTCCAGAGATAGCTGAGGGCGTAAAAGCGGTGGCTCGGTTCCAGCCTTGAGTATGCCATGAAAGGGGAAAACAAGGCAGGACTAAATTTGGAAAAGTACGGAAGCGTGGGCAAGAGATGGGATGATTCAGAAATGCAGAAAGAAAACCGAGAGGCATTAAAAGCAAAGGACAGGAATGGTGTGAGACACAGATGAAAAGGGAAAAGGCCAAGAGCACAGAGGAGGAACCGACGGGTGAGTGACGGTGCATCCAGAGGACAGAAGTGGAGGAATCTCCACTCACAAGTGGTAGAAGAGAAAAATGTCCCTCCTGTCCCTCCTGCCGACAGCCCATCTGCCTCTTCCTCAACCCCACCACACTGAGCTTCTCGGCTGGCCCTAAAGCGATGTAGTTACTCTGCCAAATTCCTCTGTGGGCAAAGTCGTCAGGTTTTCAGACTAAAAATCCATCTGGAGAGCCTGCACTTCATTCAGTGTCCACCAATCATCATCATTAAGTCCGGCCCGATAACCCAGTGACTTACAGTATGTAAAAGTGAAAAAGTCCTATGTAAAAAAAATTTCAAAACAGAAAACTACTAAAAGCCTGAGACTGTTTGTGTAGTATCCCTGGGTTCTTTCCACTCAGTGTGATATTGGCCTGTGTGACAGGTGATCATTTTGTGACCAGCTGTGACTCCTTTGCAGTTGTTTCATCTCCTGGAGCTCGGACAGTTAAGCTCTGATTAAAAAATGATGCTGCTTAGACACACAGTGATGAAAGCTTAAAGATGTCTGCCACTTTTCTCGCCTCTTCCCAGTTACACCACAAAGGACAGGATTAGATAAGGATTTTATTGGCAAACTGACACAGGTGAACAACAAGGGTTGTGCCGATGGACGTCCGTCGTGATGGCTGGCCCGTATCAAAATAGAGAGCCACCATGGTGATGCCACGCCCCCCCACCCTGTCAAACACACGTTAATCCTAGTGGCGGGCACTGGACGGGAAATTGACAATTAGATTGGTCTTAAACTACCAAAGACACATGTGTTAGGCTTTGCGCTGTGCTAGATAGAGCCCCTTAAATTGAAGCTACTTTTTTACCCTTATATGCAACTTATTAGTGAAAAAAAACCTAGCTTTGAGCAGACTGACAGCATACAGTCTCTCTCTCCCTGTCAGTTGTAGCTCGCTCTACCTTCTAGTAATTTTGGACACAGCGGTCTCGAGCGAAAGAGAAAAGGCGTTAATGGGGAACAGTATCACACTTTCCTTTCTCCCTTCATTGGACTAAGTTTGTCGACATTACTGTGTGTGTGCTGTAAGTGTTATTATGATGTAATGTAGGATTCAGGAATGTACGTTAGCAACAGTAGGCTAATTTACGAGGGTGCTATTCTATGTGGGAACTGTTGTTGCACATCTGTTCATGTGCGCTGTAAGAGTTATGTTTCTGTTTACTGAATGTGTTATTCAGTGTAAATATAACCCAGCATGTAGTTTAATCTCAGTAATGATGGTATCTTTGGTAGTTACTGTCACTCTGTTAAAGGCAAACGTTCGTTTTTAGATCACGGAGATCTGATTGAGTATAGACTTTACGGCACTGTAGTTACCGTAATTCTTCAAATAAAGCCCAATAGTCAATTAAAAGCCGGGCCTCTTATAGGAGACGGGGGCGTGGTAAACACGGACAAATAAAGGCGGGCCTCAAATAAAGGCCAGGGAAAAAATAGTGTGGATAATCTCCTAAATCTTTTCATGTAATGTGCATTTAAGTTTACCGTAATGTATATGTCTACCAGTTTAATATTAATACATTCATCCTTTTTTTCTAGGTTATGGTACTCATGTAAAGTATTAATTTCCTACCAGTATTTTAGTCAGTGCGGCTGTACATGTTACTACAGACTACACTCATTTAGTGACAGCAGAGAGTGACGGATTTTGGTGCACGGACTTTTTAAAAACAAAACATAAAACGTTTTAAAATTTGCGGAGGGAAACTCGGATGAAAAAGCTGTGAGACACTTCAACATTGACCCCAGGAGGATCCGATACTGGAAGAAACAGAAGGATGAGCTGGCGACATTAGCCGACAGGAGCAGAGCACAGCTAGCTAGCCGGAGGTGGGTGGAAAAGAGTTAGCCTAGAGCTAGAAACGAAGCTAGCTAGCTACCGTCTGTAACGTTAATCAGATACTGGTGTAACTACTGTATGCTCTTATCGTAATCTACCAGCAGTAATGTAGTACCTGTATTTGAAATAAATACCCGGTACATATGACCCAAATTGCTCTGTTACACTTCTAGGTGTTGATGTATATGGGGATATTTTTGCAAATGTTTCTTAAAAAATGAATACTCTCTGTCCACTGGAACACCACGGCTTTTCATTTAAAACGGTTATTTAAAACAATTATACTTGTGAAACAGATGGAAGTAGAAATAAATATCTGCCTCTAATAGAAGCCTACTTCAAATAAAAGCCGGGTAACTTCTGCGGTTCAGGCACCGGCTTTTATTTGAGGGATTACGGTAAGTGAAAGTGTTTTACTGTAAACATCGTCAACTGCCAATTTAGGGGACATCGCTCAACCCGATGAACGAGTGCACACAGCACAGCCCTGGGAGCTGGGTTATATAGGTTTATCAATCACAATATTATTAAATATACTGTATATCACAATATTAAAAGGATAGTACTGATTTACTACAACTTTAGTCTAATTTTCTAGGTTGTAGACTTGGCCAGAAAACATGAGCTGTCCCACAATCAGATCATTTGTAAAGAGTTTAACAGTTTGTTCAAGACTTAACTTTTAAATATGATCTATCTACACTCTATCTATCTAACAACTGGATAAACTATCTGCAGAGGAAGATAATGTGCTTTGGACAAAAGGTACAGAACAGTTACTAAATGGACCTTGTTACGAGATTGTTGCCGACTGCCGTTTCCAACGTCAAGAATGGATTTTCAATCTCCACAGATGCCGGATTATCTAAACTACTTTTGTATGAAGATAAAATCAAATCTGAACATGCACACTGCGTCTCTAATAATATCTCCCTGTACAATATATGCCAACTTTTTACCAGTAATTCAGTCTGTAAACTGTGATGGATGTTTACAACAGACAGTTGGGTTATCATTCTTTGTCACCTTTTTTGCTCTTTGAGATAAGTTCTGCTAACATTGGAGATTGTTTAAAATCTGCATGACTGTCCTAGCACTTGTTTTTCTTACCCTGTCGGAACTCTGTTTTATAGAAATGTTGCATTCCCAGATCTGAGAACATTTTAATTTTTAATAGGATTGATGGTCAGTTGCCTTACTTGATCCTCAGTGCTGTAGAAATATCAGCAGATGGCAGATATATACCAACAAATAGCCTTAACACAAGTCAAAAAAAAAAATGTAAAGACAAAAGCTAACTGTTGTAATTTTTAACACAATTTTCTTGGAATATTTACTTGTGGATAACAGAAATAGTAAAATAACATTTGATTGTATCGTCTCGATACAACTCCACAAAAGACACAACACAGGTCAAACGCCACATTCACTGAATGGTCTACTAAGCTTTAATTTTAACATCTTTACATCCATAACGGTTCTTTAGCACCCACCAATATGTCAGCAAAATGCACAAATGAGCTGACAAAAATGAGAGTGCTCATGTTTAGAGGACATTGCCTGAGAGCCAATTCAACACAGTATCTACTCAGGGACTTTTCTTCTTAGGAAAACAGGGAGAAAAAGCAAACACTTCCATAAGTAATGCATGAACGGTACAGTTGGCCTCGCTCAGTCACATGATTTATTTTTAGTTCATGTGAACAGGCAGTTTCTCTGCAGAAACACAGGGAGAGAGAGTAGGGAGGGTTAGGTTTGTGGAGTCGTTGATGGGGGAGGGGCTGACTTGGCATTAAATGAATCTCAATGTAATCACTCTTCCATCTGGATGATTTGAAATCCATCTGTTTTTAATGGTTGCATCATCAGATCCAAGTCGGTTCCAGCAGTGGGAACTGAAGAGTTAAATCTCTTTAAAGTGCCCATATTATGAAAAAAAAAACATTTTCTGGGATTTGAGGTGTTATTTTGTGTCTCTATGCTTTGACACGCGTACACACTTGGGAAAAAAACAAACATCCATGTTGTTTTGAGCGACAATCGAGTTCTGAATGTGTCCCGTCTTCGGGTGAGCTGTTCAAAATCTGCACGGCTTTCTACGTCACTAGCTGAGATGAGGTGGCTAACTGTAGCATGCTAGCTCGTTCTCAATGGCAAAACACTGCTACAACACACACTAATTCACCATAATCTACAAAAGAACTTAGCCTACATGTCCCTGTTCTGCAGGTATTCCACAAGTGTGCTCTCGTTTAGAAGAAGTCTCCCAGCTAATCCTGCCTTGTACTGACCAAAGTTGGAGAAAGTTATCTAGCTGATGTAATCTTACCTAGCTTCTGCGCATGTGCGATTTTTGAAAATGAAACCATGTAAACCTATTCCTGTACAACCTCAACATACAATAATAATATGGGCGATTTAAATGGGTGCATCCAATCAGTGAACTACAGGTGAACAGAGCTGCATAATATCAGACAGGAAATGAAAATGTGGCAAAAATGGCAACTGGATTATAAGCAAAATTAAAGAAGCCTTTACAATATCTGTTTCTTTTTAAATCTGTTCCTTTCTGCTAACAATTTATAGTCAAATACACATTGAGAGATCTGCTTTATAGGCAAAGCACAGCTCAGCTGAGGGCCTCACTTGTTTTTGTCACTCAGTTTTATATATTTAATGCATACAAACATGTCAGTACACCAACAGTATAGAGACATAAAGGGCAAAACTCCCTACCTTATAAACCCTCCAATCAGTAAAAAACTCATTGTTAACTCATTTTCTCGCAGTAACCCAGTCATGTCTGCCTGAGGGTGGAGGTCACAATCAAACCATTTCAGTGACAAGCCCAAAAGTCTGACTTTGCACAAAGCTGCCAGAGTTCTCCTCTTTTGTATCGGTTTGACAAATGCATTGGTGAAAAAGTCTCATTCAACTCGGAGCGCATGTTTGATTTTTCCAGTGTGCAGAGAGAAACATCAAAGCTGTGCCTTCTCCATGCCCCACACACTCACTAGCCTCAGATTATTTGAATTGCAGCGAGACTGCTCTCTCCTTCTACCCCAAAGGCACTCCGTCTGAATAGTAATTAGCTACCAACCTCTATTCTCTTTCCCTGCTTTTTTCCTCCCCCTCATTCAGTTGCTTTTTCAGGACAACAGCTGAAACACATGTCGACACCTGCTCGGCGAAAATGTTCCAAACATGTGAAATAATTGAAGATAAGATGTCACACAACACCACGTTAGGCTCCAAGACAGATCTTTAAAGTGTCTCAAGTGTGTTATTTTAATGAGGGGGTATTGATATGTATACACACACACACACGTTGCCTGGAAGGGATCAAACATTTGGGATCATATTTTTAAGGCTTTTTCCTTTGTTGTAGTTACAGTGGATAGAGATGGATGGGAGAGAGATGGAGTGACAACACACAGCAAAGAGCCACAGATCGGATTCGAACACTGGCCGCTGCCGGACTCAGCCAACATGGGACAAACACATGGGACAAACACTCTTACTGGGTAAGCTAGAGGCCACCCTTTGGATCATATGTTATCATCTACATAATGTGGCATGTCCGGTGTGTGCCAATGCATGTGTATACTTGCTGTGTGCTTGTGAATGAGCAAAAATCTTAGGGGAGGAGCCAACAGTTCACTGTGCATGTTGAAACGGGACTCCATGCGTGCAAGGTTAATGTGTGACTGACTTTCAAGGTGATAGCATAGACCACATTCAAAACTTATTAAATCTTTAATAATGCACTAAGCATCCAACATTTTACTCTGATCTCCCTTTAGGCAGCTTTAAAGTTGGAAAAATCATCTTATGTCACACTTTTGTTCCAGTTCTTCCTTCCCGCTTGAATGTTTAGGCTGTTTTTTGTTTTTTTTTGCTAAACCACAGTGGGCACAACTGAAGCCACATGCACAAAACTCTAACTACAGTCTGCACAGCAGCAGCTCATGTGGACCAAACTCTGGTTTGTTTTTCATTGCTTGAACACAGTTTTCAAATCTCTACACACTTATGCCATGGCTTAACCACAACCTGCACAACACTGTGGATTTACAGCACTTTGTTAAGATGCTAACACACTGCTGTCACAACTGTTAAACACCCATTCAGAACTGAATAGATTTCAGTCTGGTTTCTATCAAACACTGCTCATTGGAATTTTAGCTGAAAGCCTAAGCAGGTGTCTTGTTTTAAACTTTATTAAACATATACGTTGATTGGTGTATACAAACACCGAACAATTATAACAATTATACACTGTAAAACAAAATGTGAAAAACACTACGTTTACTATAGCAAAACTGCGTTCTTATTGTTTTTCAAAAAGTAATGGAGGTGAAAGCAATGGAAACACCACAATCATTAGTATTTAGAGATGATGCAGACACCCAATGTGATGGAGAAAACTTGCTGCATGATGCTGGCGAGAGGCAGGGTTAGTTACTCTGTTCTTTGTCACTGTTATGTAACTTTAGTTTTTTTTTTCAATAATTCCATTAATTAATAGAGACAAAATACTGTGTTGAAGCAAACTGCTGATTTTCGTTCCTTCTTGTTTATCTTAAGTAAAAATTGGTATATTACATAAATCTATAGCTTTTCTTTAAAGAAACTATTGAGTAGTGTGAAGTCACTCAAATTGTTCAAACTGTAAAAATGAAAAGTTTGTATTTTCTGTATTGGCGTTTGATGCTAGAGTTTTTACTCTCAGTGTGTTCTGTGTGCCGGTGTGTATTATCTAGATGAGGATTGTTCATAGTGTTTTGCTGCACTGAGCCTGTTTTGAGACATGTGTTAAGAGTTGTGTTGCTTGGAATGTGTTTTTCAGCTGATGTGAACTGTTCATCTGTTTTGCACATGTAGCTTCAGTTGTGCCCACTGTTGTTTAGCAAAAAATTGTTTTTTATTTTTAGAAAGGGAGGTTAATCAAATCTGAGTTCCAGTTTTCACCCGTAATATTATAGGTTACCTGGGGTAAAAATATGAAATGAATACACTATATTAGAGCTTACGCATTGACAGGAGCAGCAATTTTCTCCCACACCAATTCTTGCCATTTTGCAGAAGCAGCAGGGTTGCTTTTTTTGTTAACAAAATATGTATTCAAACTTGCTGTATGTACTAATGAGTAGTTCCAGGTCCAGAGGGGTAAAGTATGCCAATCAATTTGTTTGTGGTTGTTGCCATGGTGAATCTAAGTCTCATGGCTCCATTCATGCTGCCGTAAAATTGTGGTGGTGCACGCACTTAACTCTGAGTCAACCACTCAGAGTTGATTGAACCAACCCAAATCAGCTGTTCTGGAACCAAAAACTCAGTTTCCCATCTCAAGATAAATCACCTCACAGTTCAGGGTTAAACCCCCTTCCTAAAGTGGGGCCCTGGTCAAGAAGGCTAGTCTGGATCAACGGAAGTACATCCGGGGGGGTCACCCACTCGCCGGATGTTCAGCTTTGTCCCTAACCTTACCTTCCGCTCTCTGTGTGTTGCCGTCCTCAAAATTAACAAATAAAACACCAAATCTCGAGCTTGCAAGCCACACGCTGTTTGACCACAATTTTAATTCTGCAATGAGCCAGGCCTGCTTGGTTCATTCAATGTATGATTGTGAAGAATTACAAAGAATATGTCTACGCCATTATATATGTCACTGAGATGTTTTGGCGGGATTGATGTGGACAAAGTACACACGGCGATACAGTGGTAAGAGCAAATTACGTTTTACCAAATATCCAGCTAATTTAAATTGCTCACATGTATTGTATGAATAGTTAACTTCTTTTAATATTTCATTTGCCGCTTTGTTTAGCGGGGTGCAAATGTTCCACTAAAAGAAGTTCCTTCCCAAGACCATTTTGCGGAGCCACCATCACTGCTTACGGAACTTAGCACCACCCAAGACAATTGTGTTTGGTTTAAAGAAATGAAAACAACCCAGAGAGGATTTTCTCCTTTCCCTTTATGTATGTGTGGTGTGACGATACCTTACTCCACAGCGCTGTGGAGCGGCAGTGCAACACTGAGAAGGCTCACCAGTGTCCCTTCTTCTACGTCTCTTTTCTCTTTCTGAGGTTTATTAAAATAGGCTAATGATTGTGTCAAAACCATGCGACATAGTTACCGGAAAAGTGCTATAATAGACTTCAATGGTCTTTGTATAGTAAGTATTATGGCGTCGCTTTGTCCGTTTCTTTAACTGGCTATGGGTGCACACCGTGTGTACGAACGGCGTGCAGCATTGCCAGGGACACCTCTCAGCCCAGCAAAACACTGTTTGCCCTCCTGCCCTCTGGCAGGCGCTACAGGACTCTTTATTCCAGGACCAGCAGCTTCGGAGCAGCTTCTTCCCCTCAGCCATGGATGATGTCACTACCCGATGTGTACTCAAGTGGAGATTTGAGTTATGCACACTGCAGATGTGAGATGGACTTATATAACAAAATGTGTTTACTGCTGGCTACAAGTTAGCAATTAAACACAACAAAGCCTGCCACTTGAATGGCGTTTTGAGCGAATGACAATAAAGTTCAATCTAATGTTATTATTCTTTCACCGTGCATTATAGTTCATAAGGAGAAGATTTACATGTACATATTGACTCAGAAATAATACTGGTATTACAGGTATTGGTGAGTTAAAGAAGTGCTTTAAAAAAAGCCTGAAGCCCTAACACACACACACACCTGCAATTCTCAAGTGATTCTCTCCTTCTGGAGTAGGAGGCAGGGTGTGCCCAACTCAGGTGAATCATGTTTCACTCCACACACTCGTAAACTCCAACAGGGAGTGACAACCAAAACACACACACACACACACACACACACACACACACAGAAACACAGAAACACAGACACACAAACACACACACCCCTTCAGGGCCAGTAGAAGTAATGACAGGGGTTACAACGCATAACAGCAAAGAAGTGCATCCAGTTAACTGAGAAATGACTCAGGCAGTGCCTCCCTCCCATCTTCTTCAGTTTTTTTCTTCTTTGTGCACAGCAGATGAAATAAAAGAGGAGGGTGTGGCTGAAACACACACACACACACTCACCCACACACACACACACACACACACACACACAGAGTGGCAAAGCTGTTGGCAACATGACACCTACAAGAGCATGTTTTTCTGTAGGTGTATATGTAAGCCAAGTGATATGTATGTCTCTGAAGCACAGAATCATTCTGTTCATTCAAATAAAACTACCAAGTGATGGAGAAAAAGGTGTAAAATGCTGCCTGTAAAGTTTAAGAGACTTTTATTCCTTTTCTTTGTCACCAAAGCTTATCTCAGACTCCGCAGTCAAGTCAACTTTTATATTTGAAAAAACACCTAAATACATAAGGGAGAAAAATGGAAGAAACATCAAGAGGTGACATTTAAAGAGGAAGTCCCTCCTCCTCAACCACTAACTGCAACAGGCACAATATGTGGATGAATATGCATATACACAAATGAATGTAAAGCTTTTACAGTTAGTAGGAAAAAAAACTGGATTATCAGTAAATATCAGTTCTTTTTTCAGATCAGAAGTGTCATATAGGGTGGGCCGGGTTAGGGTGGGTCCCCCTCATCAACTCATAAAATCACAGGCTGTCCAACTTTCTTACCAGGATGGATGCCTTCAGTGGCTTCTATTAGTTAAATGAATGACTACCTGAGCTGAGATACCTGGAAAATATACCACAGTCACATATTTTCTGACTTTATGAGGATTGCCTGGATGCCTCGACCTGCATGCTATTCTAATGCTGTATGGGATACGGAGGTCTGCACCGAAACCGCTACATTTCTCCACCACATTGGGAGCAGCCTTTGAGCAACAGAGTTTTGACTGAAGGGCCGAAACCTCATGTTTCCTCTTTAATGGTTTTAACAGCTTAGCGCATTCAATTGTGTAACTGTATGTGCAGCTCCAACATACAACTGTTCTAATCTGGAAAGGGTTTATGGAGAATTTACAAAGTGACAGTGTTTGTGTATGCAGGGGGGCACCACATGGTCCGTATCCATAGAAACCAGACCCATGTGGCGCTGCATGAGGGAACATGAGATGTAAAACCATGGTGATGATACAGGACAGCACCATATGATGAGGGCGGCCACATAGAATGCAATAGGACGCAACTAAGAAACAAAGAGTGAGATTATATTACATCTACAAAACAAAGGCTGTTTGTCAGTCAATTTACAGTTAATTAATCAACAACAAATCAATAAAGTTTTTATCAAGTAAATGCTAAACTTTCACTGGTTTTAGCTTCTCAAATGTGAGAATTCACTTCTTTTCTCATTGTTAACTTAATATATGAAGACGTCCACTTGGCCTATGGGAACTTTTGATTAGGGCTGCGACATTATATAATTATTACTGACAAATATGCCAGTCATTTATTTAAGTAATCAAATCAGACAATTGAGGAAGATGCCCCTCATCTTTTATGTCGACCAGCAATCTAAAACACCAAATAATTTAACTTATGATACAAAATATAAAAAGGCACACCCTTAATTTGCTTGACATTTTCATTGATGAAAAGATTTAACTTGGCAACCAAATATTTATTAGCCAATGTATTTTTTTTACACACACACACACACACACACACACACACACACACACACACACACACGTCTGTTAGCCTGTAAGATAGAGAGAAACTTTGATGAAATGGTAGAGGACTCACTGGTGCAGAGTCAGAAGCACATGCTACAGGCAGTCTGGCTGCAGCTACTTCCATTTGGCATTTTTTTAAATAATAAATAATTCAGTGAACAGCACAGTGACCTGACCACTACTTATTCCTTTCTTTTATCTACAAGCTACAGATGTAAAAGAACAAATACATCAGAGGAAGGTTTATTTGAATACCAGAAGGTTTAGTAAAGGACATCTTTAAAGAAAGAAGAGATTGAGAGTCCACACACAGTTAACTGTTGACTTGAAGGTGAGATGGTTCAGCTACCCGGCTGACAGTGCGTGTCTGTGCGGAGGTGTGCGCTTGAGTCTCATCTAAATTATTTAGTCTTTTTTGTATACAAGGCTTCAATGCATCCCCAGTGTTTGTGTGCATGGGGAAATTAGACTCACATATTATACTACCAATTAATATCCAAAAATATAAGAAGAGAACAATTGCGTCCTGGTGTTGATACTGTTTGACATGGGTAGCAGAGGAGCAGGGTTGGGTATTGAACTTCAATACTGTTAGGCACCAACCGAATTGCCTCCATTGTATTGAGTATCGAAACTTTACTTTACCCACAGACACGGGGCTCACGTGTGTGTTGTTGTATTTTGAGAGGCTTGACTGCAGTGTGCGTCCCAGTGTTAAGTAAAATAATGAAAAGAGGTTTGTACCGTAATGTTATTTATTTTTCTTTCTTTTAGAAAAACTGGTGTCAAAAAAAGTATAATTCAGCAACCGGTATTGAAGTCACGGTACCACTATCGTAAATTTTTTAACGACACCCGGCCCTACAGAAGAGTCCCCTTTTTTGTGGTGTAAAACCATGCCTGTGGACTGAAGAACTGATCGGAGACCAGCTCCTCTGCAACAGTTAATGAGCTTCTCAATAGATTGGCTAAATCAGCATGCTTCCTGTCCCTGTCAATGTGGGTGCAAACACATGCATGAATAACTGCTTACATAAGCATGGCCACACATATGTGCACATACACAGCCAGAGCCCATCAGCCCTTAAGGATACATTTGGTAATATTGTTATTTTTTATTGTCAAAAAAATCCCATGAATATCTGAAAACCAGCAATGATCTGATGCTACTAACAAGTATCCAGAATGTCTGTGTATCCAGTTTATTCCTCTGTGTAATAGACCTACACTAAAACTTTCAGAAACGCAGTTGGCATCAGTGGGCCAAATCTTTTTACTGGATGACATGTTCCTTTGTTATCGGCACTGTAGTTAATTTCCCACTAAGGCTGCAACTAACAATTATTTTCATTATCAATTTATCTGCCAACTATTTTCTCAATTCATTGTTTTTCCTATAATTAATGATAAATAAAAGCATCAAATCCTCAAATGGCAAATGTTTGGTATTTTTACTATTCAATTTATTTTTTTGTTTTATTCCAATTCGATTTTATTTATAATATCAATTCATATAAAGAGTTATCTCGAGACACTTTACAGATAGAGTGGGTCTCCATACACACTCCATAATTTACAAGGACCCAACAGTTCTAGTGTTTTCCTTTGGAGAAAGCAACATTGGCGAGGAAAAACTCCCTTTTAAGAAGAAACCTGGGACAGACCCAGGCTCTTGGTAGGCGGTGTCTAACCGGCTGGTTGGGGTTCAAATGAAGAGTGACAATAACAGTCACAGAAAATGACAACAGATGTATCAAATTATTTTCGAAATTGATTTTCTGTTGATCGACTAATTGTTTAAGCTCTAGATCCCACATACATCATCTAGCTTCCATAAATACTACACTAGTGCACTAACTGTATATTAATCCAACGCTTACTCCTCTTGGAAAAAAGTTTGCTAGAAATCTGAGTGCCAAAGACGAGGTTGTAAAGCTGAAATGTATTGAAATTTAGACTAATGCCATGTTGTATTTCATAGCCTTGTATTTCATAGCCTGACAGATAGAGCGAAGGCAGCGGTGGTGTCAGGGTGGAAGAGAGAGAGATCCCCAGCAGCAGTCCTGGCCCAGAGTGACTCACAGGCTAAATGAGCCAGGCGTGTTGCCCCCTGATGCTCTGTGACCTAGATTGAGAGACACATGCAGGACTGTAATCTCTCATTTCCCTCCCTCTCCTATAGTATGGAACAGGCTGCAGAGATGAAAACCTGCCTCTCAACAGAAGCAGCAGCATCGGCATAACAGGCTGACGGCAGGATGGATGTTAGTCACAAGAATATCCACACATCCACTTATCAGCCTGGGCAGCAGAGAGCGAGACAGCAATCAAATTGAGGAATACAGAAAATGCCTACATGTAGGCTAGCTGTGCAATCTGTGCAGAGCTGTTGACCTTACTGAATATGTGACAGTGGTCACAGTCATTGACAGGGACTGTGCAGATGGCGTGAATCACAGGTTATGAATAGGGCTGTGTGTCATTTGAAATGTATCGATAGTGGTGTCAATACATCCGAGTTTCACACCATGGTTTTAGCCATGCTAGCGACTTGAGGTACAGCCTTGACGGTCAGTAGTTCTATTCGTATAGGCTTCGCCCACTAAGAGCTGATGCTATGAGAAGCCCCTGACTGCAGACCCGCAGACACGTTGAGGGGCGGGGTTAAACGTTTAACCCCGCCCCTCAACGTTTAACCCGACCATTCTCCAGCATTTGACCCTGCCATTTCATCGCAATATCAGAGTGAATTTAGCGGTATGCACCCACGCTTCGGACAGCCCTTTTTAATCAATAAATAATGGAAGTAAGTGTGACTTTTATAGTTGTTTAGTTTTCAAAAACAATTTAAAAAGCTGGTTATGTCTATTTTAATGTTTCTGCACAAATTGAGCAGGCTGAGGTTCGGATTTGATGACTTGCTCCCTTCTTTAACTGTCTATGCTTGCTCCAAGTAATCTGAAAGTGTGGAAATTATTTCCATTGAAGGACAATGTCACAGTTGTTGTGTGCATGGACGGTCTCTGACTCATCTGCAACCAGGAGATGAAGGAGAGCTCAGATCCCCAACACCTAGCACATCTTTGTCTCTGCCCCCCCAGGACTAGCGCGGCTAGCGCGACCAGTGCAGATGCTAGTGCCACTGACTCGCGTGTGGATGATAGCCTGTAGATTCAGTGTCCAAATACGGAGATGGTGGTGCAAAGTTCTCCTGGAAAACTTTCCTATGATGTAAGTGTCT
>NC_048410.1:13838162-13845386 GCF_013103735.1 Etheostoma cragini | reverse complement strand
ACCCCATAGAGGAAGTGGGGGAGAGAAGGATGTTAGCTAAGGTGACAGCCATCATGGAGAACACCTCTCACCCCCTACCCGACACTGTGGGGTCCCTGAGCAGCTCCTTCAGCAGCAGACCCCCCCGGTGTAAGAAGGAGAGGTACCGCTGGTCCTTCATCCCGGCCGCTGTCAGACTCTACAACGCCTGCACTACCTGATAGTGTGGTAGTTTCTGTTCCTGTTTTTTTGATTTACTCCACACACTCTCTGTATATCTTTATTATCTGTATTTATATTTTTTCCATTACAAGTGCTCACTTTTTCAATATTATTTATGGTCACAGGTAAATATAATTTATATTATGTCTACCTACTTTTGCTTTAATAATGCAATTACATATTCAGTTTAATGCAATATTGATTCTTGTACTATGGCAGCCGCACTTTACAATACCTTCATTTGACGCCACTTTACTTTCTGTTGTTTGCCTGTTTTTCTTGTGTGTTTACTTGTTTGTTTGTTTTGCTTTTTTGCTGCAGTGACAAGGAAATTTTCCCGCTGTGGGATGAATAAAGTATTCTAGTCTAATTATTGTTGTTGTTATTATGGTTGTATATATGGTATTAAACTTATTTTCAGAATTATTGGTGTTATTATATATATATGTATATATATTTATAGTATATATATATACACATATTATATACATTATATAATATATATGATATATATTATTGTCTCATGATAGTTTGATTTTGATAACATTAAGAAACCATCACGTTGCAATTGATTATGATAAATACACATTCAAATATTCTACTTTTTTATCATTTAATGCATTATTGAAATATTATTTTGTGAAATGTGTCAATATTGTATTTCATAATTAGTAAAACCAAAGATTAAGTTCATTATGTTTAAATCGCTGCATTTCGCCACATCCATTAAGGTTTCTAGTCCCACATTGTATTAAATGAGTTGGGTAGTGGACGGTTGGAGACTAGGCGGAGTTAAACGTTTGACCCCGCCCCTCAACGTTTAACTCCGCCCCTCAATGTGTCTGCGGGTCTGCAGTCAGGGGTACATGGATGCTATTGGGTATTATCCTGTCGTGCATGCGCAGCTTTGAAGATCTTCTTTCCAGCACCTACGTCCAGCAACTACGTCCGCCGATACTGTAAATAAAATGAGCGGAACCATTGTTTGTTTCCCTATTTTTCTTCAAGCTAGCAGTATGAAGACCTTTACTTCCAGCGGTGTTCACCTCTGTACCATCTGACGGACTGGCTACATCCTGCCGTTGGATCCCCACCCCTGGCACTCACTCCTGATGCCTCTGGCCATCGGAAGAGCATTACGGCGGGCAGAAGCTTTTCTGTCTTTTGTCGAGGAGGGGGATGGCAGCTTGGCAGAGCAATAGGACCCCGTCAACACCCGTGGATCTGCCGGAGACGCACTGATCCCTCTGTTGCCCTGCACCACGCCACATACAACAGTGTCAACACTATCTGTGATGAGTCTCCTCCACATAAGGAAAATCCAGAGGTAGCTTCATTGAGACCGCCTCAATCTCATTCACCACAAGTGGCGAATGTTGAGCATAGGACCTAATGTTGATTGGAGGGCCCTGGGCCGCATAAAAAATTGGGGCAAGTGGTCACCTGCCCAGGGGCACATGCTCTAAGGGGCCCTGGGCTCCGTCAAATATGATGTTAGATATAATGTCACATTATAAACGCAGTCCTCACTTTCCTAATTCTATGCCGATTTTTGCAACCCGTTCAAGCAAAATGTTATAATAAATCACGTCAAAAACAGTCTATGTTGCTGTGTCTGTAGCTTTCTGTGGAGCGAGCGAGGAAGAGCTGTCACAGAAAGTGGTAAAGTTGGTTTTATATTGGAAGGTCAATCTCCATGTAGATTTTTAAATGTGTCTAATAGCCAACACCCAATATAAAACCAACTTTACCACGGTCTGCCACAACGAGACTGCTGTGTTGTGGCGGCCCTGCATCCCGGCAAAGACTGAAGCAACTGAGCTGCCCCAGAGCCTCTGAAAGTGAAGTCAGTTTCCCCAGGTGAAGTTTAAACACACGTTAAATTTAAAGTAATGCAATTTGTAATGAATGTAATGTATGCTAAAGGCGAGTCAGCATCAACAACAGTGCGTCTATTACGTAAGCAAAAAGTCAAATCGCTTCCTCGTGGTTTGTAAGAGCATTCTGCCCTATGATTAGTTCTGATTTTAGTAAAGACAAGAACAGCGTAATACAAAATATTACAAACTGGCATTTTGGAGCTTGTAACGTTAAGAGGGTCACCACTTCGGGGGCGTTAGGTTACAACACACTACACAGTGCTTGCTGAGGAACACAGGAAGAAGAGGAGGGAAATGAGAAGGAGAACGCAGAATGAGATGCAGAAATAAGTGAAAGAGAAGAGAGAAAGGAAAAATTAACTGTGAGGGATGAAGAGGAGGCAACAGATTCAGCGGTAGAGAGTGATCAGGAGGAGGCAGATGAAGAGGCCAGCTGTAAGGCCCATTTGTTAAAATAAAAGAGAATAAAAGATTATATAGTTGTGTGTCAGCATAAAATGATGATATAATTGATTGTGAAACAATAAACATGATCTTGACTTTGAGCTGCATGCAACAGTGTAGCCAATGGTTTACTTTATATTAGAAATATAAATATAAATATTCTAATATTTGCATATTAGAAATAATCTCTGGTTTTAAATTAAGGCTTCCCTAGCTGTCTGCTTTATGTAACTGTTGCAGTCAAAAGGTATTTGATTGGTTACATATTTAAACATTTAATAATTACTCTGTAGGCACCAAGTTCTGTGAAAGATTCAATGTAAAAAGGTATGTTAAACATTTGTGCATCTGTTTCATCTCTTGAATGCACTTTATGCTGAGGCTATTGTAAATACATACTTCTCCACTGAGCCATGCAGAAGCCTGATTTGTTATTATGGAGGTATAGGCTATATGCGCTGGATGATTGTGACTATGCAAAAAAAAAAAAAGGCTCAAGGCGGACCACAAGAGGAGCATAGAGTCCCACCTGTCCAGCAACAACACACGGGAGCTGTGGCGGGGCATACATGACATCACAAACTACAGAGGCTATGGTGCAACATCAGGGGACCTGAGTGCGATGCTGGCAGAGGAGCTGAGATGCTTCTTTGTTCGCTTTGAGTCATCACCACTGCACCACTCATCCGCCCCAGCCCTGCCCACACCCCCACCTGGTTCCTGCATTACCCCAGCCTTGCCCCCATCCACATCTGGTTCCTGCACCACCCCGCTCACCGTAAAGTAGCACAACTTCGGACGAGTACTCCTGGTAGTGAACCTAAGGAAGGCTACCGGCCCAGACGGAGAACCTGGCAAGGTGCTCAGGGCGTGCACTCACCAGCTCGCCCTCATGTTTACCAGGATCTTCAACCTCTCCCTGTCCCAGGCAGCCATCCCGCCCTGCCTTAAATCAGCTAAAATCATCCCAGTGTCAAAGAAGACCATCACCAGCCTAAATGATTGCTGTCCTGTGGCCTTGACCATGGTTATCATGAAGTGCTTTGAGAGACTTGTTTTCCAACATATCAAAGACTACCTCCCCCCAGACCTGGACCCCTATAAGTTTGCATTCCACTCAAACAGATCCACAGAGGATCCCATCGCCGTAGCTCTCCACTCTAAGCTGAGCTACCCGGAGCAGCAGCCGAACTACGTCCGGGTACTCTTTTTGGATTACAGCTCCGCTTTCAACACAATCATCCCGGACATTCTCATCTCCAAACTGGTCACTCTCAGCCTACAGAGAGGAGGACCTGAACTTAGCAGCTTGGTGTTCGGAGAACAACCTGGCTCTGAACACCAAGAAAACCAAGGAGATCATCGTCAACTTCAGGAAGAACAGCATCAACCTAGCCCCCCTGTACATCAATGGCGAGTGTGTGGAGAAGGTGCACACCTTCCGGTTTCTCAGCATCCTCATCTCTGCTAACACCTCCTGGACAGACAACAGCACAGCGGTCATCAAGAAGGCCCAGCAGCGACTACACTTCCTGAGGCTCTTCAGGAAGTGCAACCTGGACTCCAACCTGCTGCTGAACTTCTACCGCTCGTCCATCGAGTGCCAGCTGACCTACGGCATCACAGTATGGTACAGCAGTTGCACTGCGGCACACAGGGAGAGACTGCAGAGGGTTGCATGGTTAGCACAAAAGATCAGTGGCTGCCCTCCCTGATTGGCTGCCTCAGCATCATCAAGGACAGCTCCCACCCCAGCTCTGATCTGTTTGACCTGTTGCCCTCAGGTAGGCGCTACAGGTGCATCAGAGCACGGACTAACAGACTGAAGAACAGCTTCTCCCCAAAAGCCATTACCACCCTGAACTCACACATGTACTGACTTCACTGCACAGCCTACCCCCCTGCCCCCACACTTACCTCCTACTGTGCAATACTGTTATATAATACCTAAAAGGACACTGGAATTCTGTGCAATATTTAATATTTAACCATTTCATTACAGTGCAATATTTATTTATTTGTACTACTTTTATTTTGTACTACTTTTCACATAATGTGTATACAAAGCTATTTTATATATTATGTATATACAGTAGTTGCTCAAGGCATTCTATTCTATTCTGTTATTCTGTTGCTTTGGGGCAGGGGGGTCTTGAGTCTCATTGCCTAGGGCACATGAAATTTTTAATCGCAACGAGTGGAAATTGAATCCCACTATTGTTCCAAAACTGTGAAGCATGTTCACAGTGCGCACTGTGGTTTTCGTTGAGCACACAGGACAATCCCCCCCTTGGCATAGATACGTTCTCCCACCCAGAGCCCTCCTATACGCTTTTCCCCAGTCCCTCTGATTCCTTGCCTTCTGAAGCGCAACCAGGAGGAGAAACTGTAAGCCATTCTAGTGGAACCACAGTATGTGGTATTGCTGCGCTGACGTATTGGCTCCACTGAAATGAATGAGATAGCTTTGTGCTCATATCGGCCTGAACACAGTCTTAATCTTGGAGAAACACCCCACTAAACAATTAACAAAAGAAGCCAAACTTCTTAAATGTTAAATGCTGTCTAAACACAAGCAGCCATACAATAACTTTGCCAGAATAAAATACAGTCCAAAGATGGAAAATGATAATACAAATCAGTACATATCTGACTAAATGAAAGAATTAAAGACTGTATGAATCTGACATTTATTGCCAAATTTCAGTACTTGACAGTTTTCTACTGTGTGACAGAAACATGATCGATACCGTACACTGCCCGCTGTCTTCTGTGAACAGCATCTGTATAATAAAATCATCTCTGGTCATTGTCACACACTCAATGTAAACACAGGAGCTTCGGACACTATGATTCTGACACACTCCCAAGCTGAGCACTTTAAACTGTGGTGGTTAGTGCTCTAAATTCCTGTCCAGCTCAATCACCAAGTCTTTAATCCCCTCATTGGATTTCTTAGTGCCTTTACAGTCAGGGAGCTAAGTAGTAAGTGGAGTTCTTTCTCTCTCTCACGTACACACACTTGCAAAGACAGACAGACACACTTACACAGACAGAGACAGACACACACACACACAAATTGCTCTGGAAAAAAAACTGCTGATGCATCCCATGTATCGGGACAACAATGGGGTGATTGTTGCCAGGTAAAAGATATCCATGAGAAGGTTTCAAACTCATTGGGCAGCCAGATGCTGCTCGCCTTGTCCCGTCAGCGTTGAGCATACGGCGAACACACATCGTTCGGCTAGAAGACGTGGAAACAGAAGTGAGGCATCTGGATACCACCGGGCCGTTTTTATTAGCAAAAACGTTGTCCCTGATCTAAAGTTACAAAGGATGAAGCCGTCATCCTCAGAAGCAAAGTCCCCTGGAGAGGTTCCGTCCCTCTGGGGGTGTCACCTTAACACTCACACTTTAGACTCAAAAACACTAACACCGCTGCTCCAGTGAGACCATCTGACCAGAGCAGAGCAGCAGCTGTCTCCAAGCTGTTAAACAGAGACTTGAACTCAATCCTGACTCAAGTCAACGGCATTACCTTGAGACCTGATAAGACATATGAAGGAAACTGCTTCAAAACCTGAATTGGATTAGATGAGAGATTTCTTATTTACTCTTACTTTGCAAAAATAACCAGTGGTGTTGAAACAATTAGCCCAATTTTCTGATTCTCGACCGAAAATCCAAGCATGGCAACGTCTATAAATGGAGTGATCATCTCTGTTTTCACAACAAGCAATTTGACGATGAAACCTTTGGGACATTGAACACCTAATAGACATTTTTCCCTATTTTCTTCAGAAATAATTATTGTTGATGAAAATAATCATAAATTGCAGCTCTAATATCCATTTATAAACGTGCATTTTACAAAGTGAATAAAAAATACAACTGAAATTAGTTTTCAATCTTAAATCTTCAACTGACTGTATCTACTCGATTTATTACAGATACTAAACTGGCTCTAGACTGTTTTAATTATTATGACCATGTCTGTATAAGACTTTTTCAATACTTGATTCAAAAACTCACCATTTCACATTCAAAAGCTCATTATTTGCACTCTATGGCGTTTACATTTAACACGTTTTTAAAATAATTTTATGTTAAACCTAACAAAACAAGGGCACCACATCCCCGACAAATAACTGAGTAACGCGTAGGTTGAATATTATTAATGTTCAATTACCGGGCTCCATTTCGTAAACTTGATTACACCGTGATTTCCCATCATCCACTGCCTTTCACCCATGTCAAGAGAGTTGAACATAGGGTGAACATCCCCTCCTCCATTATCCAGCCTCATTATCACATATTTAATTGGTGTCTATTAATAATCACAACATGCTCAACTCTGCAGTAGCTCAGGTTAGAGCACTGCAAGCAGAATTTTCGTGAATGAGCAAAAAACTATTCCAGACACTGGCACTGTTACTATTGTTATCATTAGTTACTATGACTAAAGTGAATAAAATAGGCTGAACAAGTGCACAGTAATGATGGCCGATTCCACCTGGGTTTACTAATGTGATGTTTAGTTTCCCCTGTTCTTCTACATGGTCAGGACAGTGCCAGGTATATGTGTGTGTCTGTGGTGCAAGAGGAGACTGAGGCCTTATTTGTGGCCCATGCACCCCCCTGCTTGGCTCTCTAAGTAAAACGTAGCATTACTCATCCATCCATCCATCCATCCATC
>NC_048410.1:13778546-13838147 GCF_013103735.1 Etheostoma cragini | reverse complement strand
CCCCCCCCCCCCCCCCCCCCCACCTGAGAGCTGCACAGCAATAATCAAGCTGCTGCACTGTGATTCACAGTGTGAGAAGGAGACTTGCACAACAGCCATATTCCCATTTCTCACAGTAATTCATATAAAACAGATAACCGCCCATATCTGCTGCAGTTTCAGGGTTCAGGCTCTGAGAGCAGCGGAGTGTCGGAGGGGCCAAAGCATCATTTAGTGTCCACTGATGTCTGTGACTGCACACACACACACACACACACACACACACACAAACACACACACACACAGTCCCTCTGAGATGGCAAACTTGACCTATTTTCCTCGACAGGAGTTTATATGATTTAATAGCTGTGATGAGCTATGTAGCTATGTAGCCTATATGCAGGCATATAATGTAAATCAAAATAAGAACATGGAGGAAAAAAAAAAAAAACTAATCATGCAGATTAATAACATAAACACACATATGTTCATATCGTGTGTCGCAAACTACGGAAATAAATGCGTTAATGTACAATAAAAGCAACAAGGACAGTTGATGAAGAAATGACAGCTTTAAAAAAGGAGGTCAGTGTAGTTTTTTTTTTTTTTTTTTTTTTATATCATTTGTTGTAGTCGTGTCCGGATCCACTGCAGCAGCATCAAGCTCACCCAGCTGACACCGAGCGACTGTTTGCGGATGATCTCATGGAAACACAGTCAGTATCCGGAGTTTTGCACGGCTTACCGCCGCAGCTCAAACTATTAACCTACTGTATGGAAACCCTACCTTCGGATAGCTCCAGATCCAACTCCGCCAGCTGGTCCCTGACCTCTTTAGGCAGAGCCGACAGATCAACGCGGCGATCGGCCATCGTTGGAGGCACAGCAGCCTGCGGGATGTTTGCGATATTTCGGATGACGGCAAGTACAGTTCAGCATGAAGCTAAGAACACAAAATCAAGTGGTGGTGTTTACTCCATCTTCGCGACTCCCCGTCACCGCCATGACTGTGGAGATGAACAACTCGCCAGAGGAGTCAAGTCACATGACAGGACGGTGGCTGAAAAGCAGACTCTCTGCTCCCTCTGCTGTTGTGTTTCTACAGCTGCATTCCTCCAGATCTCTCACCTGCCTCCCCCTCCCCTCGGGTGGAAACTATAGTCCCAGTCTGTAGTCCCAGTCTGTAGTCCCTAGTCTGTGCCTCTCATGAATCACCATAAACGACCGGAAAACAGAGCTAACGTTTGTCAGTTTTTTGATTGTCTGAAACATAACCTCAGTGTGGATGTTGACAAATCCCTGAACTATTGACTATTGTTATAATTTTTGGCACTGAAATTCCAGTGAGAATCAATTTGTTTTCATTTTCAATAAGAAAATGGCTGCAAGGTCACTGGGACCCTATCTTACACCGTAAACGGAGTATCACTAATGTAGGCTATATACTACTGGGAGGCTATAATGATGTTAGGGTACATTGCAGGCTATTATTCTACATAAAACGTATTTCCATATAAAATAACGTTAATATTTTCCTGTGTTTCCTGTGTGAAAATGAACAAGAATATTTGGTGACTGGATTAAAAGTAGACCTTTCTCCCTGTATTGATTTCGAGGTAGGAAAAACAGTTGTTCATAGAATAACATTATGGATGGCTCTGTTATGTTCAAGTGACAGTGAGCCGGTGTGAGCAATACTCTGAAATCTGCTAAATGGAACTCAGCCATCATTGAAGCATTATAATACCCGTACTTTTTTTACTGTGACAAGTCAAAATGTTGCATGCAGTTTGCATTATCACACACACACACACACAGTTAGAAAACCCTTACAACTGCATGTGTGGATAGCAGGCCAGATTCTTCTTAGAGGATGGAGGAATGAAGGGCCTTCTACCAGGAGTGGGCTTGTGAGATGACTCGAGTGGCAGCGTTTAAAAAAAAAAAAAAAAAGTTATAGAAACGGTTTGCAGAATTGAATGTCCACACTAGAAAATGGGGGAAGGACTTAAGCTTTCTGGAGGCCTCTAAGAAGCGTATACTAAATGTGTATTGTTTGATCACATAGACATGTTTATTTGGTTTGCAGTTTGTTGTCTATTTTGGTATTATTTTACTGTCTTGCTTATTATGGTTATTTAATATTTTCTTCAGACAGCATGTGTACAATGTTTTTTTTTTTTTAGAGCTTTTCTGCAGGAAACAGCTGCCGGCTTAGGCCAAATGACACCATGAGAGCGGTGAGATGGAATCAGTTAACAGTTAAGTTGTGGACGTCAAACTAAAACAATGAGCAGGAAGACGCTACACCTAAAACACTTCACCAAGCTGAGTGAAAGTGCAGAGTTAGTGATAAAAGACGTTATCACAATAAGTAAGAAAATCATATGATACAATTTTTTGTATGAAAAGAAACTAATTTTAGCAGCTTGAAGCCTTTTGGATTCAGGACAGTAGATGTTGTTAAACAACTGTTTTTTTCGGATTTTATTTTTTCAGAAAAAGCGGAAAATACGCAAGAGGCACAAACTGGGGATAAACATGCTGATGAGCATTTCTTTTTTATTAATTTATTTTTTTATTTGCCCGAGACAACTTATTCATTAGTTGAGACTATACACAAGTATTTTTCCCATCCTAAAGCCTGAGTATTTGACAAACTCTCACCATACAGATATCAAAGACATTTTTTTTCATGTGGTTCAACTTGTGTTGAACACATAAAAACATCTAAGCTCTTAAACAAAATAAAAAAGGGACAAACTAATTGTGTGATGGAACAAAATAGCTCGACATGTCCACAGGAAGAAAAAAAAACGTTAAAACAATGAAGTTCTTTGAAGAGAAAAAAAAAAAAAATAAGTAAGGAAAAAACATGATAGCTGTACAGTAGGGTATAAAATAATATGAAGCAGCTTGCACAACTAGTGAAGTTTACTTCATGATACAAGACAGTTTTTCAAATGTAGGAAAGCACCCAGGACTAGAACATCTGTAATTCTCCACAGATGTGCACTAACAAACATTCATTCAAGAATACTCATGTAGACATTTCTCACTCACCTCATAACTTTAGCTTTCAACCGTAATGGACCAAACCCCTCTCAGTGGCTGGGCTACACACAACAAATAAATGCAAGAACGTTGATATTCAATAGAAAAATATATTGCACTACTCTCTTTTCCTCAACTGAAAAGCCAGGGTAAATGATTTAAAATCTATTATATGTGATTATCATTTAAAGGCCTTCCAAAGCTAACTATTTCAAAAGTGTTACATTAGGACTGAGGATGGAATCCTTCCATAACAAGGACCGTTTTTGCATCAGTAATTTGATGTTTTAAAACAGATGAAAAGAAGATCAATAAACAGTGATATTATGATGAAGCATAAACACACAGTGGTAATCTTCAGCCTTGAGTCATCCATGCAGTCAAAAAGGTTTGATACATACACAACTCATGTCAAGACATCCATCCTAAATAGGTTAAAACGGATCGTAAAAAGTCAGGCACACTCTCACAGGGTAAACTGTGTACACATTTGGTTTGTTATGCACTCGGCTGACTAAACCGTCATGTGTATTAACGGACAATTAACTCAAAAAGGAAACACAGACTGGGAATTAAAAGGACAGGCTAAAATAAACACCAAAGGAGCATAAAAGAAAAACTTTCCAGGCTGTCATTTCCTGAAATCAGCCAGCCAATCTCTCACCGTACTTTCACTGCATCAGCAAACATTATGTCGACGACCAGTATCAGGCATAAAAATCTCTTCATAGAAATGAAAAATACAAGTAAAAATGTCAGCCTGGAAAGCAACCAACCGGTATCACAGCCAATGTGTGGGACTGAAGTTGGACTAAAGCTGCATTTTGTAAGATGAATGAAAATAAACATTTTAACATTAAAAAGTTCTCATTCATACTGAAAATTCCAATCTAAAACCTTTTCCATCTGTCACGACTGAACAAGAAATGAGCCCAAACCCGGCAGAGTGAACGTCCGGTGTGTTATTCATATTTATATACAGAGAGTGACAAAGCGTCTCTTAACAGGGAGCCTGCTGGGACTGAAGGGTAGACGTCTTTGTGTGATTATCATTGGCTGTGAGAGGACGAGAACATCTTAGTCTGGGGTGGGGTTTAAGGGCGGGTCCCTCTTTTTAAACACTTTGCACCAGTCTGGCCACCGCTCGAGTTTATACTGGCTACCTGCGTCAGCACATCATCTTGGGGCGGAGTCCGACTGTGACTGCATCGCCATGACGACCCCTCCCGGCTGGCCCGATCCCATGGCGGCCAAGACAGACATTGCCACCGCCTCCGCAGCGCGAACGCTCAGCCCGTTGATGGTGGCCCCTGGACTGGAGGCCGAGGCGGGTGGGGATGGCCCGTGCTGGATAACTGCAGCTGGGGAGCCGATGGGTTCACTGGAAGTATCCCTGGAGGTTTCCTCTCCTCCTGCAGCTAGAGACAGAGAAAGAAACATTCACCCTTAAGAGAGGTGAGCGAGTAAAAAGAATGCATTAGATGGATGAGGTGATAGATGGATCCTGACAAAAGTGGTGATACAGTGTGGGAAGCTCATTGGTAAGCTCCATGGTTACCTAAGAAAGCTGCCTTCTTTTGCATAACAGTGACCGGGCAGTCTTTGTGGGCAAGGAGGAGCTGCTTCAGCTGAGCCACCTCGTTCCTCAGTAGGCTTACTTCATTCTGATGGCAACACAAAACACACAGCACCCAAATCATTCCCAGCATGACCACTGTGTGTTCATGTTCCAATAACAGATACAACCGTGGAGTGACGGGGAAATGGCCGACTCACCGTCAAAGACACATTCATGTTGGCAAGATCATCTGCCTTCTTCTCTAACGAGTTTACCCAGAGCTTTCGTTTTTGCCTGCAGCGGGAGGCAGCGGCCCGGTTTCTCTCCAGGAAGCGCTCCCTCCTCTCGTCAGGGTCCATCTCTGAAGCTCGCCGCCGCCTGCCTCCGGTTGGCTGAGCAGGGGACACCTGGGAAATGAGTAGGTGGAGGCAGTGCAGTGAATACTTACCATTAATTAGGTTACATGCATCCCCTAAGTTTGGCACATGTTGATTTTCCCCAAAGGAACAAGAATTAAACAATGAAGTAGGGGGGTGCAAATATAAATAAAATATTGATTCACATTTATGAATCGATTCAAGCTCTACCGATTTTTTCGTTTTGTAGTGGCGTTTATACTGTCACATGGGAAAAGTAACTACATGTACAAACTCTGAATCTTTTTTTTTTTTTGAGAATCAAATTGAATTATGACATTTTCTGAATCGTGCACCCCAACAATGGAGCAAACACCGTTTTAAATAAGTGCATCCGTGGCAGTTGTAGTTTTACGAACAAAGATAAACCATGTAGGGGTTGAAAGGTGAGCTTTCATTTAGAAGTAACACATCATCGTCTATAGCGCTGTGGCCCGGCGGGGGAAACGGGGACATAGCCTACTGGGGGGAGTTTTTTGGCAGGTTTATCTGTTATCTTGGATATTTATGCAGAGAATGACAAATTTCTTTACTTCTGCAACATAAACTGCCTCTCTGCTGTCCATCTACAATGTTTGATCAATATGTTCCAAATACTTATTTAGGCTAAGGGGGTGAGACAGATTTCAGGAGTATTCTTTCAGGTACCCATGTCATTGTATACATTCATGACAATAAAAAGTTCCCTGGACACTGTAGGTCTTTATGCAGCATGTGTATTACCTGTGGTTGGGCAGGTGATGGTGCATCAGAGTGTTGAGTGGGTTGTTGGCCGTGTTCCTGTCGCTGGGGGACAGCAGGGATGGATCCTGCCCCCCCTCCAGCCCCATCTTGTGATCCTGGGCCCTGGTGACTTAGAGATGCCCTCAGCCGCTGCAAAGACACACAGACGACACTTCATGTAGGTGTTTTGACTTTAAACTCACTAAAAATGTGCTGTGTTGCATGCGATGAAATTTGCATCACTATTTTGCAAATCAAGTTATTTTAGAAATGTAAAAAATGAGTTTATATAAATAAACAATGTTTTTCAATGCCAGCAGACTACAAAATTAAGCAAATATGGATAACCATCTCACCATCTTGGTCTCAGAGTGCAGACTATACCCAGACGGGGAGGACGAGCCACTGCTGGCCCCGCCAACTGGAGGTCCTGGAATGCCAGGGATGTTAGGCACAGAGTTCACTGGCCTTGCAAGCTTCACATTACAACAAATAGCAAGAGCGAGACAGAGACAAACAGAATATGGTAAATATAAAGAAAACTCATTAAGAAAGAAGTGTCATTTGTTATAGATTTGTTCCAAGTTTTGAAAATGACTTACAGATATAACTGAGGTCATCTGCACCGGACTGGGCAGGAGAGGGACTGTCTGCCCATTGGGGAGGTGCCTCACCAGCGGATACGCGCTTGTTGGAGAGCTGTTGACAAAATCAGATACTTGTTAATGGCTACTCCTTTATTCTACACCTATTGACAAAATGCAGATTGAGAGTAAGGTTCACAAATGATTTTTATTTGTTTTCAATTTCAATTGATTTTATTTTATTTTTAATATCACCAGCTACCCAGGAGCCCAGTGATGGGCATGACCTTATTTGGACAGTGGGGCTCAAAACTTTGGGCACCCCAGGTAAACATTTGTATTAATGTGCTTAAAGCCAAGAAAAGATTGGAAAAAATCTCCAAAAGGCATCAAATGACAGATTAGACATCCGTATAATATGTCACAAAAAGTTAGATTTTATTTCCAGCATTTACACTTTCAAAATGACAGAAAACAAAAAAAATAGCGTCTGCAAAAGTTTGTGCACCCTTCAGAGTTGATACCTTGTACTGCCCCCTTTGGCAAGTATCACAGCTTGGAAACACTTCTTGTAGCCAGCAAAGAGTCTTTCAATTCTTGTTTGAGGTATCTTCGCCCATTCTTCCTTCCAAAAATCTTCCAGTTCTTTGAGATTTCTGGGCTGTCTGTCACACACTGCTCTTTTAAGGTCTATCCAAAGATTTTCAATTATGTTGAGGTCAGGAGATTGTGAAGGCCATGGCAAAACCTTCAGTTTACGCCTCTTGATGTAATCCAACGTGAATTTTGCGGTGTGTTTAGGATCATTATGCATTTGTAGAAGCCACCCTCTCTTTAACTTAAGCTTTTTCCCAGATGGCATCAAGCTGATTGTTGGGGCAAGGTCAGATGAGTCTGGGCATTTAAAACCTTGAGATTGACATCACCTGGTCTTTCCAGACAATGATTGAGAACAATCCTTGACGCTGTCAGGTCTCAGCTTTCCAAAGGGGGCGGTGCATGCTATAAACTCTGCAGGGTCCCCAAACTTTTGCAGGCGCCATTTTCTTGTTTTCTGTTATTTCGAAAGTGTAAATGATGGAAATAAAATCAAACTTTTTGTGACATATTATACGAATGTCTAACCTGTCATTTGATGCTTTTTGGAGAATTTTCCATCTTTTCTTGGCTTCTTTATGTAATATTAATAAAAAATGTTTACCTGGGGTGCCCAAACTTTTGAGCCCCACTGTAGCTTGCGGTATACCACATCTAAAACTTTTTGACAATAAGAAAACCAATTACCTCATAGCCAATGAATCTTTCCACTTATTAAGAGCTTCATTTTCCCCACATTACACTTTTCTGGAACTATTTCACTTTTAAGATGGTTAACAAAAAGCGCCCCAGGCCTAAAGAAAGAACACACTGTACTTTACCCAAGCTGTCTGTTGGAGGGCGGGGCTTGCGTGATGACAGATGTTGGAGACGGCAGAGTTGGGTGTAGTGCATCATTGCTCAGGTGAAGGGGAAGAGAACCCGGACGCACGATAGTTGGAGTGGGGGCTGAGCTTGGCGCAGGCTTTGTCATAATCTCCTGTCGACAAATCAAACAGTACCATATATTTTCCATAAATAATGCATTCTGTCTGCTTAAAAAAGGGAACCTATAATTGAGGTTTAAGTGGCAAATCTTAATCAAGTCTTGCAAGGCACACACACAGATTGTGGCAATGTGTTGTACCTTGCCTCTCACCCTTGAGTCTCCGCTGTTGTCTGACATGCTGGAGGAGGAATCTGGACTTCCGGGAGAGGAAGAATCCACTTGTAAAGTACCCTCATCCTCATTTTTTACTTCTGACGGTGTTTGTAAAGGTGCAGCCTGAGCAGAGAGCATAAGATGAATATACTCTTTCAGATCATCTAAAATAATAAATTGGTAAATTTTTTTTTTTATCCGATGAACGGAGGAAACCAACAGTTTGCCATTCATGTAACGTGTGCATTCATTATTTTTCTCACTGGATGTGTTGTCCTCTGGTCGACTTCGTGTGCTTTGGAAAACTCCTGTTCAAAGGAGCTGGCAAGCTCATTAAATAGCCCAACCTCCTCACAGTTCTTCAGAAAACGTGTGGGTGTAGGAGTCTGGTCTGCAAAAAAATAAATAAAAGAGCATATAAAATTAACCAAGAGGTCAGCAAAACTGAATTGTCTCCTTCCCAACAACCATCACTGCAGTGTACTGTATATCAATACAGGCCTTTAGAGCACTACATTGATTACTCTTTAGTTCTGCTTAATTTAACACATGCTAATGTAAATGGTAATGTTTACCTGCAATGATAACAGAGTCTGTCCTGGCGGGACCAAATTTTAAGGTCATTTCATGCTTGTGTTTGTGGACCGACAGATGGTCTTCATTCGTGAATCTCTGCAAAACAACAACAAAGCAAAAGTAAGGCAGCGCCAACTCCCTCTCTATTTGCTAAGCCTTTTTGTTAGAAAAGGTAGACATTCACTCACACACGATCTACTTTGTTTTCTTCATTTGATTTATAGTTCCAATATCAACTGACAAAGACAAGGAACTGTACTTAGCATTGGATAAATGGGCTATCAAATGGCAACTAAGATAATTACTGAATGATGTACAAATAACTTGTTTTATTTTAAATGTACATTGTCAATGTTAACATGATGAAAATCAAATGAGCCCTTATTGATACGAGCAAGTTAAAAACCCAATGTATATGTGTTGTTAACCTTGTCAACTCTCCATTCTAGAGTACTGACCTGATAGGCCAGTCTGAACTGGAGAGGTGGGCTCTCATGCTATATGTGTGAGTGGAATGAGAGAGAATGGACTGGTTATTGAAGAGCAGCACCAGAACTGTTTTGAGCAGAGTAAAGAGGGTTTCCCTTTGTGTTTTTTGGAAGATTAATAAAAGTCCGCCTATTTCTCCAAACCTGTCAGTGTGATGTTTTGTCTTCCTCGTGTTTTCTCTTAGCTACCCTGCACCTCACCTTACAACAGCAGATAAAAAAATTAAGCATTAATTTAAAGAATATAAGTGTAGTGTCTGTGTTTCTGACAAATAATTCTTCAAAATAACAGATGAGGTGGAACAAACATCACCTCCTTTCTGTGAAGATGGTCCACAGTAAGGTAGGGCTTGATAATAATTAGCTAAATTGCGGTGACCCCATGTAACATGCAATGATTTGTTTCAGATATCTGGGCTGCATGACCAAAGGTGTCAAATGTAGAGAAAGTGAAAGTGGACGTTATAGAGGTATGCATATAAAATATCACGTTCAGAAACATACCTGCCCACATCCAGGGGCAGTGCATACAAAAGGTCGATCATCCCCCATCTCCGACAAATGTTCTGCAAAAGAGATATAGATAATAACAGCAACTTGTTATCGGTTGTTTTCATTTATGCATACGCAGGCATTCAAATTGAATGTTTCTGGCTTTAGACCATTGACAACGATTAACCAGAAGCAACTGGCTGACTAGAAAATACTCTAATGTCACTGTCTATTATTTCTGTCTTTTAGCTTGTGTTTTAACTTGCTAATGTATCAACCTGCAGCATCAGTTTATAACAAGACTACTACGCACCAGTTGTGAACTACAACCAGTTTAGCGCTGCTTATTGCATTTGCTCACCTGTCACCACGAAGGTAGAAAAACGTCCTAATGACAACTTGTTAGGACTGTTCCAAACAGGCCAAAAACGGTCGGCCCGTTTGGAACATCTGCTTTGCTCTCGGTCTGGGAAACTCGGGGACTAGCGCCCAACGGGAACGATGAGGCAGCAGAGCCAAAGCAAGCTACCATGGAACCTAGCTACCTCACAGTGTCATCACGGCATTGCTGGTTGGCTATCAACTGTCGAGGTCGTTCTATGCAGCTAGCTAGCATGATGACTTATGTTACGGACAGTGGACAGGTTAAGTACCAATTATTTGGCTAGATCTGAGTTTATGAGAGATGGGCCTTAAGCTAGCATAACCTTATTGCCAACCACGCCAATATATTTTGTTTTCGAAACCTGACAGTCGTGTCATTATAACGAACGTGAAAGCTAACACCATGGTAACTAATAACAGATAACGGATGACCGGATACGCCCCGCAAAGCGGACATTACAATATAGCTAGCTGCCAGTCACAACACAGCTATTTCAGCTAATGCTAACTGCTAATCGAAGCTTCGTTTCTTGTGTGTTCCGCCAATGGCTAACGTTAGCACGCTAATGCTTAAGAAAGCTGTGCTGACAAATCAACTTACGATCCTATGAAAAAAAAATCACGTTTCATGAAAATTGAATTGAATGTATATACTTCGCAAAAATATTACATTTTACGGTAGATGATCCGAAATGTGACTAAACTCACCCGACGTTGAAACAGCCTCTTGACTCCCCCCACCCTGCTCCTGGCAGTGCTGCTGTGCTGCTACTGCTACTGCACTGCCTGACCGTTGTTGTTGACACTCTGACACTTCCATTAGCAAAACACCGCGAGAGCTGAAACAGACCAAAATATTACGCAACAGAATCGACGTTGGGAGAAAAACGTGAACGTGATGCCGAATCTTATATTGTATTTTAACTTAATCTTTCCAAAGCCTTCGATTTTTGCGTTTATATACCACCTTTGTTTCATATCTATACAAATGTTATTCCGTTGTGTCGGTGTCACATATCACTGAAATCTCATGGACACACTCACAAATATGCCTACAACTGTTACATAATGTTAAGATTAATTCACATATTTATTTATAAAAAAATACAAATAAGTGTAAGACCGCAGTTCAAAAATAAATCTTTATTTTAGGCTCAGCAATAACAATTACTTAAACCAGTGTGTACTTGGTTAAAAATTGCAGTCCCATCTTTGATTTTGAGTTATAAGCAGGAATCTGATAGAAGACTTGACATTGCATCAACAAGCTAACAAAATAAAATAACAGACAATGGAAAAACAAGCATGCACGCACATATCAAGAGTGCCCAGCCCCCAAGCTACAATTGTAATAAACTGAGATTAACATTGGGCAAGATCTAGTGTCTCCAAGTGTCATAAACTGTTCATGTTGGATTTTGACAATCAACTAACCAGCCATGTTCAGTGTGAGAATCTGATGTGCTCACAATTCTTTCACTATATATATATACTGAAATGGATCACTGTTAAGGCACTGGAGGTTTGTTTGAGATAATAGTTCCATGTAGTCTTAAGCAAAAGCAAGCTTTCTTTCTCACACGTTTAAACAGACATTTATATAAACACACACACAAACATAAAATACACTGCAGTCAAGTCCCTACAGAAGACTCCAAACACTTATCTATTTTTATCCCCCTGATCCTGAAAACCTGGAATTCTTTATCTTTACTCATCTTTTGTTCATTTGCAAAACCCCAGACTATTTAGATGAAGTGAAAACAAAAAAAAGAAAACCCATTTAAGTTTAACTTGAGCATTTCTGTGCACCACATTTCCATTTCTGGATAGTGCATTTCAATTCACACCACTACAGGAACAGGCATGTTCTGCGGATTGTTAAGCATGAGTGGCTGATCGGTATCAATTCAGCTGTCTATGACCAAATATATTTTCTCAGATCAGTTTGCACACTAATAATCACAAACACTGAATACTATTAGAAGAAAAAGTATTTGTTATTTGAAAATAAACTAGTCTACAGCAGGAAAATACCCACGCTGAAGGAAAGCTACTACACATAGACATTTACAAAATCAAGCTCAAAAGTTTTACGCCAAATGGACCACATTCGTCTGAAGCCTTGTGTATCAAACCAGATAATGCAAGCAATCAATGTGTTTAGACACAGGCCATGTCAACCATCAACCATTACATTCCTATGGAGAGGCCACACATTTCTATTGTGAAAGAAAACCCTCAACCTGAGGTCCATCAGATAATCCAACACATTTTAGCATTTCACAAGCAGGCGCTAGTCACTAATTAAAAACAGCTTAATCTTCAACATCTACCATCCTACTTTAAAAATAAAATAAAAAAACTTCCCTGAAACTGAAATGACAGAACTATAGATATTAGAAGCCGAGGCAGAAACTGAAGTTAGCCATCAAACCCTGTAATCTTTCTTTGTGAGACAAACACCAGCATTATTGACGTCTGATCAACCTTGACAGACAGTCTTTCTGCTCCTGCTCACATCTTATATCTCAGCGACAGTAGGTAATTTGGCTGACAACTACTATTCTCATAAGTATTCACGCCCTACTTTTTTTTTTTAAAACAAGATATACAGATTTTCACGTGAGTTAAATCAATGATTAAATCCTACACAAAAAATATAAAAAAAATGCAGGGCTGGTTTTAAATGTTATTAGCATTGATCTAATATCGGCACCACAAAGACAAGTACTGTAAAAACATTCAAGGCTTATAATCATTTCTACATAATGTAATTTCTTCAAACATTGCTATTCATCATTAAAAAGTCAAACATTCTGTAGTTCATCAACCCCCCCCCCCCCCCACAGTTTCTATTATTCTGCCATGGATTAAACATCTCACATAAATTATCATTTATCCTTGATTTCAATGCAAAACAAATTGAATAAAAAGCTCACAAAAAGTCACATGCCAACAATTACCACTCAGAGAAATCATGTGCCTCATTTGCGCACGCACGCACACTCACTCACACACACACACACTCTTTGAAAAAGTTTGTCAAATGAAATATAGTCATCCATCTATTTACATATATTTACATATACTTTATATAGTTTTTGTTTCGGTTTAAGTTCATGATTTATAAGTTTCTTTTTTATTTGGGTTCCCTCGGGGGAATATTCTGCTCTTTGCCACTGCGTCTGGCTCCCCGGTGTGGGGAAAATGGCTTGCCAGGATTTAGTCCTCTCTGATGCTCCCGAACCTTCAGCCCTCCGGATCTGACTTGGCCATTTGCCCCTCTAAAGGAGCGTAATGGTTGACGAGGCAGGCGGCTGTCTCCGGGTTTCTCTGGTTTGTCTGTATAACGCCTGAAGTTGGGCCGTGGCTCCTTAACCCTGTTGACCTTAAGCTCTTGCAGGGGTTGGCTGGCTGAGGAGGCGGGGGGGGATGGAGAGGGCGTCTGTGCCGCTGGCGGCTCCTTGGCCAGCCGCTGGCACACCTCTGCATAACTGAGCTTTCTTGCCACCTTGTTAGACAATAAGGGGTGGAGATGTAAAATAAATGATAAAAGAGACAAAAATAAATAACATGAGTAACAAACAAAATAACCACTTGAAGAAGATATGATCTAAAATACTCCATCATTAACACAGTGACCATTAAGTGGTAGTTTGAAGTTGCTGAAGATATTTTTTTTTTTTTTTTATTATACCTTGACGCTTGCCTCTACTCTTGAGACATAATTCAATCCAATCAAACAGCTGTGAATTCCATCTACTGCTGCCATCCTCCACAAAAGAAGTCAGCCAATTTCATACACAAGTTTTATATTAATAATGAGTCAACAGGGAGCTTTGAGCTGATGTTGCTGTGAGCTATTGGGAAACCCCTGATTGGAAGGCAGGCCTTACCAGCTCAGATGTTGGAGTTGGGGGAGATGGGGAAGGTGCTTCTGTAGGAACAGACTGGCTGCAGGTGGACGGAGCAGGTTCAGTGGCTGTTGGGGGGGCAGCCTGCGAGGACAAGGAGATTTCTTTCTTTGGAATAGGAGGTTCAGCTTTAACCTCTTCCTTTATTGGGGGAGAAATGCTAAAATTGACAAAAAAAGTGAAAGATAATTAATTTTCATTGTATGTGCCCTTTTGTATTCACAGACATTATTAGCTTGAAGTAAACTTTACCTTAAGACTGGTGGTGCCACTGTGAGCGGTGTCACAGGAGCAAGTGTAGCAACACGGGTTGCAGAATCTGGTTTCCTTCCAGCGTCTTCAGAGATGTTTGTGTTTTGGGTCTCGTTAACCTCTTGGCTCACATGCTGAAATAATCAAGAATTTTAAATGACGTGCATTTATACAACTGTAACTTAAATACTGGTTATGCAAGTCTTCAGATTAAAAAAGGTATGAAAGAGGACAGGGTTCTTACCTTGTTGGTCACCTTTAGGCCACGCACAACATCTGAAAGGCGTACTTCTGGCATACTTTCTCCCCGCATACTGACAACAGATCCCGGCAAAGGAGGAAAATTGGAAGCTGCCAGGTCAAACTTTGGTGGAGGTGGTACCTTGGTCTCCATCAAAGGGACAGGCCTCTGTAGTTTACATTAAAAGTTTTAGGCAAATATAAGACAAGTCACAGTATAATAAACTTGCCACAAAAATACTATACTAAGACTACTTTTTGATGAGACAATACAATCAGGACCTCCTTGGTCTACACGGGAAAAATCACACCGTTTAAAAAAATGAAATAAACAGGTAAAAAGAGGAAATATGCCAACCATGGTGTGTTCATCTTCTCTTTTCCTCCTCATGCCTCTGTGGCTCCCTCTCCTAAAATGAAGACAGATCATTTTACATTAAAAAGTTTTACACATGAAAGTTACATTTACATGTAAAAACACACTGCATGGAATGCAATGGGTTGCATTTCCCTGGAACTGATAGCAAAAACCAAAAATATTTGATTGTTACAACAACATAACAGATGAACAGAGAGTGACAGGACAAGATTCAAAAACATAAAATTATCAACACATAACGCACACCTTAATGCACATCGGTCCGTCAGGTTTTGGTCATATATCTTTATCTCCCTAGTGTTAATAAGCAGGATAATATTCACTTGCCTGGCCCGTGCAGCCCCACTTAGATATCCACTGGATAAGACGGCCTGTGGAGAAGGGTCTTTAAGGCCGAAGGAGGGTAGAGGAGCCGTCGCTGAAGTGGTGCAAGTCGGCGTCCCTGATGTCTGAAGGGGCTGTGGACTCAGGGGACCAGACAAGCTGTCCATCAGGGTCACCGGAGCCAAAGAAGAAGGGGGCATGCCTCCGGGCCTAGGGTGACCCTTAACATGGTTTCTGGGCACACACACACACACACACACACACACACACACACACACACACACACACACACACACACGTACACATTTCTTAAAGATTATCTTTTTGGGGCATTTTAGGCTTTTATTTTAAAGGACAGCTGAAGTGGGGGAGGGTGAGTGACATGCAGCAAAGGGCCGCGCGGTGGAAGTGTTATATTCAACATTTGTTTTTGTTAAAGGAAAAGAAATTTGCAATATTTCTAGCAATCAAAATTGCATACAAATCGACTATGAATGAGAGAGTTATATCATCGTGACTTGCACCTACCGGTTCCCACTCATGGGTCGGGTGTTGATGGAGCTTGAGTTTGCTTTGTAGTTCCCAGGACTTCTGTAACCATTTATAAATCCGCTGTGCGGGAAAGGTGCCTGGATATCACAATGGCAGCAGGAAATCAAATAAAGGCCATAAGCTCCATAAAAATGTCTCTAATGCTCAATACAATATATCTGTTAACGGACTGAAGCTGGGAATATCACATCAGTTGTTATATACACTGCTATGAGCACCTTGAAACAATGCATGTATTCTGGACAAAAATAGCATAACATTTCAATCAGTTTAATCCTGCGTTCAGGTTCTCACCAGTGGTGTTTCAAAGTAAGGTGTGACGGACGGGTTCCAGGAGGGAGACACCACCGGATATACAGGGTACTGCTGCTGAGGGCTGTACGCCTGCTGTATGTAGACTGGGGAGCCATACTGAGCCGGTGTTTGGGCATGCTGACTGTACACACTTGAGTCCACACTGCGAAAGCCATTCTTACCAAAGAATGTGTTAATGGCCTTAATGCGGGCCTGGGGGAGAGGGAAAGGGTAAGAAAGAAGATAATCAGGTAAGTTTGCTAGGAGTGAGGATGTGACAGTTCCACTGTGCCTATGATGTGTGCTCTTGTACATCGTACTTTAGTCCCCTCAGATCTCATAATCTCACGGTCATTAGGCCATACAACACTGCAGTGACTAGGGGAAAGAAAAGGGAGGGTGGGGGTAAAAGAGGATGAGGGACATTAGAGGTATGGTGTAGAAACAGAGATACAGCAGACTGATCAAGAGGTCTACAAATGAAAAATTTCCTCCCAGCCAGCCACAGTGCAAATGGGTCCTTCCAAGCGCGATACTGATCATCACTGGGGTTTTGACAGGAGCAGTAATACGTCTCTCAGAAGACTTATTTGGTTTATCAGGGGCAGACAAGGTCAAGTCAAAGTCCAGCTGAAAAAGAATGCATGAGATACTGTACCTGAAATGCAAAGGTAAATGCCACATTGTGATAAGAAAGGAGATAGGTGAAGAACAGTTCTGCCAAACACCTTTCTTATCAAGTCTCTGTGCACAGAAATCCCAAGGTCACTCCTGAGGCTACGGCTTAGCCAGACTAGTGCCGTGACAGCTGACCAACACAACTAGTGTTGTGTAACACCAGGCTTGCTGGGTTCCATACTACCGTCTAAAATAGAACCAGCAATAAGCAGTGATCCAGGCTGAAATAAAACAAAACCTTATAGCATACTGAACAGTAAGTGATTTATGCATTTTTAAGAACTCACCATAATTGGTTTTCCCTGGAACATTTTCACTTCTTCTCTTAGGTATCTGTAGGCCTGAGGACAATAAAGATAACAAGAAGAGTATTCACAATACTGTCAAATCTGTTTCAAATCTTCCCAGAGCACTAGTGTGATGTTCAGTGCATACAATTGTAAACTTGTTACTTGCACATTAAAAGATAAAGTTGCTGTAATAAGTCAAACAAAAAGTATCCCTTATACTGCATACCTAAAACAGCATTAAACAAAGTTTACAAGCTACGATAATCAAGAATTGTCAAATCCAAATCTTGCACCCTCACCAAGGTCATGGAAATTCACCTTTGGTTTCCAAGAACAATGGAACCAGAGCAAATGACAGCCACATTTAATGCAGACCTTATATTGTAAATGTTAATAGAAAAATATATATGCCATGCTAATAAAAAATTAAATAACCATTAAACCAAAAATGTAACTGTGTAACTTAGACAATACTAGGATTATACATCAAAGTTAATCAAAAACAAGCCCTGTGTTTAATTAATGTTGATACGTACCTGTTGTGCATCCATATCTGACTGAAATGTTATGTACCAGTTGCTGTTGTGTGCAAACTCTGTGCTTAACACTATGGGGCAGTTTTCACTCTCAAAAAGAGCCTCCACTTCCTGTGAATAAGATGCAAGGCACATATTACACATTTCTCCCTCCAAAACTAGACTCACACATCTCCAATCAGGTCACCATGCAGGCTCTATGATAAGTTGTAATGAGCCCTTATATACCTACTATAACAAATAAATCCACAGTTTTAACATCAAAATGCAGTGAGGAACATACTGCACATCACTGTCTAAAACGGACTTCTTGTCAACAGCTTTGCCTGAACACAGTGTGAGCAAGAATGAGCGTGCGGGAGCACCTAGTTTGTATGATATACTTTACAGTAAGATGGGTTGGTTTTGTGTAGGACTGTACTTAGTATTCAGTATGGAACTTTTACCTCAACTGGTGTAGTCTCTGGCACCTCTCTCAGAATAATGATGCAGCGACTGTGGTTTGGCCGAACCTTCTCTCCAGTTTCATCAACTTGCACCATGGGAGAGGCTATAACAAAGACACATCCTAATCTATAAGTAACTTTAGGTTCCCTTAAACAACCTACATGACATGCTCTTGGAGAATATGCATCTGTGTCTGGCATACATCTTCAGCATTTAAGAAAAAAAAGTAATTCATAAGGCTAAAACCATTTAATATTGACTGGTAAGCTACAAACAATATTCAATGTTTTCACCCTCGGAAAACGTTTTGCAGAAGTGGTAAGCATCAGACCACAATTAACAACTGCAGGATACCATTAACTAGGCTTGAGCCAGTGTAAACATTTTCAAACCGTTTGATATCAAGCCCAACACTGGTATATCTAATTTTATCACTAGGTGTTGCACTTGACTCAGGCGCTCCCGAGTGAGGCCACAATGAGAGTGTAGCGATTCGAGTAAATTGCTGTCAGCCACTAGTGGCTATCTTTGGTTAGTTTGTTTATAAAAAGAAAAAATAAGTTAATCCGGGTTTTTCGGCGGTGAGATGGACCCGTTTCAGGTGAGGGTTGGCCTCCGCCAGGGATGCGCTTTGTCCCCGCTCCTGTTTGTAGTGTTTATGGACTGGACATCGAGGCGTAGTCGGGGTGGGGAGGGGTTGCAGTTTGGTGGGTTCAGGATTGTTGCTTTTTGCAGATGATGTGGTCCTGATGCCACCATCGGCTTGTGACCTTCCGCACTCACTGGATTGGTTAGCAGCAAAGTGTGAAGCGGCTGGGATGAGGATCAGCACCTCTAAATCTGAGGCCATGGTTCTCAGCAGGAAACCGATGGAGTGCCTTCTTCAGGTAGGGAATGAGTCCTCACCCCAAGTGAAGGAGTTCAAACCCCTTGGGGTCTTGTTTGCGAATGTGGGGACCATGGAGTGGGAGATTAGTCGGAGAAATGGCGCGGGCGGTATTACATTCAATTTATTGCACCGTTGTGACCAAAACAGAGCTGAGCCGGAAAGCAAAGCTCTCAATCTACCGGTCAGTTTTCGTTCCTACCTTCACCTATGGTCATGAAGGCTGGGTCATGACCAAAAGAACGAGATCCAGGGTACAAGCGGACTAAATGGGTTTCCTCAGGAAGGTGCCTGGTGTCTCCCTTAGAGATAGGGTGAGAAGCTCAGTCATCCGTGAGCTCAGAGTAGAGCCGCTTTTCCTTAGCTTTGAAAAGAGCCAGTTGAGGTGGTTTGTGCATCTAGTAAGGAGCTTTTGAGCGTCTCCCTATGGAGGTGTTCCAGTCACATCCAGCTCTTGATGTGGCTCTGGAAAGGGAAGTTTGGGTTCTTTTGCTGGAGCTGCTAACCCCCACGACCCGATACCGGGTAAGCGGACGAAGATAGAGGGCGTTATGTTAATCAAGTTGTCATATTACTTATTGCCAGTGTGGGACAAGCTACTTGGAAACTGTAGAGAGCTAAGATACCAAATAATCTACATTTAATGAAGCTTCACTACACTGAAGCTAACGTTATCCACGAAAGAAGCTAAGCTACAACAACAAAAAACAATAAAAGAGCTAAGCTACTAAAAAAACATTTTATTCAGACAACAGCAACACTACTGAGACGTAGTTACACTAGTAACGCTACTGCCCAACACTGCTTGCAATATAAATTGGATTTAGTTCCTTTATACCGCCGGCAGAGGTTGCTAATGTAGGCTATTTGTCAGAAGGTGTCATGGTGAAAATTGCCAGTTCAACTGGTTTGCATACAATCAAACCGGTTTAGCGAGGTACACTGTACAAACCGGAAAAGGACCCAACTTTACCCTTAACTTAAGACCTTCTTTATAAACCCAATGTTGTTGTGAAAAAAAGTTTTATTTAGTTCAAAACATTTTAAAGTTGTTTATGGATTCTGTCTGTAAGCTAATGTGTCAGTGAAACTGCAAGCATTTGTAAAACACAGACAGAACAACAGCACTGGTACCTCGCAGTATATCCAGAATGAGGTCTATGTCAGTGGTGAGGGCTTTGATGTCCTCCATGCAAGCAATGGTCCAGATGGGAACAAACTGATCACTGTCCATCTGGGATATCAGGTACAGGTCCTTAGACAGGTTCTCTCTGAAAATAGTCAAAAACAACAACATTGGACTACAAAAACATTCAAAATGCCAAACCAATCAAAGAATTAAATCAAGTAAATGGCTGTCTAACCAGGGATTTCTAACCCTAAATAAAAACACCTCAGGTATGTAATAAGTTACATTATTATGGAATCAGAGGACTAGCACTTAGCTGGTTCAGAAGTTATTTATTTGGCTGACAGCAATATGTAAATATTAAGGAACAAATTTCCATAAGAAAACCCATCAAATTTGGAGTCTCCCAGGGATCCATTTCGGGCCCTCTCCCCTTAATGTTATATATTAATAACTTCCACCATGGTTTTACACAAAGTTTTATTTGCTGACGACACAAATTTATTTATGTCACATAAGAGTCCAGTTGGACTGCAAGAAATACTAAATAGAGAATTAAAAAATGTAGAAATCTGGTTTCGGTGTAAAACTCTTAACATAAGACAAATTAAATTGAATTAAATTTTTCATTTCAAGAAAAATCTAACGGAAAACAAGCATTTTGTCTAAAAATAAATGAACAAATAATTGAAAAGTAAACATCACTAAATTGGTCGGAGTCTATATCAGTCAATGTTTAAATTTCAAATCCCATGGGCCGTCCTCTAGCTCACCCAGGAAGAGCGTGCGCCCCATGTAGGCTAAGGCCTTTGCAGCAGTTTGAATCCAACCTGCGGCCCTATAGTGTGTCATCCCCCATCTCTCTCCCACCTTCTATCCACTGTCACTTGTAAATAAAGGGAGAAAGCCCCAAAAAATAACCTAAAGAAAAAAATGGACGTGGAACAATAACAGTGCAAGGAAAAAGAGGAAGCCGGAGAAAGAAATAAGACAAGCAGAAAAAAAAAGTCTGCTCGTTCTTCCTCTACCGCAAATGGCTATAGAAAACTACAATTAATGATACAATTTCAAATTGCATATTGATCATCTAACCAAAAAACTAACTAAATATTTTGGACTATTTTTTAAAGTAAGACATTTACTCCCACACTCAGAATCATACAGTCATTAACAAGGTCTGAGCCCAATAGCCCCACTCGTCCTCTATTTCATCGCCTTGGTTTATTGGGGCTTACTGAATATAAATGTATATCCTAATGCTTGCATGATATTCAAGGTCCTTCATAGGTTAAAACTACCGATTGTGTGAGCTTCTTCCAATTAGTCGAAATAAATAAATGAATGAATATATATATATATATATATATATATATATATATATATATATATATATATATATATATATATATATATATATATATATATATATATATATATATATATATATATATATATATATATAAGGCAATTCAATTATTCATTACTGATGTTATTTTTGTAGCCACACACACAATAAAGTATATAGGGGGCAAACAGTGTAAATAACTCTTCCAAACGGTTGCAATCTATGGTATAAACTAAAAGACTTTGAAAATTGCTTTACTACTCACCTAGAAAAGCAGAACTCAAGCTGTTTCTTCAATGACTCTCTCAGGCTCTCCTCAGATATTGGTTGTTCCTTAGAAGCATTACCCTCTATGGCTGACTCGCATTGCGGGTCAAAGAGTAAATACCCTATGTCAGGTTGGTCAACGCCATTCACAATGCCCTTTGCAAGTACAGGTGCATAGTCAGCAGTGCTGTCAGGATATTCAGCGTTGTGTCCTTTTCCCCCTGAAGAGGGGACGTCTGAGTAACCTAAGATAGACCAGGCAAGCAGGAAAAATGTTAGTGAAATAAGTTATGTTTAGACAAAAGCATCTAATGTTCTAAAGAAACATAAGCTTTGTATTTGTTGCATAACCATGAGGAGAATAGTACAAAAAATGTCTATCTGTAATTATATTGGTATCTTTCAATAAATATTATACATGCCTACACATGTCCCACAGCCTATCCCCATACTTTAGTGCTGTACCAGTTAGGTGTGTAACGGCTCACTAAACGGTTTGGATCACGGTTTTGAGTAACATGTGGATCAATTTTCAGATTAGCAAAAAAGGAGGGAATTTAAATGATTTATTAAAAATGTAATAAATTTATCTGTACATTTCTGTTAAATAAAAGCAATATTCAACAAAAAAAATTGGAATGCCCCAAGAGGTTTACCAATTTCAAGTAAACACCATTTAGTTGCCTGTTTTAGTGATAACAGCATCGCTGCAAGTGCTAGTTTGTGTCTACAGACTGTTGTACGTAACGGTATTCCTCTACAGTGAAATACAGTAACACCTTTACACCGTTTAGCTGTCAGCATTTTAACCGTGTTTAAACCAGCTACAACCTCCATCCTACCAACATCAACATTACCTGCTGCCAAGTATAACGTTAGTGTTAGTGCTAGTGCTATCCTACCCTTCATGAGACATTCACATGAACAGAAATTTGCTTTGGCGTTATCTTTTCCCAGCAACTCTTGATATAAATTAAGAAACAGTGACAGTTAAAAATGGATTTCACACAGTAATTATGGTTAAACATTGCAATTAATTTGTGGTTCACATTCAGAACCGTGAGTGGATCAACTATGGTCCGTTACACCACTAGTACCAGTGCAGGGGGACAGGGGTTTAGTTTGCATTAATGGCCTGAGGGGAAGATGGAGATCAATTGAAGTTTGCTGCACACAGAACTGAACAAGCTCATACCGTCGGCCATCTCAGCAGGAGGGGGGTAGGTCGGCAGCCAAGGAGAATTCTCCGTCTCCTCTGGGATGTCATTCTGGTGGGCAGGAATCTCCTGCCAAACTTTAGCATTGGGGTTCAGACCCGCTCCCTTTGTGGTGACCTGCATGATTATAAGAATAGAATGCAAGTTAAAGTAAATAGTTTTGGGTACACATAATATGCAGTATGTTTCAAGAAACAAAATAGTGCAGTTAGAGCAGAAAGAAGTGTTTTGGTTTTTGAAACCGTGAGATTTTACATGATTGGATGTATTTTGGTTAAGTCAAACACTTAGATGCGTGGAGTTGCCTGCAACTGGTTTCAGACATACATGGAACAAAAAATACACACGCCTCTTGCGATCACCACCTATGTAACTACATGCTTGGTAAATTCAAAAACTCAAAAAAAAAAAAAAAGAACCAGAAAGAAATTCAGGAAAAGCTAAGTAATTAATAAGCTATGAAAGCAGTATTTACATAATGTGGCAAGCCACCCACCCATTCCTTCAAGTTACTACTACTGCACATCATAACTCAACTAACCCCCTTTCCTGCATCATAGCCAATCCAGTTATTAAAGCTAGTTCATCCGAAATCCACACACACACGGCGCAAATCCACCTCTGAGCTCTAGCATTACTTAAAGAAGGCATTTTGACATGACATCTATTGCAAAACCTCGGGTGTGTTTCAGTCATTGATGCTAAACCAATACATGAATCTTATACTTGAGTCCAACCTGTAAACTTTCCAAAATGTGGTTACAATTTACCGGCTTTGCGCTGGCTGTGAAGCTAAGTGACGTTAGCGTTGCTCTGCGGAAGATAGAGCACATGGTGTCCGACGTGCCCACACAACCATATGCGACGATATTCAAAATCGTTTCTCTAACTTTTCTTCTGGACTCAAGGCGTCTGTGGTTAATTGTTAAACTATCCTCTCGTGGTTCCCTTTACAAAGTTGACGTCTCCGCGGCTTAACGTTATTGATATGATGACCTTTATCACGGAACATTACAGTTGTGCAACACAGCTAACATTTAACACAAATCACGTGTAACGTCAATAACTTAGTCGCTACATATGAAAGGTAAAATAATGAATCGATGCATTTACAGCGACTGGTTATGCAACATAACAGATTTCCCCAACTCATTATGTCCCAAACACGTTGGCAGGATAAGCTTGTTTGGTGTTTCGCAGTCTACCATACTGTGACTAGCGACTCCATAAATACCTGCCTTTAGCTTGCTAACTAGCTTAAGTTGACTAACATACCACACCGGCCTTACTTTACACTGCTAAACTGAGCTAATTTGTTTGACAAGTTGACAGTAGCATGATTAATTGTCCATGTATGTAATAAAAGCAGTGTTTTCGGAGCACAAACGTTAAGTGTAGCTAACCTTACTACAATGGCGCAGTTTGGGCGAGCTTAAGCAGCACGAGTCAAACGGGAAGGACGCAAACAGGTTGTCGCATGTTAGCTAGCGTGCCCGCATCCAGGCCCCAACTCACCATGCTGCTTCGATCCTCGTCTTCTTACGATGACCTCCTCAACTCCAGTTGCTAGATTTAATTGTCCTGGTGGTTTTATGATTTGGTATGGCTTTAACTCTTAAAAATGATTGGCCGCAAGTATTTCGAGTGACCCGTCGTCGTAACTACCGTCTCCCCGGTAACGTAATTCCAATGACCGAACTGCCCCAGTGCTCCAAACGGTGCGTCCGCGCGGACCACAACTTTAAAAGCTTTTAGTTTATAACAATAACGGCTCTCTCGCTATTTTTTGCAAAATAGTTTCCCATTTGATGAAATATGTTCTTCAAGCTCAATTCCTCCAGCTTCGAGGCACCGCTCATCCAGCATGTGACATCTGCGTCCTCTGTCTGCCACAGTCCGTCCCAACAGACTTTACTCCGCCTCCACCTTCTTACCTCCCCGGCAACAGCAATGCTACACCGCACGTAGCAACCAGTCCATGGTTGCAACGATCGACTGACCCCTGTGAGGTCACTATGGCTGCTGGAGCCGAGTCGATGCTCTTATGAGACCTGCCTTATCTTGTAATAACGATATTGCACAAAACGTTAGTTTATGTAATTGATCTATATTTCACCCATTGCAAAAACGAGTTAAGTATTACTGGCGGCTCCCTGTTGACGTGTAGTACCGGTCCGGCTGAGTGGATAGGACAAACTTCTGTCCTTCAACAGCAGCTCCAGTCCACCACCGAAACTGTTTGTTTAAATGTTATCTTTCCACTCTGTTCACTTTCTATTTAAACAGTTTGAAGTGAGACAAATCACAATATTAGATTTGCTCCAATAAAATTAAAATACATCTCATTACGTTGTTTTTCTCATCGTCACACAATGGATAGCGTGGAATATTATTTATCTTTTATTAATTTCAAAAAAATAGTAGAAAAAAGGGATTCACGTGACTATCATACGGGTAGTTATCATACATTTACTTAAGTAATGCTCCCAGACTTTTGATTTAATGCAAATTATATCCATTCCTGTTTCTCACCATTAACAAATGATCAGGTCCCTATTCAATGCGTGTTATAACACTTAATAGACCAATTAAGGGATGTTAATTCAGTTAGTTCATACATAAATGGCTATGTACCCAAATTAGCTGGATCATAATTACAGTCTTGGAAATTATACAAGTAAACAGTAGTATGAAAGGTCATTGCTAGTGTGCCTTGAACATGTAATGACCACGTCTTGATTAAAAAAAACAACTGTTTGATTAGAACTTTGTGCTGGAATTGATTTGCACTAGATCTTTTAAACACTAAGGTAGGGCTGCAGACATGTGATCACTACCTTAATTGATTTAGATTTCACTTGATTACATCACTTCTTATTGTTTTGACGTATAAAGACTAGATGGAGTGCAGAGAGCTCATGTGATTGCTAGTGTAGCTCCTCCCACTACTAACTTGAGCAGTCTTATTAACCAGAATCTGTGAAAACACTTGCAAACTGTATGTCTCAGGGCCTTAACACTTTTAGAGACAATACAGTTTACTTACATTCAAACTTATGAAAAAAGAGAAGTAATGGTAGTGAAGTGGACCCCACTGAAGTATACACAAAAAAACCAAATAAATGTTTTTTTAAATGCGCAGCGACCTCTTTAATCAGACACCCAATTAAACTGACTTAAAATCGACTAAGTACACACAATTGCTTTACTGTGACAATAGCCTACTTATACTTTACTGGTGACAAGGTTTGTGCACTTATTTCAGATAGAAAGCGAAACAATTTTATTTCCTTCGGTATTTAACAAGACTTCATTAGATTAGTGGAGGTCATTTTCTTGTCCTACAGATGTGAGTTATTTGCACACAAACTTAAAAATCCCGCTTTCCCCAAATCATGAAGAGTTTAAACAGGTTCTCTCATTACGCCTTGGTGGGCCCAACCATCTGTGACGCCTGCTGGCTTTGTTGCAGTTGCTGGATCTTCACATTCATTACTTCAATCACAGCTGTAAGAAAGAACACAACGTGTAAAATTAAGGTTTTCCACTTATAGGTGCTCTCTTTACTGTCCGCGAGCTGTCTGTCCCCAGAACGCACTGTAAAAGTTAAAGAAAAAGCCCAGGGTCTACAAATGGCAACAACAAAAAAGTGTGTCTACCACAAACAGAGAATACTTTGATCGTCAACAAGAAGTAACATCCTCCAACATAACTTAGAGCACCTTTAAAACGCAACAACAAATTTTATTTGTACAGTAAAATGCTACTTGTGTAATGTTAATAACTTTAAAGTGACATTTGTGGTTTGGGGACATTTGAGCGCAGCGGCTCGAGTGATGCGTTTTATGTCACTCGCTGAGAACGGACAACAGCAGTGTTCAGCTTTGGCGTTGAAGAGGACCTAAAGAATTACAAGATAATTACCAATTCTGAAGAGTCCATGTTTTTTTATAATGCTCCATGTCCTCCTTGATTTGATACGATAAATGCTACTTGCAACTGTGTAGGTGGTGTGTGATCACCGAAAGAACACCGAATACAACTTTAATTTTATTTGCAAACCCCTATGCAAAATAACTAGTATTCATTTCTTTTAAAATATGCTTTGGACTTGCCCTGACATATCCATTATATTAGTAAAAAGATAAGGGACTTGTAGCATTATAATATATGGCTTTGAATTGGAAAGATGGGATGACATTTAGTTGAAAAAATTAGGAAGTAGAGATATCTACATGGTTAACCTGAGTTGGAACATCAATTAATAAGTAAATTAAAACTGGTTCTCCATTCCAGTGTTTCCTCTTTTTATTCTCAGCCGAGCACTGCCTTGAGTCAATGAACAAGGCCCCTGTCTGTGGTGAGTCCACGTCTGTAACAGCAGGACAGCTGCATACCATTTGCTAAAGTCAATTAAACAGGTGAAGATCACAAAAACAGGCTCAGTAGTAAACGACACAGTGTCGTACTGCAGATCTGGTGTTTTTAGCTCAGCTACACAAAGAATGTTTGGTTAAAATAGACTGGCAAGGCTGTTTTGCTCTCATTGTTGGCTGTAAAGTTAGCTGGAAGTGAATCTAGCCTTGGTGTGTTTCATGTGTAGTGACTGCGTTGGACTCCTTTTTAAAAATAGCCTTTTGAATGCTTGTCAGCAACCCGTTATTTGGCAAGTTAGGAGGAAATTTGGCATGCAGTTAACACACTAATCCTAATTTTGTTTTGATGAAAACAACTCGTGGCAGTTTCTCGTGGTGTTCACCGCCGCAGAGCTTGAGGTTCAGAATCAGCTTTATTTGCCAGCTATGAGGAATTTTGCTTTGGATCGTATTGCTCACAATGGGCTTACTCATACAAAACAAACAATATATACACACAATATAAACAGAAACAATATAGACAGGTCGTGAAAATAGTGCATTTAAGAGTGCAAAGTATGCAAGGAGTAAATTATAATCATGAGAGTGATTTTAATTATGGAGCATAGTGCAAATGATGCTGAAATAAATAGTATTATGTTATTATATAAGTATCAAATTACAACATGAACAGTGTAAACAGCTCTGAAATAGAGAATGATTAAAAAAGAATAAGTGGAACCAGTAAACAGACTGTTTAGAGACAGTGTTGCTGGGTTATTGCACAGGAATTGAACCTGTGTGAGAACACCGGTTCTCACACAGATCCCACTTTAACCCCCGGATATCTATAAAGAATGTAGCTTACCTTGTTTCATGGCATGTTTTTCCTGAAGGGCTGGCTGAATTTTCTCTATCTGCTTTGTAAGGAAGTCTATTTTGCGTTTGAAGAACGCCTTTGTTTCTTCCACATTCTACAGAGACAAACAAATACGGAGTATAAATACACTTCACATAAGAGTTTTTTTTATTTGAATACATTATTTAGTAAAAGATTAAATTATTTATGGACTTTCAAATGTAAAAAATATATTTGCCTTTTCAACATAGTATCCTGTCCCCACATCCACTAAAACATGATCCACGTCATTTAATATTCCAGGGACGTACATCTGAGAAGAAATGTCAAGGACAAGTATGCATGTCTCAAGAGACCCATAACTTCATTTAAAGCACATCACACAAAACTCCAAAACATGAGATGCTGGTTATTCTACTGTAAAGTAAGGATACCGAGCTGGTAAGTGGCACAAGCAATTCTTTTCCTGTATGAGAAAAGAGAGGAGGAAGAATTCACATGACTTCAGCTGCAGAATCATCGATGTATGGGATTATTTCACAAACTTTCATCAAACAAACATTACACCTTTAAAACCATAATGCACATTCAGAACCCATCATTTTTGTGAAACACACTGCTGTACATTGAGGCCTTCTTATAGTTTGTTATATAAAATGATCCTAAGCTTTGCAGAGCTTGCTAAATGTTTTCATTATCACTATTTCAGCTTATTGAAGAGGGTAGCTTTTATCATAGTAAATGAAGAACCATTATTGAGCTACATATGTTTTTATCAACCATTTAAGTAACTGTTAACCCTCTGAGACCTGTGGGAGTGTCAGTGCTTTGCGGTCTTTAAGAGGCTGTAGCGGGCTGGGTTCTATAGCTAGAGTGAAGACACTAGTGAAACTAAGGCCTGAGGCATCCATTGGTACCAACCATGTCATGCTTGCTTGCGGTAAAGGGGACTAAATAATGCTACAAACTCAGGGTAAATTTTGGCGAGGGTAAAACTAGCATGGCCATATTTAAAGGAGTCCTTTGACCTCTCACTACAAAAAAGCTGAATGAAAATAGATTCTATGGGTACCCACGAGTCATGAGTTATTTGCCCCATGCAGTATAAATGTTGTACTCGCCCATTGTGCAATTGTGTATTTAAATATTTCTGCAACCTGGAGTTGCGTACATTGGGTATGACTAGAAAGCTGAGATCATGTGGATTTAATGAACCCAATTGTATTCATCTGTGATGTTAGTCTTCAAGGTAGTGAATTCATTGTAGTGAGACCATTTTGTGTCACTGTATAAAATTACCTGTTGTGACTCTTAGGATAGTCACAGCCTCACGACACTTTCCAACCATGAACTAGAGACGCTATGGCTTTTCTAGGTTTATTGACAATAAGGGGACTTTTAAACAGTTTCCAAAACAGTGATCTTCACCCCGTTAAAGTTTTTTCTTTCTACACAAACCTCAAAATGTCAAAAGGTTGTTTAAACCAAATCACAGCATTTTTTTTTTAATGGTATCTTAGTATGGCATTTTGGATTTTTTGTAAACAATTTTTATCAATTCTCAGGTGTTTAGAGTTGGCTGAATGTTGCACCAAATTTTATTTAAAAAATCTGGTATTAACCCAAAAATTGCTGAAACTTATAAGACTAAAGGAGTATAAGAATTGCGTCATATACTTCAATCATTAAGCCTAACAAAAACACAGTTTATTACAGATTAGTGTCTATAAAAACCTGACACACCGTCCTGAGCTGCATCTCACATTAATCTTTATGTTCCTAGCTTTCGTTGGCTGTACACAACTTCTATACGGCATCTACTGTAGACCTGCTTTCACCCCTAAGGATCCCTAGTCTCTTCCCTAAAAAGACAAAAATGGGTCTATGTGGGTTAAAAACTTGGCGGGGCACAAGGTCTTACAACTTTACTCACCCTTGTTGTTTTTGTTCAGGACGTTCATACTATCTTTTGCTTCAACATATTTCGTCTGGACAACTTTGAGCTGACCTATTGAAGACGTCAAGAACTCAATCTCCTGCAAAACATGTACAAAACAACCGACGTTAGAGAGTAGATACACAAAGCGACCACACCTGAATCCTAAACTGTAGACGTCTAAACAACAAGATATGTCCACAATGAAAATTTCCAGGATTTCTTTTATTTTACTTCTGTCGAAACACGTGTAACGACGAGGGGCAGATTCGCTAGCACGTTAACAACACCTTGTTGACTGGATACACTTAATTACCGTTAGCGTCAGATGTGCTAGCTCGCTACCCCACCCTCCCGTTTTAATTTAGATTATCGCCTTCAGAAAATCGAAATCTGACAACACAGTCACAATTGAAAAACGCTAGCTTAACGTTTTAACATTACCTGATCTAATTGGGTTTTCAGTCCCTCTAATTGAGGCAGGGAGAGATCTGTGAGATTCACCGCCATGTTGGAAGCGCGATGCCAAATGACACAGACCGTGATTGTGTTTCCGGGTGATGGAGGTGGGCTGTCATTGGTCTGAAACTACGCCCCCGTGTGGACAAGACATGAAACGCACCTGCTTCTTTATTTTCACTTGCATGTCTAGCATGTTAAAAAAACGCTTGAAACAGGTGTTGGTGATTAAGTGGTTCTAAACAACACATTTTCTCACTCTAAACGCATATCACTTGTATAAAATATACATAAATGTAAAAGTCATTATATTGAAGTTTAGTTCTCACAATATAAAGAATAAACTCATTTTTAATTGAATTTACATTTTTAAAAGCTCTACCTACAATGAAAACGTAAAATGTAAATTCAGTCATCCCCATTTAATGTAAAATCACAATACTTTCAAGAAGGTCAGAATCATTTTTAAATAAACGTCACAAAGTCAATTCCATTATCATTAAAGAGAAATTCTGTATGAGAGGGACAATTCTTTGATATTTCAGTTTTTGGCGGGATGTTGTTAAAAATATTTTTTCATTTTGTCACATGTAAAATTTACTGAAACTTTGAACATTAAATGACCATATACTTTGGACATTGGTGGTATTGATCAGTTTTTGTGCTCTAGGGCCCTTAATAGCACTCCCAAATTACATCTGACACTGATGAGCTCTGGATCAAATGTCTTAGAGCCAACTCTTTAAAACATGAAAAATATTCTTTAAAAACGTTAATATCCATTAAGAATTATAGCTACAGCTTTTAGCTTTAAAGGAATTATGTCACAAGGAAGGACAAAAATAGTGTTGTAGGAACAAAATATACACGTGTAAGATCTAAGATCTTATCTCCCATGAACAAAAAGGTTGTGCGGTGTGAAATAAGTTCCTATCATTTAGAGAAAAAAAATCCATTTACTGTAGTTTCCCTCAACTCTATTGTACATAAATGCGACTAAGTAAGAAGTGATTTCCACAGCACAGACACTCATTTATTTAAAACATGATGTTTAATAAACACATCAAACAGTTGATAAAAATTAGCAAGATATTTAAAAGCATTCACACCATAGTATATATATTTGTTTAAAGAAAATTCTGTCAGTTAATCTGGCCAAAAAACTGCAAAAACAAAGGATTAGATTTCAAGTTTAAAAAAAAGCTCCAGCTTGTGTGCTAAAAACATTTTAAATACGGTATAGATTGTTTACATCCTGTTTTTAGAAGAGTTTGAGTTTACCAGCCCATCTACTGCAGGTGAATGGGTAAGCCATAGACTACAGGTGCAGCTCCTATGAGGTGTTTTAGGTGTGTGGCCTGACGGGAAGGGCCCATGTAACGCAGGAGAGGCGCTCCAGACCCAGCGGATAACCACGACTCCAACAAGGCTTTAGTGAAGCGATCAATATCCCGATCGGTAACATCCCACAGATTTCCCAAGACAAATGGGCTAAGGAGAAAATGTAGAAATAGAAACCTTAATAGGACAGTATTAACGGATCCTTTTTTTAAAACTGAAAGTAAAGACATATCTCACCAGCCTGCTATGAGGTAGTTAAGGATGATTCCTTGTCCTTCCTGATCCCCGCGCACCGCCAGAGCGGCACTACTGCAACCAAAAAGCAGAGAAGCTGCTCTCATCTGCCGTTTTAGGACTACCTGGCTGTCGAGGAATCGTGCGCCTGCACCGTGACCCACAAAACTAAAGAAGGACATGGACAGAGAGGATATAAAGTAAAACAGGTTATTAAATCAAAGAGCTTAATGTAGGATACCCAATGAATAAATCACCAACATTGTTGCCTGTTGATTGACTAGTTGAATAAACGACTACTTGTTTCAAATCTAAATCTGCAAAAACCTCTGAATAAACTTATTTTTTTACATCTGTGTTGTAAAACCACAACTATTATTTTTGCTCCCTATCAGCATAGTTATCATAAACTCACATGTATAGGTCCTTGGTAGCAACAGCTTCTTCCAGTTGACCTGAGTTGGGAGCAACTCCACACACACCGTCCCAGTCTAACTGACTATAATGAGATAGTTGATGTAGTAAATAGATAAGAAAAGAGGCCGGTGACAGAAAGACACACAGACAAATGAAATGCACTCAATAAGTATTGGTATCACCTGCTAAACCACTCCTTGAATCGGTCTTGAGAGTTTCCCAAATTGGCATCAGCGTCCAGCACATAAAACACCTGCCTTGTATTCACACCTTGCTTCAGGATGGACTGAGAGTCTGTCTAAAAGGGAAGATTTAAATAACAGTCGTAACCACCCCTGACCTTAACTACCAGGAATTAAATAACATCTGCACCACAAGCCATATTGGCACAGTAATAAACTCTAATATTACCTCTTTCTGAATGCATAGTCCAACTAGTGAGTGCAGAGAAGGCATCCGGCTGACAGAATGAGACCTTAAGATGGAGATACTTTCCCACGGCAGCTTCTGAAGGTACTGCAAAGAAACAGGACAGAAGGCAATACCTCTACATTTTAGCATTATCCCACCACATTTTGGACCAAAGTCTTTCTATGTACAGATCAGACTATAGGGAAATTCAGTATATAATAGAAGATAAAATAACCTTGTCCAAGATGAGAACAACATGACCACGGGGCTCTTCTCTGTCAGTGAGCCGGCACACAGCTGCATGTAGAAGCTGGTCACACTTTTTGTCCCACTGTGAAGAAACTCCCATTGCGAATCTCTTAAGGGCTTCTTGGGAGAGCACAGGAGAGGCAGACAGCACAGCCTGAAACAACAAATCAGAAGGGATAAAGGGTTGTTGCAATGCTACGCCTTTGCCAGCCCCTTATGAGACCAAGACAGAACGAAAGAATAGTGCTGCTAAATGTCTATGGAGCTAAAAAAATTAAATAAAAAACACTCACCTTCAACATTTCCTCACTGACTGTGATTCCCTTTGCAGACAAGGACTTGCAAAGGTGCTGGGCCTGTTTGGAGAGTTCAGGATCCAATGAAAGTGGCAGAAGAAAGCTGCTCCAGCATCCCAGCAACCCCTCCATCTCCTCCAACAGCCGCTGAAAGAAAGGGTTATTTAGACAGATTAATCTCATTTCTGTGCACTGTTTTCTTCGTCTACATGTCTGAGTGGAAGTGAATAAAGAAAGGATTGTGAAAGAAGCTTTCTGAGACTCCCCGGCTGCACCCTCGCTCACTTACCTCAACTCGAGAGTCAAGCGCCCTGCGACCCTCCCACCACTTGGCCTTCTCAGACACGCAGCTCACAAGCTTCTGCTCCACCTGAATACTATCTATCTCCTGCACCAGCCAGCTGATGGGGTGCTGCATAACACAAAGACAGAGGAAAAGTTACAATCTGGGATATAAGGAATGAACCACAGGGAAATTCAAACTATAAAAACTGAAATTCTTCCAACTAAGAGTATTTGAGTACTTTAAGAGTACTTTTTTTATGACATATATGCTCATTGACCCAAAGACAGCAGTCACTGTGCTCACTATTTTTGATGGATGTGGAATATGGCTCTCCTATATGACAAGATTTTAAAGTCACTTGTGTCATCAAATTGCTAAAGCCACAAGCATGAACAATACAATTGTCTGGTTTTAGATTGTGGCTGCCATTCTGCTTATACCATAATTTACCGTCCTCACCGGTTGTTTGGAGGTGGCGATGTGAACAGTGACAGGGTTAGATCCCTTCTCAAGACGCGACAGTAGGATGCCGTCACCCATCTCCCAAGGTTTTACTCCAAGCATAGACATCACACACACAGTGACCCCTGAGAGTGATGCGAAGAGAGAGGATAGTACATAAGCATAATGCAGTTCACATTTTGCCTTTGCTTATCAAAAATTAAAGTCTCCAGAAATCTCTATTACATCAAAACAAAAGTGCACACTTACTGCATCAGGCTTCCCTAAGTTTTGTGAAAGTAGCAAAAGAATTGACAAGGCTAGGGCTGGGCAATGTAGCGATAATATATCAATATTGAGATATGAGACTAGGTATCGTCTTAGATTTTGGATATCGTAATATGAGACAAGTGTGGTCTTTTCCTGGTTTTGAAGGCTGCTTTACAGTAAAGTGGTGTTCTTTTCTGAACCTACCAGACTGTTCTAGCTGTTCTATTATTTGCCTTTTCCCCACATTATTTCCATATTATGGATTATTATTTATCTTATATCCAAGTGTGAAGATATTTTTCGAAATAGAATTGAAACTAGAATATCGCCACACTATCGATGGAGTTATTTGGTCAAGAATATCGTGATGTCTGATTTACTTCCTATCGCCCAGCCCTACATAAGACACACCTTCATTGTCCCACAGTGGGGAAATTATACTACAAGTTTGACAAAACGGATCAAAACTTGCTCAAGATCAAATCCACTGAATTACCAGTTTCCAAAACTTTACTATAACCTCTCATAAAGCATTACTGACATGCGCAAACCACATTTTGATGGAATCCAACATGAAAATCAAGATCAAGACAGTATTCCATATTTTACCTGAGGGAAGGTGTTGAGTCTGTTGGCTAAACTCCTGACAGTGGCTCTGGGGGAAAGTAGAGGAGTCAGCAGTTGGAAAGGAGAAGATGTTGGCCAACTGCGACAGCCTCTGTTCCGTACAGTTCTTGGACTTGTTTGGACTGAGCTCGTCTAGAGACAGAGTATCCATCTTGTCTGCTAGCTCATTTGATGCCTTACTCAACTTTCTGTTTGCATGACACATCAAAAGCAACATGAATTAAACAATGTAATACCGTCAATGTAAAAGAATGTTGAGCATGTTAGATATCCAAAGTTGCCAAAAATGTATTGTATTTGATACATCTTGATGAAAAGACCAGTGTTGTAAGAGGGAAATCGTGACTTGACCCTATACATACAACACATAGGCTTACTTGAGACAGCTGGCTAAATGTCTGATTGTGCGATGACGACTTGTGATGCCCAAGGACTGGGCATGCAGCATTGCTGTGGTTATGGGGTCCTGCTGTCCCGTGGTCAAGGCCAGAAGAGAACAGAGGGTTGTGTAGATGGTGGGTGAGGGGAAGTGCTGAAGGGCCAACAAGGCTGAGCGGAGCAATGACTCAACATCCTCCAGAGAGAGATTGTCTGAGAGAAAGAAAGAAAGTACAGATGAAACTAATAAGGGGAAAGAGCTGCCGTTAAGACTTTAAGGGTGTTTACATCTTGGTTAGTTTAGGTAATGTAGCCCTTATTATACATCATAGGGTGCATTATTTACACTACCACTCAAAAGTTTGGACACACTCTCATTTACTTGAATGGAGAGTGTTTCCAAAACTTTGATTGGTACTGTATGTCACAATGCTGTAAATAAAGTTTATAATCAATTCCTGCTTTCCCCCCCAACACATACTGAATATTGTAAAGTATTAGATTATTTTAGGTTTTTTGTAATACCATTGCAGCCAAATTCATCATATCTCATTATGATAATGAAAGACAGAACTGAAGAAAAAAAGAACTGCCGCAGTGTAAAGCCTCACCTGACCCGATGTCTGAATGAGAGAGGTGGGTTTGTGGAGCGTCACTCAGATGGCTTCTGCTTCTCAGTTCAAACAAGTCATCTCGCTCCAGATCACAACGCATGTCCTTCCGCAACACTTCAAAATCTATGTCTAGAGAGTCACACAGGAGATTAGAGGTCTGGCCTTTACACAAATCTTAGATACTGTGATGCTTATTATTGCCATTGTTTGTCTTGCCACTTCCTAGCATTCTGCACAGCTTACATACTGTAAGGTTTTCTTATATAGTGACCAAACCATCTGTGGATGGTTTCACGGCCAGCATCACTACATTTATTATCACATTTTTTCAATATGTAACATTGTGTGCATTGTAATTTGTACAAATTTCAGATAGGCATAAGACAGTTATATTTCCAAATTAATGGGAAGTTTTAGCATGTGCAGAAAATACACACCATTTTTACTTGCGTGAGTGTCTTCAGCCTCCGTGTCTGATGTCCTGAGCTGCTCAATGCTCATGTCCAGAACTTTAGGAAATTCCTCCTCAATGGTCCTCATCTTGTCTGGCTCCTCCAATGAATCCGCCTCTGCACTGGACATCTCCTTTCTGGTTCTTCCTCTTCTTGTCGAGGCAGACTGACAGACGTCATCCTCAGAAGAAGTTGACCGAGGCAGTGCAGTGGTCTTCTTACCCCTGGCCTGCCTCTTCGGTGGGGCCTTCTCTGCAGGTGGATCTGGGGCCGATTTATTGCTCTGGGCCGCTCTTCTTGTAGTGGTTCGCTTTTTAGGGATATCCGTTTTTTCTTTGGACTCTGCCTGGGTGTTGGCTTCTGTGTCACTCTCATCACTAAACTCCATCTGTATTGAATAATTAGAAAGATACATTTCATAAAAAAATGTATTTTTTTGCAACAATAAAAATGTAATTACAGTAGGTGCCTACCTTGAAAACAGTTTTTTTTGTGCGTCTGGGAGCGGCAGGCATATGTTGAACTGGCGACAACTCTTCATACACCTGAAACTGTAGTTTAGAGGCTGTTTTTGGTACTTTCTGCACTGAGGGACAGGCTTTCACCTTTTGAATAGGAGTGCAGGCCAAAGAAGCTACTGTGTTAAAGTCAAAATAGCTCCGCTGCCCAACAGAAAGCTTAGACTTCACCATTACAGGTGTCATGGGAACTAGTCCCTTTTCTTTGGTTGAGGAGCTTGTCACCTCAATCCTGGGCTTAACGACCTTGACCTTCTTTGCCTCCTTGGTTTTGTGAGGCCCATCTGGGTTTTTAATGGTCTCTTTAGGCTTCCTAAGCAAGACTGACCGAGGCACCGCTTTATGTTCTGATATGAGCCCTTTTGGTTCACTCCAAGTCCATGCATTTGAGAAGAGCTCCTCTGGGGTGCAGCCCTTTTTCTCAGCCAAGGTAACCAGTGACACAATGGCTTTAGTTGCCATTAGGCCTGCTTTCACAGGTCTTAGCACAGGAGAGGGTGTGGAATTAACAAAAGCCAGGCCAGCTTCCAGTACTCTCCATATACCACAGACCTTGTTTAGCCTTGGTTCCAGCCCAGACAGGGCCATGCTAAGGTACACACGGCCCACCACGTCCTGCATCAGAGAGGGCTTAAAGGAGCTTTGGGCCAGGCCGCAGGGAGAGAAGAGTTTTGCCAATTTTGTACCAAGTTTGGCAGCGACACTCTTACAGCGAGCTAATGTTGCTGATTGAAGTTTCAAACTGACATTGGCTTCATTGGGATCCAGCTGGAGAACCAGATCAGCCTGTGTAGCTGCCCAGCGAGCGGTGGCACGGCCCAGACAGGGTTCAGAGCAACAGGAGCACTGGCAGTCAGATTCATGCGCCAGGGATGAGAGCCAGCGGCGAGGCTGGGCTTTGAGAGGTGGGGAGCTGGCCAGATCCCTCACTACAAGCTCTTTGCCAATCCACCTAGTTTTCAGGAAGCCATTAAGATCATCCTCCAAGGCAGGAAGGGGTGACTGAGATTTCTGCGCTGGGCGACCTTTCCTAGGTTTGATTTTCACTTCCGTCTTCTGCACTTGATCCGAAAAATCTGAAGAGGAGAAATAAAACAGTAAATTTTGCAGTTCAAGGAAATGCTATGGTACATTAGACAATAGTCTTAACACACAAATACACAATGTTATATTACAGTTTCTGTTTTATGTTTTTTTTTTATGTGTTAAAGTACAATTTTCTTGGATTTAAAATTGACAACAGATACACACTTAAATAGAACAACAATTTGATCAAATCACAATTTGACTAAAAGTCAAACAATTAAATATTTGAACTGGTGATTTCTATTCAACAGACCTGTACAGAGATCCAGAAGGCGTCTGACTTTGTCTAAATCAAGTCCACTTTCCTCTCTCTCCCCCTGAACCAGCTCCAGCTCAGCTTTTATCACCAGCAGTTCAGCACATCTACAACAATGACAAGAAATGAGCAAGTTTATAAGGGCCGCACAATTAATAAGAATTTTATTGAAATATGGACTAGTGTAATATCCAAACTGCAGAGGGGCGCAATATTTGTAAAAAGGCAAAATGTGTGTCAAACCATTCTGAATGAAATATTGTGGTGCTGCAGAGACGTCCCGGCCTACAAATCCTATCCGACAGACTACAAAAAACAACTGTTTGGTAAAGAGCCTCGCAAAAATCTCACTATGAATCATTTTACATTTAAGATCTAATATTAGTCACTGAAAATGATAATGATACAAACATGATAATTCCCTTCAATATTGTGAATCATATCGCAATATCAGTCAAAAATAATTGCAATTTGATATTTTTCTCATATCGTGCAGCCCTATTTGTAATGTGACCATTAGCCATTATGAATTCTGCTGCATATCTATATTTTGCTGAGTTCTAGGCCTATAACAGGTAAAGTATTAGTCAGCATGTACCAGAACAAAACATTGATATACAGGTTTTAAATAAAGCAGTCCAGCAGCACCACCACTAAGGACACCCTAATAAGAGTTGAATCAGCACCTCCATGACAGTCCTCTACACAATCCATAAGAAGCTTCTAATAATCAGGATGTATTAGAGGGATGCTAACTTTATTGGATTGCAGTTGACTGTACAAGGTTATAGGATGGACTATAACATTTAGTATTTTGTAATCAATTCAATCAAGATAACTATACTGTATAGATTGTATTTTACTGGTTCAAAGTGTCCCCAGTACAATATTCAGGTCCAATAATTATATACTTAAACACTATTTCAAGCTTAACAGCACACACAAAAATAAGTTCATAGTAGCATAGTTTCCTGCAGAAAGAATTTAAGAGTGGCCAGTACAAGCTGATAAGATATCTATTGGACCCTACTTCTCCATTTTACAATTTAACCCACCACCATGCACATGTACATACTGGCTGAGTGCTTGCAGCTTGGTGGCCAGTTTGAGCGCTTCTAGACATTGCAGCCTGGCATCATTGATGGCCCCAGAGTTGCTCCTCACAGCCACAACCTTCATTGAGCAATTTAACAGCTCCGAGAGCAGCTGCCACTTCAGCACCAAGTTATCTCCTGCTCACAGATAAAGGGAGAGAATCAACATGGCAGACAGCACTAAAAACGACAAACATGAATTAGCTCTTACATGCATTGTCAGTCCAGTCAGTGTGACGCAAATGTACCTTGGTCGACGAAGCGCGTGTCTGAGTTGCTGCCGTTAGTCCCATATAGGCCCTTGCCCACTAAAGTGATCAGCAGGCTGCAGAGAAGCTTCAGACTTTCATACAGGGTGGTGTCCGGGCTATGTATACCTGAGACACAATCATAGGTCCTTAGTTAAATTTGCAAACATCTCCTCTGTATCCTCACGACACAAAATGAAAATAGAAAAACATCTGGTGATATTAAGTGTAGCAAACGCTTTAGCTAACCATGCTGTGTGATATGGCTTCGCTGGGCTTGCGACAGTGCAGCAGTGTCCAAACTCAGATAGGAGCTGTAGGTCTGGAGCACCTGAGCACGCAGCAGGTACCAGCGCTTTGACTGCCTCGGCTCGTTCACTTCTTTAAGCACCTCACACAAATAAGGTACTCCACGATCCACCTATGTGGTCAAACAGGACATATGGTCAATTTGATAAAATTGACTCCAGCCAAAAAATAAAACAATGCAATAATATGAGAAATACTGCTAGCGTAGTACATGTTACCTACCTGCCCGGTGCTGTAGCAGTACTGAGCTTTCAACAGAACGGCCAGTACAGAGAGAGAAGAAGGTCCATCCGCAGTGGTAAGAGAGGTTAGGAACTTTTCTGCTTGCTCTAGCTGGGCCTAAAAAAAAATAGCACAATAAACAAAGTGTGATTGAGTACATAACGAGAGATATAGTATGTTTGCTAAAGATATTTACAAAACTGTATTACCAAAGCCAGTTCAGGGGTGCCCATATCCAGAAGGATACTGGCTGTCTGACAGAGGGAGCTGGCACATCCGTGGGCATCAGCAAGTTGACATGAAAGTCCAATCGCAAGTTGGTAAGCTTCCAAAGCCTTTAGAGGCTACATAAGAGAAAGAATGGATTTGATAAATACAAAGATAATGTAATTACCAAAGTTGTGAACACTAGTTTTAACAACGTGACCCAAGGATACACCATGAAATACCTCTTAAACACCCACGTCTTTCTTGAAGCACAACTTTATATCTTTGTTTTAGAGAAACAACCAAAGGAGACCCTCATGATTGATTTTGACCATTTGTTACCTTTCCCATAAGTTTAAAGAGAGCCGCAGCCACAGCGATGGAGCTACAGGTCTGTTTGGGGTTTCTGACAGAAGGCAGGACTTGACTCTGCAGAAGAGAGGACCACTCATCCAACGCTCTTTCCAAAGGCTTACACAACTCTAAAAACAGAAATAAAACAATGTATATAAATCTCTCACAAAGACAAGTGATGAACAATTATGTATTGTTGATTAGACCCACCAATAGTACTTAGCAGAGATGCAGAATATGGTATAGTATCTAATCATCATATCATTTAGGTGTCTACAGTAGGATGATTGAGGATATGAAAAAGTGTTCCTACTGTTCTCTGCAGCCAGGTTGAAATACAGGAACTCAGAGACCAGGGTGCTGTCTTGTGTCTTTTGCTTGTCTTCATAATCAAAATCATTGGTTTGTACGGGACTGGCCGCACACTGTGTCTGCTCACGCAACTCTCGCAGTTTTTGGTCCCTTTCAATGGCCTGGACAAAACCACACAAGCATCATTAATTAGTCACAAGACAGTTAATCTGAGACAACAACATTTCCAGGATAATAAATGCCAATAACCCAGAGCGTTTTTTTCTCCAACTCTGGAATGTATGTGTGGAAGAGCCAGACCTTACTCCGCTGAGCTGTGGACATATGTCTGGCAATGCAAGACTAAGACACTTGGTCATTATATTAAACACACTAAGGCTAACATCCAATTGTTGATTCCCAGTTATAGAATAATAGATTACACTGTCAATCCTTACAGAATTTATATGCAACAAAAACCATAGATACTAGCATGCTGTTACTAATTTGAGTTACACCCTTATTTTTTGAAAGAAAGTGAATTTAAAACACTGACACTATAAAAACAGTAGTTCAAAAAATATGCACATCATGTCCTGATGGATCCAATAAAGCTCACCTCTTGAAGATTCTTCTCAAGAGTGCAGATATAGAGCCAAAGTAAAGCATGGGCCTTGTCATCCTTCAGTCTGTCAGCATTCTCTTGAGTCTCTGGTTCGTTTTCAAGTAGCCGTAAAGCTTCATTGGTAAAATCAACTGCAGTACTGTGTAGTTACAAATGAACACAATGAATATTGACACAATAAGCTGCTGCCCATGATAGCCTAGTGGGGCTTCAGACTAACAATTTAAATTCAACTTTTTCATGCACATAATTTGGTTGCACACAAAACAGTGCAGTTGCATTTGTCAAGGACACCAACCCATTAGAAATGTTGTAAATAAAAGCTCCTACCAGTCTGTCTGTTCACTGAAATCCTGGTAACACACAACTTGGGCCATTTCACAGAGAAAGACCGCACGCAGATGAGTGTGGGCGCTCTCCTCATGGCAGATGTCCAACAGATCACAGAGTGTGTTGTAACGCTCCTGGGCCGTATCTCCTGCCACCTCCTTGTAGGCATGCAGCTCTTCCTCCAAAAGGCGAAGCATTACTTGCTCATCTGGGACGTCGGGACCAAAACCGTCACATAATGTCCTGTTGCAGGATGGGGCAGTTGTAAGTTTCCTTTCCAATAATGTTCCATGAATTGCATTCTGTGTATTATAATGTGTTTGTACCTAAGACGGATGTCCTCTTCAGAGTTACGGGCGGCATCAATCTTTGTTTTCACCCACAGAGTGACTGGTTCAGCCATATGAGTAGTGATTTTGTCCCCCAGAGCTTTCAGCCACAGGATTACCCATTCCAGCGCTCGCTCCAGTTGTCCAGCCCGCCGAGACGTCTGCACAGCCAGCATGAAGGGTCGGCTCAACTAAGGAGTCAAATACCATGTTAAAGAAAATACAAATGATAGATAATTTATACTGTATTTAGAAAATCTTCCCTGCAGGATCATTTTGGTTTGCTCTTATGTATCACAACCTATATAAATTCAGGAGACAAGACAGGATTCATGGCATTTATTAGGAGAGACAACATGATGCATGATCAAACAAAAAAAAACTTTTAAAGAGCTTACCCTATCGACAGAGAGCGAGATGGGGCAATTCCTGCATAAATCCCTGCAGAGGATCTCAACTAGTGTGAAGGCCTGGTCATAGAGACGCCGGTTGTAAAATCCACAAGCTAAGTTGCTCACAGCAACCACTGCAAGACAAAAGGTAATCATAAAGTGAACGACATGTTATATTTCTTACATATTTAGTGTCTATTGCAATTTAGCATTTTAGAACCACCCAAGGGACCTCACCTCAGATCACAAGTGGTCAGCTCTACATAAGCGTGTTTCCACCTGGCAGTAGAACGTGTCTCTAAATGCACCCTGAGAGAACACTTGTGATTGGATCTCACTTTCCTGCTCTCTATGCAAATAAACAGGTACACAATTTCTGTTTTATATAGTTGTGTGGAAGTGTGCGTATGTTTATAAATGTCAGTTGTTACTCTCACGTTAAATCATACGTTAGAAACGTGCAATGACTCGAAAAAGCACAGCCCAGTCTGTCTGTGTGCCGACATAAGGAAGACGACAGCAGAAAAAAAAAAAGTCTGTGAGTTCATCTCAGTAAGTTTGTAGCTTTTAACTGAATCTGCAGTATGAAGTTTAGTTTCTATATTGTATCTGCTTTATTTAACTTTTATGTTTGCGTACAGGAGTTATGTAATATTTCCTGATTTCGACGCTTCTTAATAAAAGCAATTAAATAACAAAATAATAGGGGCCTTGTTTGTATAGAACTTACTTTAAATGACTTAGAGACTAATGAAAAACAAAAAGGAGATAGCGTAACAGCAGGAATATCTTTAGTAATATCCTAGAAATTGGAGAATTCAGGGATGTTTGATGAAACTAAATACATTGTTGTTCTATACCGGAGGCTGCATTTTTAAATCAACGGCGCTGCAGAGAGCTCCGGGCACCCGGAGACACAAGAGCAGGCAGCACCAGCACAAAAACACAGACACATCAATAACAGTATGATAGTAACATAGAAAACACTTGATTCAGTGGTTTCTGTGACATGAGAAATACTTTGAAAAAGTAGCATTTCTGCGCACAGTTGAGTCGACAGTTTTTAATGTGGTCCGGAACATATTCCAGTTCTCACTGCTATTGGAATGTGGAAATATGTGGCCTGGATCATCTCTGAATGCGGTTTTAGTGCTCAGATCTCAATGCGTCCTTTAGTCTTTTCACCTTTACTTAGAGCTGTCCACCTGTGATCCCATCCCTCAGATCGGCTATTACAACCAGGTCAAAAAGGGGTAATGGTTATGGTAAATTACTGGATTACCTTTCAGGGACCATTAGTAATTTTCACTATTCACACATGCAACCACATTTAGGAAAACTCGCCATGGCATTGGGGAAAGAGGCAACCTGATAGTGTTTGCCCCTGCTTGTGTTCACACCAAAGCAATACCAGCATTTTCCATGGAATGCTACTAGTTCCTGGGGTGTGAAACTGGTGGGACAGATCTCCCTGTCCATTTCAAGGAATGACTGCATGTGTGAAAGGGGCTTTAGAAATCTAGAATGTAATCATTTCACCTGCTTTGACGAGAAGGTTTTCACTTGACAGTTTTCGCAGTTCAGTCATCATCAGTCCAGCTGTGGATTGGCAGTACAGCAGCACTCTGTCCAGTGTGTCCCTGTCCTCCAGCTGTGAACAAACACCAATCAGTGGCAGTACTAAAACCTAAATAAATCAGAGGACAATTGGAACTGCCGCAACATGTAACTGTGTGACTTTCATCAATTGCATTTACAGTTTTGTCATTGCTATCAACATCAAATTGGATATTACAGAAGTAGCCTCACCTGTGATGCAAGCATGCTCTCATAAGCAAATACAAAGCCTTGGTAAATACTGAAGCAAAGGGCCTGTTGCAGTCTGTTCCCTTCAACTAGGCATTTTGAATTCTGTAAATAAAGCAGATTCATCTGTATAAATTCTCCGCAGGTAAAATATATTTACCTCTAGATTGAGAGATTTCCTTCACATAAGTAGAAAATGACTACACTCACTGTCTTCATCATCTTTAATATCCATTCTTGATGCTCCTCAAGAAAAGAAAACCAAGCCAGGAGCACAGCTCCACTTAATCCCATGCTGTGGCCACTTTCAACAGCCCACACCACTAGTCCACAACTTTCCAGGAGTACATGAGCTTGTCTGTCTCCCATGTCCGCTGAAAGAGACCTCAAGGCCCTGGCGCACTCTGTCAAAGCCTGGCCACTATCCCCACCGACCTTCATTGTAGAATGAATCTTTATTGCCCATTTGCCGAGCCCCACAGCTGTACACTGTGCAGCACAGTCAACAACCTTGCTCTCAAAATCATTTAAGAAAGTGGAGGCCAGATCATAGTGGCCAGCCTTACAAAGTACCTTCACCACCACCAGAACTATTTCAGAAAGTGTATATGAACTTGATGTCTCAGTAGATAGCTTAGATCCGTCCCCCTTACAGCCCTGACTGCCAGTCCAGCATCTGCTGAGAAGTGTGTTCATTTCCTGGAGAAGAAAAGAAGCATCGTCCTTGGTTACCGCTTTACAGCTACTCTCAAATTCAGCGATTGCATCCTCTGCGTATATAGGGGCTTTGGAGATTGAAGAGGTTGCATTTTCTGTGTCCAACAACAGGAGGAAGTTCAGAGCTTGTATTTGGCAGTGAAGTTTATCGCGGGGATTAAGGATGTTCCGGTCTTTGGTAGCAGATAGTCCGTTCCAGAGCACTGAGAAACAGCTCCGCACAAGAACACAATAGTCCTCAGCCTATGGACCATAAAACAGTGGTACTTTGTTTAGGTCTCTGAAATAGATGATGATATGTGGAATATACAACATGTAAATAACACAAATAAATAATGTCTGTAAAAATACAATACATACCTGTTGGGCGGGGGTAAGCCTGCTGCAAAGCAACCCAGCTATATGGCTACATAGACTGTGGGCTTCTAGGGAGCTTAGCTTCTTGACAATATGGAAAATTATCTTTTCCATATACAGTGGACTGCTCTGAGCAACGAGTGCTGCAGAAATATCATAGCCCTGAAGGGAAAGCTTCACCAGCTGGACTAACTGAGTGACATGGTCTAAATGTGTGGCTCCAACTCCAAGTTGATGGTTACAGGCTCTGATGATCCTGTCACACAGTGTGCGACCCTGAAGGCCTGGTCGACTCTTTACATAACTCTGCAAAATAAAATTCCAGGTTGAAATTCACCTTTCAAAAGTGGCCTTTCTAGTTTTTTTTTTAATTGTAATAGTATTTTAACGTACATCGTTACACAAAAGCATGGCTAACACAACCAATGGAACTGCACATTTGGAGATATTTAATCCTGCGTGTATGTTTAAAAGCCAGTGCTTTAAACAGATCCTCTTAAAACTAGTAAAAGTAATAACTTGAAACTTTAGGAATACGAGTGGTTCAGCTTATGAAAATGATGATTATGCTAACCTCTAGTTCTTCCAGTAAAAGCTCAGTCTCTTTCACAGAAGCAGTCCGCTTGATGTATTCGTCCACTTTCAAACACTTCATGTCGGCAGCTGTAGAAAAGACGTTATTTAAGAGAAACACTGAGTCATGTTAACTTTGAAACGTGGATAAAGCGAGGACCCTTAGTTTAACGTTAGTTAACGTTGGCGTCAACGTTAAAGTCACGCTGTTCAACTAACGTTAACGTCTGCTAGCTTAACCAAGAGTAAACTGTGACTTACTTCAAGCAAGAACCTTTGTAGTTACACTTTTAGTAGAAGGAAAATCAGATAAAAAGCAGACTTGCTGTCCACAATAACATAGCTAACTAAGTAGCGCTACAACTAGCTGCTGCTCAACTTTCGTAAGGTTGAAGATTCAAATCATTCAATTCCTCAACAATCCCGGAAACTGCGTCCCCCGCGCACTATTTTTGAAAGGTTTTACCTAACCAATCCGAATGTCCATCCGCTTTTATCCGGAAATACAATGACTTGTGGGTATCGTAGTTTCATCGTGCTCAAACCGCTGACAGAGTGTATAAAAGAAACGTAAGGTAACCCAATTGACATCAAATAATTTTCCTGTCCATTCAGTGGAGATAGACATTGAATGTGTGTTATGGTTTACGAGATATACTAAAATAAATTTGAACAAGCAGGGGTAGTCAACGTTTTGATGGCGAACAACCCCTTAGCTGAAAGAGGACCACCTACCACTATATATTGTTGAGTTGCATGTGAAACTTGGTCTACAATAACGTGTAGGGTGGCCAAAGCCTTTACACTTACATTATTAAAATAATAACTGTTGACATAATCATATATTTAAACATCATGTTTTATTTTTAAACACACGTCCTTAAGCTTAACTGTATCTGGATTGGCTACCTTACCTATAGGCCAGTAAACTAATTACCAATGCTGTGTAAACCTTTTTTTTAAATATATATTCACAAATAGGCTTATGTATCTTTTATGTTCTCTTCATGTGAACATATATTTTTACAGACGTGGTTTCATTTTTAAAGATTTTTTGAGGCATTTCTAGGCCTTTAATAGTCAGGACAGCTTAAGACATTAAAGGGGAGAACAAAAGGCAGCAGGTTGGAATCAAACCTGTGCCAAGGACTAAGCCTATGGATAGGGGTGCACGCTCTACAAAGTGGGTTACCCAGGTGCGCAAGTGATTCTATTTTTGAAAAAATCAAAAAATAATTTGATGGCTCCTGTGCTGTAATTCTGAGGACCCTAGAGGGGCCCTGGAACCCCTGTTGAAGCTCTCGGGTCTAAAGTACAGTCAATGAGTTGAACAGTATATTATTTGAGTGCAAGTAAATGTTAGGCGTAATTGTAAGGGTTTGGATGTATAACAAAGGGAAGTGCTTGTTCATGGAGGTTTGGAGTTGTCTTATTTCCACTATCTCTGCCATACTCATTGATCATATTTATGAGTCATAATCACACCAAAATTCACATACTGTTTTAAATTACCTCTCACAGACTGGCACAAACCACATTCTCTGATTTTCTCAAATGGAAGGAGCTAAAAGTTGAAGGAATATTATTATTAAGAGTGTGTTCCAAATAGCCACACAACAAGCTTTTGCATATTTCCATTTTGGTGGAATTCTCACTATTATCTCAAAGATTGATCCATAACTTCTGTCAGATCGATTCTTGAAGGGCTAAGGGCCAAGTGAACAAAGCTGCACAAATCAATAAAAACTATTTAATACATAACAGATTTAATGTAATCCATCTGTAATCTTTTATTTGTTACTTTTTAGTAGTTTTAATCAACAGTATTTAGACCTGTGGATGATAAAGGTACAGGGAGCAGTTATAGGACAACAAAAGAAACAGAAAGAAAAACACCAATGAAGTCATTTAAATTCACTTATTTAAATACCCTATTAAAGAATAGGGTCCAGGATTATATTTGTTTGCAACGATTTCTTATTTCAGTGCCTAAGACGTGCCGATATACTGTAAATTGGGACTTAAGCCATTATCAATGCAATTCAGATAAAATGATCCAAAATCCTACTGAAGCGAGCCACACTATATGACAAGAACCGGGATTTGACAAGAAATGACTGAATACAATTGAATACACAAGACAGACCAAAAGAGCATTTGTGAATGTCAACTACAGCATACAAATACAGTAGGCTACCATCAGTTTTTAGCATAAATCAGCATTTAATGTAATGTTTCGGTGATATAATGACCATTTTATTTAAAATGCACTCATCAAAGACAGAGTTTACAAAGTGCTTTTAAAACAGGACATAGAAAGGCTACTAAGGAACTAAGCCTGTCTTCTTGATGATGTGTTCCATCTTGGCCTTTTCAGTGATGTCCAGGTTGATCTTGTATTTGGCCAGGATTTTCAGGATGGGCCTCAGTTTTAGCCACCACTGTATCTTTGGAATACGGTGCCTGTGGAGGACAACATGTCATTGCAAAGAGGAAAGTGAAAACAACAAGAACAACAATCTCAAAGCCTTCGGTCAAACAATTTATGCAAGACATTTAAATTAAAGCTGGAGCTGACATGATTTTGGACCTATAGGGTACAGAATAACCCCAAAGTAAACTCACAACAAGGGGGCTAAGCTTATGTTAGCAATCATCTGCCTTTACACACATGTAGCACAACCACAGCGCCATTGTGGGCAGTTCTTTTTCTTACCAGCTGTCTCCTCAAGTACAATATTAAATGATGTTTAACCAGGGATTGGCCCACTCACTCTAACTGTACAGTGTGAGTACATACAAAACAATATGAAAGACAACGAGTACATAAATTTACAGGGTTGAAATGAAGTCTTACTCAAAGTCAGTTTGATCTTTAAGTTCCTCAAGAGGCTGAAAGACCAGCGACCTCTTCTTCATGCCCAACACGCAGGCTGACTCTGGAGAGTTGGCAAAGATACGACCTAAAGGTTTGGGATAAAAAAAATAGTATACAATAGCACAGGGAGCACAGGGGTCATTACACCACGTTGCATACAACATGTCCTCACCATGTCTGTAGCATTCCTTTAGCTTGTCAGTCAACCATAACACAGACTTGATCCCCATCTTTGTGGCAAAATTTCTGTCAAAAGGACTGGGTGTTCCACCCTAATAACAGAGGATAGGTTTTCTCATGTTTGTGAAATTGAATCTGTTGGCAACTGTATTGAGCGGTGAACAACAAACTGCAGAAAATCTGCATCTATTGGCCCACCTGCTGCATGTGTCCAAGTACATTCTTCCTGCAGTCAAACACACCCTTGCCCTCCTCTGTGTACAAGTTGTAGATAAAGTCTGTGGTGTAGTTAGCATTGCATTTCTCATTTCTGAAACAAAAGTAGAATATTGGGTGAGATGTAATGCCACAATTAGTTGAAGAGTGTAAAGTTGAGTCTACTCAGATTGGAAATGACGCTAATTCCCACAAACCTCAGAATCAGTCCTCTCTTCACCGTGGTTTTCATCTTCTCCACCAGATGTTCCACATTCAACTACAAACAAATCAACAATCAGACCACTGATGTATGTCTTCACTTTGCTTCCTCTTTTTCTACATTTGTTAGGACAAACCTCGAGGTCGTGAATGTTGAAATGCTCCTCGTAGATGTAAGCAGCATCAGCTCCAGATGCCAAGCCAGCCATAGTTGCCAGGTAGCCGCAGTATCCTCCCATAGTCTCAACAATGAACACCCTTCTCTTGGTGCCAGCAGCAGATTGTTTGATCCTGTCGCATGTCTGAAAAAGAGAAAGAAAAAAAGAAAAGAAGAAAATAGTGGGTAAGTTTTCGGATATTACATCCTGGCGTTTGTTGTGTGCTCTATAGGAGTTTTACCATGGTTATAGTGTTGAGTGCAGTGTCAGTGCCAATACTGAAGTCCGATCCGGGAACATTGTTGGAGACAGTAGCCGGAACAACCACAAGGGGAATACAAAGTTCCTCATACTTCTCTCTAGCTTGCACCAACTCCAGACCCCCAACAAATGCCTGATGAAGACAGGGAGGAAGGACGAAATCAAGAAAATGTGATTTGAATGCTGGGTTTCAATGCTGTGTCTCTATATTTCTGCTGTTCACCTCAAAGCCTCCAATAATGATTAGAGCATGAATGTTGAACTTAGTGATGCTCAGACTGATCTCCTCCATAAACTCATGTGGCAAGGATCTTTATGAAAGAGAAAAACATAGAATCACACCTGTTCAATGTTAACTTACACTTTCTATAGTAACACTGAAACATGCACTGTTATTACAATCAACAGAGTGTTTTGTTTGAATATCTCACCTCTTTGTTCCAAGGTTGGAGCCCCCCTTTCCAGTCCATCCTCCCACTGCAGACCAACCAATAGGCTCAATCTGTGCAGGGACAGAGTGCATCCTCTATCACGCTCTGAAAGTAAAAAACTTATAGTCTGTTTATGTGCGTGTAACTACAATTTACCATTCCATGAGCCAAGCCATCAAAGCCGTCGTGCACTGCCAGCATCTGGTGGCCCTGGAGGAGCCCGACCCTGACAGTTGAACGAACTGCTGCGTTCATTCCAGCACACGGAGCTCCCACGTTCACTATGGCAATGTTGATATTACTCTGGCACGGGCACGGAGACATTTGTCATGTTACATATATTTTTCTACTGGGATTTACTGACTTTTTACAGTTAATTTAAATTAAATTGGTACAACTGTAGTTGCTGACCTTTGTGTCTGGGGTGTGCACATGAGCCAGCATTTTGTAAGTGTTCCAGTTGTTCTCAAAGCTCCTATTGTATAGAAATGTACAGGCATTTAAAATTGAACACAAAACTTGAGAATTTAAAAATGATAATGCACAGGTGCAAGCCTCACTTTCCCCTGAGCTTCACCGCATCGTCAAACCTCCCTTCAGCCATGGCGGTGGTGACATCTTTAGTCTGAAGAGACAGAAGATCAAAAGACAAAAAGGGAAACTGAGAACTGAATCTAACAAAAATAATCAAAAACCTCTTGCTCCTTGAAGCCATGTTCGTTTGTTAAGTTTGTAAAAACTGAACAGGTATGACTTGTTTTGCATATGGAGCAGATTTGACTCACCACTTGCACACACTCCATGAGAGGCAGCCTAACAGCCATGTTTCCTGACAAGCTGACCACACATGCGGGAGTGTCTGGTTTGGCCTCCAGCAGAGCCATCACAGCCTCCACCCCCATCCTGCTGCCCTAAATCATGAAAATCACAATGTAGACAATTTTAGAGAAGCGGGTACGTGTGTATGGGTGTATTCACATCGTTAACAAGTAATACAATTAATTGATGAATATATAAAAAATGTATTTGTGACAGCGGTCATATTACCAGGATTCTGTCAAAGGCGGAAGGGGTTCCTCCTCTCTGCACATGACCCAAGATGGTGGTGCGGGTGTCAATGCCAAGCTTCTTTGATACAAGCTGGTACATAGAGATTAGGATTTAATTTCTCATGTGAAGAGCCTCTATACTGTATGTCTGCTGGTTTTTACTGGAGTTCTGCCATTACTGACCTCTTTGATGTTTTCACATGTGATAGCTTTACCGTTGCGGTCTATCGCTCCCTCTGCAACAATGATAATATTTAAGCGGGAGCCGCGGCCTCTTTGCTGAGAGGGAAAGAGAAAAGCTTTATGAACAAACAGACTTCTGGAACAACTTTGGATGTGGCATTGAAGGCAATGCAGAACAAGACATTTACATCTTTCAGTCTTCTGCACAGATGCTCTTCCCATCCTTCATCTGGGGGCATCTCTGGGATGAACACCCAGTCAGCACCACAGGCCAGAGCTGTCACCAAAGCCAGGTAACTATAGGTAAAGAGTCATACACTAGAATTCATGTGTCTTGTGCAAAACTGAAAAGTATGTCCCTGAAGCTGATGTTTCATATCATGAATTGGACTTTTGTCATTAAATGAGTGCATCACAAGCAGTTTAGCAACTGTATCAATTAAAATAAGATGAGATAAATGAACAACCATGCCACTTTGGCATAAAGCACACACAGGCTACTCACCCACAGTGCCTCCCCATTACCTCCAGGATGAAGGCCCTCTGGTGACTGCAGAACAACATATCATGTCAAGACTAACAAAATGACATGGCAAGCCTGTCCATCAAATAAATGCCTGAAGGGTTGCATGCATACCTCTGGGCTGTTGTGGTGATGGCATCCACTATCTCTATTATGCGATGCAGGGCAGAGTCCGTGCCAATGGTCATGTCGGTGCCACAGAAGTCGTTGTCAATGGAGCCCACCATGCCAACAATATTGAGGTGGGAGGAACTCTTGGCCTCAGCTGCTGTAATCTTACCTGGGACCACAGATTAAAATAACAATTCCCTCAGTTAATTTTGTCTTTTACGCCAAACTGTTATGATGATAATGCAAATTATTTGAACATGTAGCATTACATCAGTATAGAATTGCTCATGTGTGAAGAAGACATTTCATATGAGGTCTGTTGTTTAGAACAGTGCATTTTGAAATAATGCCACTCACCTGCTTTGACCAGGTCTGCCAGCAGCCCGCTCCACTCAGTTCTGAATGTGTTGGCACCCGTCAGGCTGCCATCACCTCCAATCACACAGAGGTTGGTGATACCCAACTTGACCAAGTTACAGGCAGCCTTGGTGCGTCCCTCCCTGGTGCGGAAATCCTGACAGCGAGCACTTCCAATCACAGTACCCCCCTGATGCAAGGCAAGAAGGAAGCGTTTCAAACAAGGAGGCAAATAAGGAGAAGTGGGTAAGGGTTATCTGTAACCTAAGCATTCATGTCTTATATCTGAAGCTATTTAATGAACATGGCATTTAAATGACCATTTGACCTACAGTACAGAACTCCACTGGCCAAAGGTTGCTAGAGTTACACAGGTCATCCATCCCGCTTACTGATCACAAGTTAAAAACAGAGTGCAGATGAGGAGCGTGCAGATACATTTTCTTTTGCATCCACATGCTTGTTCTCACCAGCTGTAGCATCATTGACACACTCTCCCAAGTAGCATGGCGGATATGATCGCCTCCATCCACCAGACCCTGGTAACCCTGTCAACAAAAACAAAATATCAACTCCAGGAACAGGGGTCATCGCTGGGAAGAAGCGGCAGGCTTAATGATACAGGCATATTTCTACTCTGTCATGTGCTGCTATTTCAGTCCAACAAGTGTTGTGTTAATTATGTTGGGAATTGCTGAGTATCTATGATTTAGTCTTGCATTGCCAGACCTTCTTCCACAGCGTTGCAAAGGAGGGTCTGGCTAGTTCACATAGCATTCCTGGATTGGAGCAATCCCGGAACTGGAATGTCGTGGATACAGACTATCTATGATTGGTTTTATGTGTTAGGTCATGGTACAGTGCTAAAAACAATTAGTTGATCTATAGCAAAGCTTGTAATCTATTCATCGTTTAAGTAGTTTCTCATGCCAAAGATGCGGGTTCCAGCTTCTCAGTTGTGAGCGTTTTTGTCTGTTTATATTATTGTAGATTGACTAACTTTTGGGGTTTTGGATTGTTGGACAAACAGTACATGCAAACAAATGATAGCACCTATGGCTGTAGGAAGTTGATGATTGGCTTTGACCGTTTCTTTTTTTGTTGACATTTTACAGATTAAATGACTCTTGAACAATCAAAACAGTAAATTCAAAAGCTGCATTTACCTCATGGACAAAATACACTTTGGCTCCAGTGTAAATTCCCACTCGAACAATGGCCCTCACAGCTGCGTTCATACCTGTAGGCATAGTGTGTTTGTGTTTGTGTGTGTGTGTGTGTGTACATTAGTCCTTATAATTGTTTGATAGCACTATTACACAATGGGGAAATGGTGGTGAAAAACGTTATAAAACAATACTATATGACCATTTTATTTAACTTTACTTTGTTGTTGGCAACAGTATAATTATCAGTGATAGTGGAAAGCTTGTCTTGCAGGAAAGGCAACTGGGACCCCCCTGTTACACTGCACTTTCAAAACTCAGGGGGTTGCTTAAAGGACAAGATGTGGATAGATTAGCTTTAAGGGTGCCAAGAGCATCTCCACTTACAGTGTAAAGGAGTAAAGGGGAGAAAGGAAGCAAAGGACAACCCTCTCAATTCAACCCACCACTTTACATGAACATGACAGAAAGGTCATGCTTCTAAAATTAGCTCTCATAACATATACAGCGTGAGAGAGAGAGGAAGGAGGAACGGAGGAAGAAACTTGGACTTGAGGATACCAAGATGACTAAAAAAGTAAGGTTGAAATGAGGATTGTGTATTTCGGAAAGTGAAAAAGAAGAAGGGTGAAGGTTAGCAAGCTTTGCAGTTTTTCATTAACACACTTGCCCCAAAGTTTTATAAAGTTCAGTTAGGTAGGAAAATAGACCCACTGTCTCACACACTCAAACTCCAGTGTTGTGTGGGGTCACTCACACACTTCCCAAAGGTCACAGTGGAGATATTCCTCATCAAGTTAAAGGTCAGGGGAGAGCGCTGGGGTTCTAGCAGCTTTAGGTGTAGGAGTTCATGCTGCCCTTTTCCATTAGTTAGCTCTATGAGATGGATAGCTGAGATAGCTCTGCTGCCAATATATGAGTATTTTTATAACTAAATCACTAATCACTAAAATACTATGAGTTGTCAAAAATTGATATAAAAAGGGGTTGCAATCATGATAGAATATGACAGTAAAAATTGGCTTGAATGGCAAAACTGTGATTTTTTCAGTGCTAAAGGAACTTGAGTACAGATTGTATAGCAATAAATCTACACTATGTTTATGTATAGTCTACATCATTTGTTTAAGATAAATGACTGCTCAAGAGGCGTACAAATATTTCTAGGTTTCAGACTCACTTTACATCTCAAATTCTTTCTTTGCCATTAAACCCTGCTGTTGAGTTACTAAGTATTGACTTAGAACACACTAGATCCTCTCAACCACCTGCCTTTGCAAAAAAAAATAGACATGCTCTGCCTTTACACTCAACACTCACATACCAGTCTGGGAACCCTCCACTTACCCTGGGCATCGCCTCCTGAGGTCAGCACGGCGATCGCCCGACCCTCTCCCATCTTGGTGGGGTCGATGGAAGTCGGTTGTGCCATGGTCCTGGAGCTGAAGCTGGCTGAGGGAAATAGGCCTTGAGTGTAAAAATACCTGCCACCCTGCTGTAGTGTGTGTGGTGCCTCTCAGCTCTAAGTCAGCCTGGCTGGAAAGTAATACCAGCTGCAAAAGTGCACAGCTTAACTATCCTCCTGGCAGACATAGAAACACAAGCCCACATAGTTGCGCAAACGCATTTGAATACACACACACACAGACACGCGGACACGCACGCACGCGTTAAAATATTGAATCACAGTAAATGTCAATGGGCTATTTTCAAAACCAACGTGAAACCTCACGAATAAACATTTCTGGAAACGTAAGTTCAAATTTTAAACACTAATTATAGATTGTATCGGCTTTGCACATGTGGAAAAGTGTTTCAACAATTATTTTTGCAACAGATTCTGGACACCGACCACTGCAGGGCATTAATATTGCTGTTCTTAATCCCTGTTTAATTTAAAAGCTTTACATTTAGGGACTTTGTCTTTCTTGAAAATCAATCTTCTCGGTTAAACTTTTCTGGTAGACTGCAGAAGGTTTTATTCCTGAATTTCTACATGCAACATTTATTTTTGTGAAAATGGCCTGCTCTTTGTGGTAGAATTTACAGTTTACAAACTCATGCTGTGTAAATTGAGACAGTGGTATCCCAGGTCTCATTGAGGTCAGTGTCCAGTTTAACAATAGTACGTCCTAACTCATGTCAGACACATAAGTAGGTCAACTCTATGTCTCCATAGATGTCGGGAGACGTAACAGCTGTATGATAAGACAGTGCTGGCTCAAGTGCTCCCATCCCAAGGTCAGAGGAGGAAGTTGCATACACATACTTCCACATAAATTAACTCACTCACTCACTCACTCACTCACTCACTCACTCACTCACTCACTCACTCAATCACTCACTCACTCACTCACATTCATACACTCAGAAACTAGTAGTGAGGCGTACATGAAAACACTGGACAAGATGTACTTTGACCCAGACAGTCACAGATGAATGTCATGCACGTGGGGTACCAGCAACTTGACTTGTTATGTAGATAAGAATGGTCGTTGTAAATTATTCTGTAGCATCTTCTCACATAGATGGGCAAAGAAAGACCTTGTATCCTTAAATACACCCTCAGGAAGACAGGAACCTCAGAATTGAGATGGCACTACACAACACGCCTTTGTAGTTTAATTGTACTTCCTAATCCTACATCTTTTTAATTGAGATTTTATTTAAACATTTACTTAACTCAGCAATATAAGTACCAGGGAAATGTTGTTACTTTTTGATTACCTCACTTTAGGTTTGTTTGAAATGTTGCTTTGCCTTCATTATGCATTCTTTACTAATGGTACAAATCAAACCACCATTTTTTTTGGCACCATTGTTAATTACATTATTGTGAGGCGATCTCTATAACTGATCTTTAGGTCTTCATCTTCCACTCTCAAAATATTTAGACTGATAGCAATAGTCCTTTAATGGCAGTCTTACCAGCATCCCCCGGTGGATCAGAGCCTAAGGTTTTCTTGCTTTCACACTCAGATGCTGGAGGGTCATCTCCACCTGAGGATGGAGAACCATAACACTTATCCAGAATGTGATCCAGACTCAACTGTACTGTGGTGAGCCTGTGCTCAAAAGTGGATTATTCAGTTGCTGTTGTAATGCAAAACCTCCCCACAAGGCACTCTAGAGTACAAGGCAGCCACTCACTCACATGATAGACCACAAAAGAAAGCCCGCTCAAGCATTATTCCTCAGCATTTTCTCTCATTTCAAGCATTTGTAACATGTAACATTCTTTATCTGTACATGGCAGATTAGTTTACTCCCACTAGCCTAATCAAGACTTTTGCTATGAGCTGCAGCTGATTGGCTGGTTACTGAGTAATGTAAACTGGGGGGAAAAAGCACACATGTTTTGTACATCTTCCTTTATTGAAACATATAAACAAATGTCTCCTCTGAATTCAGCAAGTCACGTCTACTTCAATAAAGATTGATGTTGTATTTCTCGCTAGAAGATGAAATTGGTTGCACACAAACAAGACCTCTGGGTATTACAAATGGATGGCTCCCACTCACACAGCCTTTAATTTACTTCCCTTTTTGTATTGGTTTGTAATTTCTTAGTGTAGGTAATTTTACATGGAGGGAAGTTCAACCCCCATGACACAAATGTCGGTTACTTTTAATTGAATCCTCATCCACATACACATTGTATCGCGTTAGTCTGCTATTCCTGTCTGGAATTACGAATCAGATAAGCAATTAGATGAAGCACAGTCCTACACCTCCATTTGGATATAGGCTTGTGTGTGTGGCTGTGGAGGATTTTGTGACTATTAAAGAATTTGTTCAATCACTGCCAAGAAAGCTGATTCAATTTAAGTACCAACAATGCAGACATAATTACTTCTCGTAGCCAAATACATTAATGTATTCTATAGGAGAAGCATCGTAAGCTCAATATAAACAATAGGAAATGCACAATGTGGTCAGTAATTGAAAGTTAGCCTGTATAATGTGATTAAAGATGAAAAAAAGAATCAATGTGACAACATTTAGAGTGAGAGTCTGTTGCAGGCAGTTTACCGGAGTTGTCTTTAAATAGACACAGTGGTGCTATCTAACACACACAGAAACTCCTCCCCTTTTTTACCCCCATTACTGTAAAACTGCACAGTCATCCCTACAACTAAACATGTCAAGATACATCAGGCTTGTGTATTTATGACCTGGTAAGTATAAATGTCAATTAACCCCCCAAAAAATAATACAAGTCTCCACAACAATGCTCAGGCAAAAGCAATTTGTGGACTATAGGCGTCTATTACAATAACATTTAAATATAAATTCAAATATAAGTGCACAGACTGAAATGACACATCACAAACACATAAATATCCACACCGTATTCATACCTTGACCTTTCCTTCTGAGCCAGAACAGCAGACAAACCACCAGTGTGACAGAGAGGAGCCACTTGGCTGACAGGTCGCCCGGGTACCACATACTCCCAGCGCCTCTCTGTTCTTCAGAAACCATTCTGTATCTGATCTGTATTAATAGCTTTACATCACTACTCATTGTGGACTAATGACCTTCATCGCTAAAGCATGGCGGGTAATCAGATACAATCCAACTGGTGTCTGTAATTATCATAAGGCAGTATTGCTGGGGGATGTAGCAAACACACTAATGTGAAATATTACACTATGATAAGGAGGGTGTTGCAATGCATGTTTAAATCATGCTAAATATACACTGGGTGTATGTGTATTATTCCCATATACACTGCAACAAAGTCAAAGTTAAAGTCCACGATTCCCCTCAATGGAGAGAGAAAAGTCTGATGAAGTTAAATTAAAACCTACTCTATTACTGTATGTCTCCAGGTTGTAGGTAGGGTTTAGGTAATATAGGGTCAGTGTTATTTATATCAATGCTGACTGCTATTTCAGCCACTCAGCAGACAACGAGCTATGCAACAATGTGCCGCCACACTCGCACTGATTCTCACGCCAGAGCAGGTTGGGATTACAATAGGGAAGCACATGCAGCCTAACAAAGTGAACACACACACACACACACACACACACACACACACACACACACACACACACACACACACACACACACACACACACACACACACACACACACACACACACACACACACACAAACACACACAAAACGGGCTGAACAGCAGTTAACAGCTTTTTCATGTCATTACTGTAACCTAATTCTAGTCTTAAACCTAAGATTTCCCTTTGAAAAAGTGACAAAGTGTCCTCAGGTCTACCATTCTAATTTGTCCCACCAAAGAGAGACGTATAAGAGCACATACACCTAGCTTGTCATAAACACTGCTGGTGCTTGTTGGTGCAGCATCTTTCCAATACTGTGCGCCCTTGGTGGGTTGAGCGACATGTAGCCCTCTCTTGAGGCAAACCCCGATCAATATAACAATTTCCAGGTAATCCCCCCGGTTGTCTTCCCGGACAGTATTAACACAGCCTGTAATAAACTATGGATCAATACAACACGAGTTCAACACAAAACACTTCAACCTCGGCTAATGCAGTGAAATGAGGACTGGATATTGTTACAATCTGACCCCTCAACATCCCCAATCATGTGAAAGATACAGTAAGTAATTAAATCATGCTGTGTGAAAGAGAATGGGATTGTCAGATGTCTTGTATTATAGCAACACAATTCCCAGTGACTGAAAATGGTTTTCAAATGGGTTCATGTAATTGAAATTTGCATAAAGAAACTTTATCCATCCCATGGGCTCACCACCTGTGGGAGGAACCGCTGGGGTCGGGTGCGCAGCCACATGGGTGGCGGCGAAGGTCA
>NC_048410.1:13770647-13778446 GCF_013103735.1 Etheostoma cragini | reverse complement strand
GGAAGTTTGGGGTCCCCTGCTGGAGCTGCTGCCCCCGCGACCCGATACCGGATAAGCGGTCGAAGATGGATGGATAAAGAAACTGTTGTGACATTTAGAAATATGCTGCCTATCCAACACTGGTTCCAGGTTCTCAATTATGAAAATTTGCTGTCTATGACAGTAAAGTGAATATCTTCAAACAAGCAGTTTGAACATGTCAGTGTGGGCTTTATAGACCAAATGATTAATGCATAAATCACAAAAGGATTGTCAGAGTGATAATAAATAATAGCCTAGTTTGTTGTTAGTCCATAGTATATTTTTACAGAAATATTCATATAAGCCAACACTGAAACATTAAATAAAACGATTCCACTGGAAACGATCTTGAATTACAGTCATGAAACCAGGTTTTGGCCAACAGGTGGCAGCAGCATCTGATCTTTTCCGTCTATGCGAGAAGCACATGGAAAGTCTTGGCCTAATAAATCATGCACTGAAAGTGTCAGTGCAAATTTTGTTAGATTTTATTGCAGTTTAATCATCTCAATGAATGTTTTAATAGGCTGATATTTCAGAGAGTGAATGGCAAAGTAGTGATAAATTGTGTGGGGTGACCCCATCCACCCCCCCCCCCACCCCCACCAGCCTGTCCCCTCCCCCTCTCTTGCCTTTTCCCTGCAGAGAATCACTAATGTGTCCATGTATTGGTGCTGGGGAGTCTTAGTAATTAGATTATTCATATTAATTTTAAAACAAACAGACTAATCTATAATTGGCCAGCAAGGCAATCAGTTCTGCTCGTCCGAGCTTTTTCTCATTCCAACTTTTCTCTTTTTCTTAGTTCAATTCTGCATTTTCTTATTGTTTAGCTTTTTCTCTCTCTTCCATTGGCCTTTTTTGAATTCATCAGGTTGGACCACAGTGCTCAACCTTATTCACAGACCTCCCACACCATTTAACATGTCTTCACCCCTCCTCCTCTCTGGGGCCTGCTCTATTTCTCCATTTGTCATCCCCCTATCCCTCTTTCCTATTATAACGTATCTTAATCGGCCCATTTTACTCCTCTCCTCAATTTCATCCATTCACTGTTAAATCCTTTTCTACTAGTTTTTCCTTTGACCTTCAATTCCCTGGCTTCATAACTCTCCCCCAATTTCTGTATTTCTTCCCTGTTTTCCTGACTGTAAGGTGGTAATGGAACGCAAAATCAACAAATCTGTGACATTTTGGGAACCAATCCACCTCCTCCCATTAGGCTTTTTTTAATATATACTGTTGTCCTCTGCCAGTTTGGATGTATGATGTGTGGTATGACTATTCTAATGAGGACATGGATGAGAGAATGGAGGAGGCTCGGGGCTGTAATTAAAGGCCGAAGGGTCCCTGTGAATAAGTAGGAAGGGAGGGAGGTAAAACGGTGGCTATCTGCTTCTGGAACAATAAATCAACCTGCCCCTTTAGCTGCCCTCAATACAATATCACAATACACCATTCAGCCCCCCTCTTGCAAAAGCAATTCCGTCATGTCTTGTTAGCTCATTCGTCTTCATCAGCACCAGTGGGAGGTTCAGACCCCCCCTTACCTCCCAACTCAACTCGAGCTGCCCCCAGACGCCATTGATCAAAGCAGAGCTAGCCTGTGCATCAGCATGGGCAGTGTCATTTCATTCTCACACACACTTACACACATGTTGTACACACTGTACACCCCCCCCTCAACACACACACAAACACACAAAAAAGTGCTGAACAACATCTCAGTTTTTTTATGCAGATCTGGGTTGCACAGTAATGTCATTAATGAACGCATAGTTAACAAACACAGCGCGCGCTAATGGAATTCAGGGCCAATTAAGGGATGACTAATTAATGAGACATTTCCTATAAGGCTTATTGATATGTTAATTTGCAGTCATATAAATCACAGCCTTGTACTGCTTTCAAATAATATGATTTCATTACACATAATGATGAATTGTTAAGCCAGCTGAGCAGTTGATTCAGCAAGAATCTCTTTTTTGTCTTTGTTGAGGAAACAGAGTAATGCTACATGACAACATTGAAACACTTTTTAAAACAAAATAATCAATACTTTTTTTTGAGATTTTTGATTTATTATATCTGTGCAAATAAATAAGGTAAACTGAAACTAAAGTGAAAGTTAAGCATGCTTTGGCAATTCCCTTTACATGTATTCACCCCTGGGTGGTTCCCAGCATGAACAGTATGTATTCTCCGCTGGGTTTTGATGTTGTGGTTCAATGTTTGCATCTTTATTCTCAACAACATGTGGACAATAGCTTGAGGGGGACAGCTGTGTGTCAGTAATGTATGCGGCATACTTGTGACACAAACAGTACTATCTTGTCATCCTTACACACTAAAAGATATCATTAAAAAGAACATTTTCAGTTCTCTGCTAGTGCATGGACACTGTATACTATACATAGCTACCATTTAAAGCTCATGGAAACAACAATGTAGACAGTTGTGAAAGTTTTTTAAATCAAAGATGTAGGCAAAAAGCCACAAAAGCTCATTTTAAAGTAGGGGAATTCAACAAAGTACATTTACTCAAATCTGTACTTAAGTGTTATAGTTCTGGGTTAGCCTACTTTAAAGTAGTATTTCCATTTTTAAGACTTTAAACTTCGACTTCACTACAATACAAAAAGGAAATATTGTACTTTTGACAACAGTAATTTCCCAGTTATCGTTGTCAGATCTGATGCAGGCCAGTGTCCAACATAACCTAATAACCTTTCTAGGCAGAGGAGTAGTTCAACTCTGCATCTCCATAGATGAAGGGATTCGCAACAGCTGAATGACAACACAGTGCTACCCATCCTGCCAAGGTCGTGAAGGAAGTAAACTCATAACAAATCCTATCTGTGTTGAAATTTTGTGTAAATGTGTTTACAGAGCCCGCAATATCTTTGTTTACATTGAATGTTACTAAACTTAATGCCTCCAGCCTGAGTTTAAATACTCCTTCAGGAAGACAAGAACTTCAGAGAGTAGGGGACGAAGTTGCACAATGACATATCTGGGTTGAACATACTGTCTACCTTAATCTCTCCTCAATTGAGAGTCCATTAAACGCTTCTGTGTGTTTTATCAAGGTCTCCCAAAACGTCGTAACATAAGTTGAATAAATTGTGCTGCTCCTGAGTTTTTCCTTTTCAGACAAAGATTTTATATGGAAAAACATATCATCGGTTTGCAAAATAAATAGTTATTTAAACATAGAAATAGTTATGGATTAAACTACCCAACAGTATATAATGTTGTTAAAATTAGCCTCACCTTGAAATTAAAATGCAGCATGTTAATTAATCATTAATAATATTTTTAAAATAAATTTATGACAAACGTAACACTCTGAAAGGGGCCATTTAGCATTATAAGTGCTTTTACTTTGAGTACATTTTCTCATTATACTTTTACTGCGTAAGATATTAATGCAAGGTTTTCACTTGTTGTGGAGAATTTCAACATTGCAGTATTGATATTTCTTCCTGCATTTAACCTCATGATCAAGGGCACATTTTACACTGGTGTAATTCTTAGAGAGACATAATGTGTTTGTAGATTGTATTTTGTATGCTAAATTTGAATCAGATTCACATGTTAAGCTTTAATGCTCTGGTATAGAAATACTTTAACAATGCTGGAAATTTCTTCCTGCCTGATACGACAGGGTCACACAGTTCAGCCATTAATTTGTCCACACAGTTGCAGAATATGGCTCAAGTTCCATCCTGGCTGCCATAAATATAGGGGTTTGATCTGAATGCTACTGTATGTCATTAGGGGTTTGGTAGCAACTGAAAATAATAATAACGCAGATTAACAATGGATGTGTCTGTTCCCACACAACAATGAGAGGCGAGCTGAGACATCCTCACTGCGTTGCTCTTTTTCTACCGGCTACAAACATTCAAACGTCTGGAAATGTTTGTCTTCTTGATAACACCACACAGGAGGCGTGTTTAAATGTACAGAACTTCTGAGCTGAACCTCACCTGACAGACTCTAATGACTGGTCAGTCATTAGGATATCAATCTAACAGGCCTAATTCAGCTGAGTAGAGACATCACATCACTACACTTGTAATAAGAATAATGCGTTTTAAAACTTTCAAAGAGACCACAAGTCAACAATGAGCCCTAGAATTATCGTTTTTATCAACAAGAAATTTTACTTTGAATGGCTCTGACATCAAAGAAGCATATTATCGATGAGTGTATGCACAAACATAGCGACTGTCCATCAATGCTTCACCCTGTCACAATGCAGCCCAGACAACTGATTGACAGCTGTCAATCCAGTTGATGAGGGCTGACTGAGAAGGCCAGTCATGGTACCAGGGGGCGGCCTGTGTCATCAGTGAGGGACGGGGTGAGAGGGGGATGGAAATAGACATGGTCTGCCTTGGTCCACTGGCTCTCCTCTGCCCCACCCCAGAGGGACAGCTGATCAGGGGGCGAGAGAGACAGTGAATCACATTGAGAGACAGAAGACAGAATGAGAGAGAAAAAGAAGCCCCCTGGGTTACTACTGTACATGTTCAACAAGAGACCACCTCGTTTCACTGACAGTGTCCAAAATATTAGCAGTCCAACATCACCAACCTCATAAATCATATTTCTTGGTACAAGTAATATTTCTACATGACAAGAAATGCACTAGTAAGTGTTGTAGAGTCATAGAAAACCATCAGACCCAACAGCCATGACATGCATGCTGCTCATTCTGTGTAATTGAATCTGTAATTGAAAGGGGCATGTTCAAAATAATAGCAGTATTTTGTTCAACTAGTGAGGTAATTGATTCTGTGAAGAAACAGGTGTCAATTACGGCTCATATTTAAGGAAGGAAGGAAGCAAATGTTGTGCATGCTGGTTATAGTACATTTCACACTGAAATACTCAGCAAAATGGGTTGTTCCAGACATTGCTCTGAGGAACAGCGAACTTTGATTAAAAAGTTGATTGGAGAGTGGAAACATATAAAGAAGTGCAGACAATAGGCTGCTCAACCAAAATGATTTCAAATTCCTCAAAGTGGCATCCAAAGCACTGAACGACGTGGGAAAAAACATGAATGGATCAAAGAATAGCTAAAATGTCCAAGGCTCAACCAATGATCAGCTCCAGGAAAATCAAAGACTTAAAGTTACCTGTGAGTACTGTTAAGATCAGAAGAAGGCTATGTGAAGCAAAGCTATCAGCTAGAAGCCCTCGCAAAGTCCCATTACTGAAAAAAAGTACATCTACTGAATGGGTTGAAATTGGAAGTTGAAAAAGGACACATTGACGGGCCAAAGGAGAAATGGTGCAACATTTTGTGGACTGATGAAAGCCAAATTGTTCTTTTTGGGTCTAGGGGCCGAAGGTTTGTCGCATACCAGGGACCATGGATCAGTTTCAATACATCAAAATACTTGAAGAGGAAATGTTGCCTTATGCTAAAGCGGAAATGCCTTTGTAATAGGTCTTTTAACAAGAGAGTAACCCAAAACACACCAGTAAGTAAGTGAAGTCTTGGTTCCAGATGAACAAGATTGATGTGATGTAGTGGCCAGCACAATCACCGGACCTCAATCCCAAACAACAGTTGTGCGGAAAAACACAGTAATGCAGAGGAATTGTAGAAAGTAGTTCAATCGTTCTTGGCTGGAATACCTGTTCACGGGTGCCAGAGTTTGGTTGACTCCATGCAACACAGATGTGAAGCAGTTCTCAGTAATATAGGTAATGCAACTATATATTAAGACAGTGATTCAAAGTAAAGCAAACCCATGAGACATTTTTCAGTTTCTACAGTAAATGTTTGAATATGTAAAGAAAAATGCTAATACTAGGTATGACACAAACCTAATCAATTTTGGTCATGTTTTGATTTGGCATGAATGTGCAGTGTTCCCAATGCATTCAGATTATGTAATTAAAAGCTATTCTATTCTATTCTCTTTTTTGAAAACAACTGCACAGTACGTGTACACGTACATATGTGTACACAGTTGTATATATGTATGAATGAAGACACATGACACATGCACTGGACTCAGGAGCAAGGTATAAGAATAGTCAGACTTAAATGTCTCTAACATATCCATTTGTCCATTAGTCTGATGGATAGAAGATGGAAAGGGAAAAAATGATAGAGAAAATACATTAAGTAATAAATTAGGAGGAGAATGCACCGCACGTCCCTGCTTGCCAGCCGGATACAAACAAGTAAAAGAAAGGGAAAGAAATGAAAGGAGACAGGAGACGAGAGGAAAGCTAAATGGCTGGAGGAAGACATACAAGTGTGCTTTTCTTTAAAAAAAAAAAAAAAAACTATATTTTGGTCACCGTCTCTGTGGAGGCGAGAGAAAGAGAGACAAGAGAGAAGAGAGGGTTTATAAAGCAGCTGGAGAAAGTGTCAAAAACAGACAGATACATAGACAAAAGCAGGATGCTAAAAGTATTCACCTTTTAAGAGTAAGGAGGAAAAAAAGCAGACAGTCAGAGAAAAGACCGCTGGTGTTGACAGAAGCTATTAACAGTCAGGTGGTACAAGGAGAAATGGAAGGATCAGGCTGTATTCACAATGAAGATGGAGAGCGACAAAGAGGAGCTGGAGTGCAAAAGAGAGGCGAGGAAATGTTATGGATGGGAGGTAGCCAAGCTGTCAGTGGTCTTAGGTCCATGCTAACCAAACCCTCCAACATGGTTGCTGGTCACGCATACACACACACACACACACACACACACACACACACTCACACACACACACACACACACACAGATTCATTCCTTTTGCAGACTGTCTGATCCTATCTCCTCAGGGAGGTGTTAGTCTGGAGGAATCTAAGGGGCTTCGTTTGGAAAGTAAAGTATTGGGAGTAATAATTCTCTCTCTCTCTCTCTCTATTGCTCTCTTGCTCACACACTCTCACACACACACACACAGACACACACACCCTCGCAACCAAAACACACACACATACCATGACACAGATAGGCAGAGGTAATTGTAACATTCAACATAGCACAGGTGAGTGTGCAGCAATGTGTGTATATATGCTAATCCATCGGACAACACTGCCATAAGATGGAAGGCTGCAAAAAAAAGAACAAAATGAGAAGTCAGTTACAAGCAGGCTAACAATAATAAAGAAATTTACAGTAGGTGTTGATTTCAATACCACCAGACTACACCCGCAGACAGACCGAGAAATATACCTGGCAAAGTGCACGAAATCGCTTGAGAGGAAGTTCTTACTACAGTAGGTGTCTCCAGGACTACGCACACACAAACACAAGGTGAAAACAACACGGCGCCGCTGTCGCGACTGGTAATCAGCAGAAGGCCGGTAGAAAGCAGAAGGTGTTTTACATGAACTCATCAACCAGTGTAGTCACAATCTGCAAAGAAACCAGAATGAACGGTCATAAGCTGAGGGAGGTGAAGGGATTTTAACTGTGCTGGTTGTTTTTTTTTTATCCCATCTGGAATGGGCAATTTATGTTTAGGGGACTCTCCAGTCCTCCTGTATTTAAATCCCCTGAAGTAGATCTCTTAGTTTTTTCTGTGTGAAGAGCAGCTGCCTGTCCTACTTTTTTATGTTTTATTTATTTTTTCAACCAGCTTTGTGAAATGTTTGGCCTTTATTTGCATAGACAGCTTAGACTTGAAAGGTGAGAAAGAGAGGGAATATGACATACTGCAAAGGGCCACAGGTTGGAGTCAAACCCCGGGCCGCTGCGCTGAGGAGTAAACCTTTATAAATAAATATATAAATGTACATATATATATA
>NC_048410.1:13743018-13770547 GCF_013103735.1 Etheostoma cragini | reverse complement strand
ACACACACACACACACACACACACACACACACACACACACACACACACACACACACACACACACACACACACATTGACTAAAACCGTCTCTCTGGGACCACTCTTTACTTGCATTTTTGTTCTTTTTTTCTTAAATTACTCACATAATGACTTTAAAACAACCAATCAACCAAATCATTAATGGCCTTGAACAATGGATTATCAACATGGAAAGAGGATGGTATACACAGACACCACTTTTTCTTCTAAGGACACATCTCCATTTATGCCTCCTCCCATTTGCTTCTCTTCCTGTCTCCACATACACTGCAAGCTGTGGACGTTAATTTTTCTTTTCTGTGAAGTTCTTACTGTGCACCACACCACAAAAAAACATTCTTGTATTTTTTCCCATTGCTTACACACTAAAATTACATGCATTGTAAAAAATAGACACAGAAAGCAAAACCTCTTCTCAAGGCTCCAAAAGTCTAAACACATTTTCTACTTTACACACATTTTGCAATTCAAAATGGCAATTTTTACATGCACTGAACACGGTTCTCTGCATGAGATACAACAATCTGTCATAAAGTCACATGTTTGGCATTTTAAACCACTGCCATTCAGGGCACTACATGATCTAATTGGCCTGCATGAGCAAACACCACAATGGTTAATTGTTACCACTTCAATATTGAAGTAAGCACTATGAAAAGACTACAGGTGATCACCTTTGTTTACAACAATAATTGAAAATGCTGCCTAATTATTTATCTTGCCGCTTTTTTTCCCTATGCACTTTTTTCTGCAACTTTTTTTTTCTGTCTACTGTTTTTTAGGAGCACATTTTTGTACAGTCCATTGTAAATATATATGCTGTGCATATGTTGCATTGACTTGTTTGGTGCAAAATAAAAAAACAAATGTTTCTACAGCATGTGTGTGTATCTGCAAATATTTCTGTGCATGTGAACAATCTGAAGATTTCTTTTTACAATTTGAACTATTTTATTATTAGGGCAAAGCATACTAAAGATGAGAGTGCTTTTCATTATGCCCAACTGTGTGCAGCTGGTTAGACAAAAATCTGGTAATATGAATAAAATGTGTGCCGTTTGGTGCAATTTTGACAATGCTATGTGTAGTTTTAGTTGCAGTGCTTCATTTTTCAGCATATATGATATATGCAGTTTGGGTGTGTGGTTTTGTGAATTGTGTTAAGTATTTTGTTAAAAAACAGTTTCTGGAGAAAAAAAAATCAAAAATGTAAAGGAGAGAACTGTAAAAGAGTGGGGAGGGGGAGAGAGAGCAGGAAGAACAACAACAATAGGTAAAATAGACAGAAGGGATGCTCCACTGCTTGGCTGACACACATGGGGTCTCTGCAGACTGACAGGATGCTAGGAGAGGCAGGGAGAAGAGAGAAAGAGATCTGTGTGGTGTGGTGAGCAGAAACCACATCCCTCCTCCCTCACTTCAAGCCTCCACCTCCCTCCACCCCCACAGTGGAACTGTATGCTTGGCTTCTCCCGGTTTCTTTAGCATTCCTCCCCATCCTCTTCCAAAGCCTGGGAGAGGACCAAGGCAGACAGCAGGGCTTGTCATAGTCATAGGCCTATGAAGTGTGTGTGTGTGTGCGTGTGCGTGTGCGTGTGCGTGTGCGTGTGCGTGTGTGTGTGTGTGTGGTAGTAGTAGTAGGTGCATGTTAATCTGTACGGTACATAAATTACTTTATATGATTTGGCTCTTACACTTACCACAAGACGTAGAGCCAATAAGTTGTTATATAGGTCGTACGTTCATTGCGACTCATGTACACATTACATTTGTAGCGGAGGCGCCCTGTAGTGGCTGTAAATAATGAGGGGAGAAAGCAGACTAGAATTTTTGTCTCATTTGAAAATAAGACGGCAAGTATTTTTTTGACATTAACTGGAAGTGAAGTTACGTAAAATATTAACTAATTTTAACCCAAACCAGGATCTTTTTCTATACCTGACTATATAGTTTTGGTGCCTAACTCTAACTAAACTGCAACCTTTTCACAATGTTAGTGACATGTTTAATACCGCGACGTTCTCTAATTTAGACATAAAGACGGAAAACACACCTGTGGTTGTATTAGAGGGTAGGAATAAACAACCTATATAGTTGCATAGTTTGGAGGACTTGTTGGTGTATATGTTTAAAATTGTATTTATATACCACACATCTGGCAGGTTGCAAACTTTAATTTCCACATTACTAAACCACAATCTACAAAAAAGTAACACTTCCTTAATTGAAAAAACTTATTAACAAAATCCAGGCACCAATTACTTTTTCTCAAAAACAAACACATATGGTAGAATATAAATTTAATTTTTATAGGAAACAGGGTTTGTATGAAAACGTAAATGTGTGTGTATATGCTCATGTGTTTATTCCATGTGTTAATGTATGTGTATGACTCAGTGTGTGCCATTATATATACACACTATATGCGTGTGTGTGTGTGTGTGTGTGTGTGTCTGTATATGGGTGTGTGTTTGTGTGTGTCTGTGGCCTGTCAGTGTGAATGAACAGGAGATCTTAGCTGGCAGACAGTATTGGCAGAAAGACCCCTGTGACTTGTGAAGCTTACATGTAAAAACTCATACCAGGGACTTTGGCAGGACACACAGATCCTCTGCCAACTATCTTCTCGCCAATATCTATAAATTATTCACCAAGCCTCAATTGACGGAACAGAGATCCTAATGAGAAAGATGTTGCAGGGAGACACTCAGCCGTGCGTCCACATGAGTGCGTGTAAAGTGTGAATAGGCACCATGTTATTACATATGTAGAGGGTGTTTGCCTAAAATGTACGTGTGTGTGTGGGGTGTGTAGGCTAGTGAGAAACTAATTAGCATTAGTGCTGCCGGACAAGAGGAATGATTAAGTCTGTGTAAATAAGTCATGGTGGAATGGGAGAAATTCACTTAGATCTTTAACACTCTACACAGTCTCAACAGGCTAGATATCACTGATGCATAAGCATACTTTCTTCGGCTCTAATGTATGCAAATGTTCACTGTTGCAAACAGTTTTCAAGAATAGGGTAAGGATTTGATTAGCCTAGATAGCATAAAACTAGTAGGAAACGGCTAGTCTGGTTCATCCAAAGCTCAGAAATTGGCCTTCCAACAACTCTAAAGCTCAGTTATTAACACATTGTCTACTCGGGGCAAAATGTGTGGTTTTAGGGGTAGTTACATGATGTTACTATGTTTTGGCTAACAACAGCTGGGGACTGCATGTTTCATTGGATTCATTGGATGACTTAAAAAAGGACACATATAACACTGTAGCCTACAGAAGCCGACATTAAAAATCACCAAGGATAAAAACACAATAAAGTCCATTACCATAGTGGTCCTCTTTATCACGCCACAAGATAAAACAGCACACAACAAGACAACAAGTATAGACAACACAATTAACATGAAATAGCAAGCGATGGGATAGCTATGTCAACATGCTTTTTGCTTTATTGGTCATAAAAAGTAAAGTAAAATATTAGAATTGAAACTTGAAATGGCAACACATGGTACTTTGTAACCATTTCTCTAAGACCACTTTAAACATGATCAGGGAAAAACTTTTAGATTTGTGGGCAGAGTATTCCACTGTAATGCTGCAATATAGACAAATGTGGTTTTGCCCATTTGACTATCAAATCGAAAAGGATTACTAAAGTCTTGTTGTCTCAGAGAGGTTAAAAGACAATTCCAGCGCAAAATAAACCTAGGGGTTAATCTTGGGAAAACCGAATGGTACTGTCTTTTTGATAAACTGTCTGTAAACTTACAAAGTTCTCAATGCTTCAGTTTACATGTAGGGACCCTCATTATGCTACTGTGGAAGGGTGGTGTTATTTTTTGCCTTGTCAGTGGTATAGAAATAGCAATTTCTTTTTACTTTTGGGAGCCACGATGACTAGCATTAAAAGCTAATTAGGGGTTTGCGCTAAAACTGGTCACATTTGATTAGCATGAAAACATATCCCAGAGAGCGGTTTACTCAGTACCCATGTATTGTTAACCCCTAGGTTCATTTTGCACAAGGACTGTCCTTTAATTATCCATTTGCCTGTACAGAGATTTGAAAATGTGCTCACTACATCTGTTACTCTCTGGTAACTTCAACCTGCATTGAACGCTTCAATACTGAACGGATGGATAACCTAAAAGCTAGGCTAGCTGCCAGTTTATATGCTTAGCTATGCTAAACACATCAAGACTTCAAGCTCCATACTCAAAGGACAGGTTTTTTCCCCCAAGGCTACCTTTTTTTTTAAAGATTCTTTTTTGGGGCATTTAATACACAGTACAGCTGAAAGGGAAAATGTGATGGGAAATAGAAAGGGGGAAGGACATGCAGCAAAGGGCCACGGTACGGAATCTAACCTGTGGCCGCCAGGACAGAGCCTTAATACATAGGCCGCACGCTGTCCCAGCCCAAGACCATTTTCCTAAAATACTCACATTCCACATTTAATTAATTAAACCACAGTCCTTGTTCTGTGCAAAAAAGCGTTCGAATGTTCAGGAAAAGCTAATACGAGGCTCATCCTGGTAGTTGGGTTTTGTATTATTGGCAGTGCTATGTCAACAAATTTACTAGCCAGAATGCTTCCCTTCAAAAATTAGTCTGGGAAAACACAAAGATGGAATTTTTACATAAAAAACAGAAACGTGATTTATCAAATTCAGAATTTGTGTTAGTTCAGCACAGAACTACAGTGGATGCAGTTGCTTTATGAAGGTAATAGAGCAACCTACAGAATAAGAACTACAGACTTGAAAAAAATCCAAATTTATCTTTAACACACATACATAAGATGAGTGTCACATTTAATTTTTTTTTTTTTAATTCAAAGTCTTGGCTGCTAGCAGTTTTGCAGAGCAACACAGCAAACAGACCAAAGAACAGATGACACAACTACATTGAAGTTTCTATCTCCCCTACCTGTCGACTTTCTCCTTCTCCTCCCAACAACCCTGCACACCTCTCGCTGTCTTTCTCAACGTTACCTTGGAGTCTGGCCGTCATGCTCCTGTGACTCCACTCTAAAGGTTATGCTGTGTACCCACCGTCACTGCCTGTCACTCTCCCATCACACACACACACACACATACACACACACACACACACACACACACACACACACACAAACACACACACACACACACACACACACACACACACACACACACACACAACCTAGCTACCATCACCTACCGTATGTCTTTGCAGAAAGGACACTGTGATGTATAGAGTTAGAAAGCCTGGACAGGTTACATGTTACAGTAACAGCTCTGGTGATGGAGAAGGTGAAGTGTTTGTTAGTGTATTAAGTAGGCTTGTACAGAGAGACCCACGGCAATGTGCATATAAAAATATGAGTGTGCATATGTGTGCATGTCCATCTGCAGTCTGCTGGCCTTGGCTCATGGAATTAAAATGCTGCTCACTTGACAGAAATCAACTGGGCCCTCAGAGGCCTCAACTCCTTCCTGCCTCCCGCTTTCAACATTACTCACACCTTTTTATACTCAAAAATGAATCCTGTGCAAAATGTGCTGAAGGAAAAAGATGTAAGACAAGAAGAGGAACGTCATATACCAACAGTAAATGTACGACTAATAATAGACACATTTGACAATGTGTTTAGACGCCATCACAGTTTTCTAAAGGAGATTGTTAACATTGCTTGAGCCACTCTTGTATCCTGAAGATTATTTTACTGCTCGTCCTTTTGATCCTGCAAGACTCACTACCTTATTCACTCCAAGGCATTTACTGCTGCAGTCAAGCAAAGTGGGCAGAATAGAGAGAGCAAGAAAACTTGTTATTCAAACTCGGGAATGTTCACGGATTATTCCAAGACGGCTAACTCCACTGCTAGTCCTTTAGTGGCAACATTTAGATACCGTGAAATAGCTACTCTACCAGTCTTACATATCATGGTTCATTAACAAATGAATCCAGACACATACAAACAGTGCATTTCTTGTTTAAATTAGCTTAACAAACTTTTTTAGTGTTGGATTTTATTTAGTTGTATTTAGGGCATGAAATTAACGCCCACCCACCCGCCAAATGCAAATTTTGCAATTGGCGCTACCTGCCCCCTTGGCTGGTAGCCAGTGAGAATTGAGTGATTCAGACGCTTAACTATCCGTAAGCAGAGTACGCAGTTCCTCACAGACCCGGAACAATCAGGGGCCCCCAACACAGGAAGACATTGACTGACAGCCGGGGCACCCTGTCACATTTTCATTACTTGCAAGTACAAGAGGATCTACGGTACAGGCCAAAGGTTTGATTACACCTTCTCAATCAATGCGTTTCCTTTATTTTCATGACTTTTTACACTGTAGATTCTCAATGAAGGCATCAAAACTATGAACGAACACATATGGAATTATGTACTAAACAAAAAACTGAAATAACTGAAAACATGTCTTATGTTCTAGTTTCTTCAAAATAGCCACCCTTTGCTCTGACTACTGCTTTTCACACTTTTGGCATTCTTTTGATGAGCTTTAAGAGGTAGTCACCTGAAATGGTTACCCAACCGTCTTGAAAGAATTTCCAGAGATGCTTGCCAGTTGTTGGCCCTTTTGCCTTCACTCTGCGGTCCACCGTATCCCAAACCAACTTGATTGGGTTCAGGTTTGATGATTGTGGAGGCCAGGTCATCTCGCGCAGCACGCCATCACTCTCCTTCTTGGTCAAACAGCCCCAACAAAGCCTGGAGGTGTGTTTGGGGCCATTGCCCTGTCGAAAAATAAATGCTAGTGGCATGGCTCTAGGGATGGAAATGCCGGTCTGTTAGTCTACTGGATATCTACCTACTGGATAGATTGCCATCAAATTTTGTATTCATGGTCACCCGAGTCTGAATCCTGATTTTGACACACACACACACACACACACACACACACACACACACACACACACACACACACACACACACACACACACACACACACACACACACACACACACACACACACACACAGATTTAACATACTCAGTACACTTAAAACATGTTCCAAAGTGTCTTTTATATTGAACTATACAACACACTCTTATCACTTGAACATTAACTTTTTTGTTGATTCAGAATGGGAAAAACGCCCTGTATCTCAATTTGATTAACCTTTCCTATCCAAGAAAGACAGTCACACATGTGTTGAATTCGGGAGTGACAGACTAGGGAGGGAGCAGGTGGTCTGAGAGGTCAGGGCAGGGAACAGTCATTGACCCCCTCCATACTACTGTGAAGGATAAGGGTTAATTAACAGCAGACTTGAATCGCCTCTGATGAATGATTCATAGCTTCCTGGTCTATAGTCAGTATTTAAAACACATGGACGGAGCCAGAGCAGGCATGAATTATTCAGGTCCTATAGCACCCAGCCCCACTTTTCACTAACACTTAGCAAAGACAGAGCTGAATTTCAGAATGTGAGCATCTAGCCAGCCTGTTGATAAAGAGCAAACAATTAATGTTTTGCAATAGATGAAAAATCTGACAAATGCAGAGAGAGGGGTTAACAAGATAATGATTATGGCAATTTCCTAAAATGAAGCAATCGTGATGCACAGTCATTATTTGGCAAAAAAAGAAAAAGACAAAGAGGGAAGTGTTGGAAAACTGCCTCCGAAAAAGATAGATGAACAGAAAAAGAGAGCTAGAGAATAAGTTTGGTCAGCTGAGAGATTTACTGTCTTGGCTGTGAATGCAGCAAATAATAAGTTACCAGCTAAGCAGCTTCGATATATTCTTAAAATCCATGACCGCCTTGTCTTCGCTTTGTTAACACATCATTCAACCCCCTGTTCCCTGCTTAGATAAATTGTGTATCAGCTCACAGAAAAATAAAGGCCTTTAATAAATATGCATTGTCAAATGCAAGCAGGGTAAGATACGTAACAGTGACCAATAAGTCAGAGGGTAGGGAATTTAAAACAAACATGGTACAATGATGCAAAACAATAAATGTCAGTTAATTTAACAAACAGCCTTTCACCAGCATACAGTTCATCAAATATGACATATTAACCTCAGCTGTGTTCCTTGGACTCTAACCTTCACAGTGGTAATAATGAGCCTGCCTATATTTATCAGGCCTTTGATCAGAATACATTGGAGCAGGGCAACCTCTAACTCACCCAGTAAGAGCGTGCGCCCTATGTAGGCTGAGGCCTTTGAAGCGGCCCAGGTTCGAAACAAACCTGCAGCCCTTTGCTGGGTGTCATCCCCCATCTTGCTTACCTTTTTCTGTCTATCCACTGTCATACTGAAAAAAAGTGAAAAAGCCCCCCAAAAAAAGAATCTTTAAAAAAAGAATAGATTGGAGAAAGTGAGTCGGACTGCCGTGAACGTTTTGTCAACCACTGAACCAATTCACTGTTTTTAGGGGCAATGTTGTACCTTTAATACCTGAGCTCTCAGCATGACATCCCTGACAGTCTTGTCCTGTATGTTTAGGCAAAACTGCAACTAAGCCTGACATTTGTGTTGTGTGGGGCCTGTCATCTGTCTCTCAGGTCCAGAGCAATGTTTCATCGTTGTGTCGTGCATGCCTTTTGTCCTTCCAGGCCGCATCCCAAGGAACCTATCCCTCCACTTCTTTTTTCACTTTTACAAACTGGGTGTCTGTGTCAACATTCCCTCAGAAAAATCCCAAGCTACACCACTGTTTGGAACTCTGGGAACAAAACAGAAATCTTGAAAATTGTAACTTTAGGGTTCCACTCGCTTTTGAAGTATGCAAAAAATACTGTTATGATTAGTATTTTGTTTAACATAGTGTCCCCAGTCAAAGAGCAAAATAAAAAAAATATGAAAGGGCACATCTACCCTACCCATCTACCCTACCGCCACTGCTCGTGCCCACGTTCTGTTGAGACTCATGCAGTGACTCCTTTTTTTAATTTATTTTTTATTTAATGATGTGACATTTTACGCCTTCGTTGGATAGGACAGTTTAGACATGAAAGGGGAGAGAGAGGGGGAATGACATGCAACAAAGGGCCAAAGGGTCACTGCATCAAGGACTGAGCCTGTGTACATGGGCGCACGCTCTACCAGGTGAGCTCCCCAGGTGTCTGCAGTGACTACATTCTAGTATCTGGATGACTGGTGTTAGAGCCCCGCGAGCAGAAGGCTGTCTCAGTTACGATGACGTGCTGACAGTCTGTTTTGCGCTGGAGGTTTCAGGTTTCTTTGCCGTTGTTGTGACAGTGATTGATTTATGTATTAGTGACGTACCCAATTAAGCTTGCTAAGTAAGCTAGGATACGTTTGTATCTCAAATATCAGGGAAGTGCACAGACATCTCTGCCTTCAATAGAGGAATGTGAAAACACCTCTCTGGTGACAAACTGTGCACAAATACAAGTCAAGGACTGAAATTTAAGGGAACATAAGCATCATGAAAATACTTTTTGAGTGGCTTTAAGTAAAGCATTGGCAAACAGCTATAAGTACATTTCTCCCAAAATTACAAACAGTATATGTGTACATCTTACTGAAGAGAAAAAGACGTTCCCAGTTTAAAGGAACTGTCCTGACTTTCACCTGGAGGAGTGATGTTTTTGTCCAGGTAGCACTCCTTGGGGGCCGGTACTTTAAGCTAAACCAAAAACTTTTTTCTAATCTTGACCAGTTGCTTTGGTCCCTAAGCTTAACTTTCACAATTGCCTGTTACCTGACAGTGACTGGGCACTATCATTTTGTAAGACAAGTTGTTGTGCACACATTTTCGTATTATATCATACTGCACAAACCCACTGATGAGAATATGTTGCAGGCTGTAAAACATGTTTATATGTTTGAGCCAATGACTAATATGGGTGGTACTACAAGCAGGTTACTGATCAGGTGATGGGCAGGGGCAGGCAACTCAAGGAAAGTAAGAAATAAGGGCATGAATAGAAGAACATATACTAAGACTAGGAAAACAGACAGTCAAATGCTAAAGATGGAGGAGAGAGAGCCAGAGGGTCTTTTCTGGAAATGTTTTGTTTAGATTTAGAGTTAATTTTAGACTAGAAGAGAGGTTTGTTTTCCTGTGTAAACATGATAATATGATCTCTTTTCTTAGAATTACTTCTTTTATATTTCACGTCTAACTACTCCAAAAATTCCCCGGGAATTCCACTTACTGTCCACTGGCCTGTGGTGGTTCACCTCTTGTTCTACAGTGTCCACACATCTTAATTTTCCAGGACTGTTGAGTCTTCAGATGGTTTTCCCTTTGTCATAGGCCTCGTGAGCATTCTAGGATAAAGATTTGACATCTGTTTGTCTAGCTTTTTCAATAGGCGCATTAGCCAGTCCATTAAACAAGCTTCAGCAAAGCATTATCTACAGTAAAATGCAACATTAGACAAATTGAAATTGAAACAGATTGCCGTTATCCGCTAATCATCTGAAAAGATCAATAACCAGTCATGAACTCGCAGAAGCCATTCATCCCTAAAGCTCTGAAATGAAATAGCACTGAAAAGAAAAATGCTTCTTTGAAAGAAAATTGGAATAACTAAAGCTCCTGCTATGGTTTCTAGCACAAGTCTTTCTTACAGAGAAAGATTTTTGCTTTACCAAACCACCAAAGCACAGGCTAAATGAAACATTGTTAACCGCAAGATAAAAACAAATGAGGCCGCTGCACTTGTGGTTTGTGGAGAGAGAAAGGGAAAGCGAGCGAAAGCTGGAGGTAAGCTTGAAAAGAAGGAGAACGGGTGAGGCTGTGTGGGAGGAAAATAGGGGGGGGGGGGAGATTTGTTACTGTAATTGTGTCTGGAGCTCTTGTTTACCGAGCAGCGAAGACAGGTTAAGGACACAGATGGAAACATTCTTCTGAATGAGACAGATTATTAGATTGAGATGGATAACTTAGATTGATGGCTAGTTTACCTCAGAATACATCTATAGACAAAAAACCACACACATTAGGCTTGAGAGTGTGTCTACATGTTTACACTACCTGATTTGGTTGAAAAATGTCCATAGCTGAATTCAATGTTCCCAGTTGACCCGTTTTAAAAGTTCCTAAATATAAACTTGACATCTATAACATACTAAAAGGCACGCTAAAGCTGACAGGTCAAAGGTAAAATGTCAGTATCTTGACGAGCTGATGGTCAATCTAGAAGACATAGAAATAATAAAACAGCATTCTTCTTGTATTTCATAGTGGAGCTGTAGTCATTGTGTGTTGTCCTTGTATTATAGCACAGCATTAAATAAATAAAAGTGTAATCAAAATGTTTAACACTGTTTAAATGGAATGCATTACAATGCAAAGAAACAAACAGCCTGCAAGAAGACTCAGCTTGATTTGTGCTAGTTCTCATTAATATTCAATGAGCTAAGCTGCTTCACTCTGATTGGCTAACTGCTAGCTAATGAGAGCCTGGTTATCATTATCCTTTACCCAGTGCAACTGGGAGAGCTCATGAACAGTAATGAGCTCACGCAACATGACACTTCTTTCTTTTCAGTGGCTGGAGCTGGCAGAGGAGGTAGCAGTTCATTTTCACATTCAAAACATGACAGAAAAACATATGTCAAAAAATGCAAGTAAAAACAGTTTTGTGTGACAGTGCACCTTTAAGCTGATAAAGCTAATAAGCTAATACTAGGTATATGTATTGAAGTGAGCTTGTAAAGCTAAGAAACTGTAGGCTACATATGGTTTACCTAAAAGTAACATGGGGAAATACAAAGTGGCACAGACGTGTTATTATGGATCGCACAGAACTTCTAGGCAAGTCCCGCAATACGAAGCAGCCCTATTGGTTGTGGTATGGCATTGACCTAAGGTTAGGATAGCCGACTGGTCCGGGGATAGGACCTGGGCAAATCGGGTTCCGTTACCTTACGTAAGAATGGGCGCCGGGTCAATAATAGTGTGTGAATGCTATTGAAGGACGGGTCTTGTCTGGGTTCTGTTCCAGAAGTAAGAAAATCATATTTAAAATCCCACGGACATTTCTAACAATAATAACTATTAATTCAGCCTTTTAACAAAGCCTCTCAACCGCGTATTGTTTGGCCCGCCCTAGACGTTAGCAGGTTGCAGCTCAACCAAAGAAGCTAGCTCAGACGTGTCTGTAAAACAGCGGCACACAGGTTGCAGAGGACTGCCGCGCTTGTACTTTTTTTACAGGAGCTGCATTTTTGTTTTTTCTCACAAAGTAACTGTAGTTAAGCTTAAAGACACAAAGGTTTCAATTTCAATTCTGAGAGCTGCTTTCTAATGTAAGTCAATTCTCAGACAGTGGTTAAAAGGACTATCAAGCTCTCTAAGTAAAACATTTTTTTTAAATAAAGAGTAACCTCATAAGGACACTGTAAATATGTGGGGTTGATTCATGGACTGAAAAATTGTGGATGATTTTGTATCCCAAGAACTCTTTCCCTTTTTAAATTAATTGTGACGAAGTGGGTTTGCTCACCACTAGACCCATACAGGTCATTAGTAAAGTAAACACACAGTCATGTTAGTTTCAGTGCCATTTTATTAGGTTGCAAGTTCAAACATGGTTTAAAGTTTTCCCTGTATTGATACTTACAATTGTTTTTTTCTTATTTTCAGTTCCACCATGCAGGACAATTGTTTGGGGAGGGGCCGGCCTAAGTATTTCCTGTTTCATAGGAATAGGGTGGTCACGGATGACATCACCGGGCCAAACCAAGTATAGGGTTTTCTTTTGTATAGGAATGTTTATTTTGGTTGTTTTTGGTTATTGTATTAAAAAGGTATGAATAATCCTGACCTGTTTTGTAGTCAGTGGGATAGGAGGGAACTGGTAACCAAGTTCCATAGGTTAAGAGATGGCCAGGTATTAATGTTATGGAGTAGATCAACCTGCTTTAGGATGGGATGGACTGAAGCAGTGGGGTGGGAATTGACAACCCAACATAAATGGTGGGATTTGTTCTCTGAAAAAAAATAAATAAAAAGAGGGCGATGAGGCTGTGCTGCCAGGAACATGTGCCTGTTATTCCTGCTATTAGTTTAATGTGCAATTGTCTTTAATTTTGATTGGTTAATTGACCCGTGTAGTGCAGACCATGGAAATAAATTAATCACCTTTGGAAATGTGCAATGTTTGAGTCTGCCTACCTACCACCATCCTAGCCACTCTGGCCCACGCTCCACATTAATTCATTTACTTTTTTACTTTTCTTCCTGATTGTGTTCTGTTTGCATCATGTTTAGATATAAAACATGAATAAATGTATTGCAATAAAGAACATCTTCAGCAACATGCCTGGTGTATTTTTGTTGTTGACGTGTTTTTTTGTTGACCAATTGAAGCAAGATAAGCTAATGTGTGTGACATGGTTTCGGGAGTCTTTACGCCATATGTTGCAGCATACGTGAACCTGTTGAGGCATTTCAAATTAGTAATACATGAAAGTCTGGTGTTTTACTACAGATGTAATTGCACAAAGCCCCAAAAGGAAATATGTGTGTGTTTGTGTGTGTGTGTGTGTGTGTATTAGAGAGCATTGTCCAGTATATAAGACAGCTCCTGTCATGTTCATGTCGCAGCAGCAGGGTATTGGAGGTGTTCTTGTCTCTGAGTGATGCGATGGCATGAACACCATGGTTTAAGAGCTAAAAGAAGGTCATCGAAGTCTCGCTCCACTATCTCTCTCTTCTTTTCTCTCCACTCTCTGTTGCCCTTGTCATCCTTACTGGATGATCCCTCGCTCTCTCTTCCACCCTGACTGTCTTTCTGTCCTTCGTCATGGCTGTGTTCCATTTCTTTTTCTTTTTTTCTTTACTCCATCTTGCTCCATGTTAACCTCAACTCCTCTGGACTGTTTTTATTTGTGTGATATTCATGGTCCACGGAAAGAAGTACCGTTTGTAAACTGTGAAAGTAAAAGCTGTGAGACACCTACAGTACAGACAATAACAAAGAACCCAGACCAGCTAGGGTTGCCACGCAGTCCAGGGACTAAGACATGCTTGGAGTTACCAAACAGAGTTGCCAGATCCATCTTCTGTCATCGTTTAGAAAGGCCATGACCTCTGAGCAGTGAGAGGATCACCACTGCTAAATTATTCACAACCCTTTTTTTTTGTGGGAAAGAGAGTGTGTAGGTAGGTGTCCCGGGAATTGGGTCATTTTTAATGAACTGTTGACTGTTTTCTACAGCCGCTATCTCTGGTGACAGAAGGCTGCATCTCCTCACAAGCTCATGGAAGTGAATATCTGATAGAATTCCACCATATCACCTCTGGACATCTTATTACGAATATCTACATCTGTGTACTGTAGCTGGGTGTAATGCAGTGCAAGGTTGGGTGTGCAGTTCACTTATCTGAAATGATACAGGAAGTCAATGTTCCGTAGACCAATGTGACCCTGCAAATGTCCAAGAGTTTTCAGTCATGCTAGCAGCACTGGGAGGCTGTACTAAATGCAAATGCTAACATAGAACATGCTCACAATGACAATGTTGTTGACATCCCCAATCATATTTGCGGTGCAAGTCCTTGCTTAACTGTTTCCTTTTCTCAAATCTTCTTTTTTCTTTTTTTATTAAGTTTTTTGCAAGATCCAATACAATTTATTTGTACTGCTTTGCACATTCCAGTCATCACTTGAAATGACACCAGTACTTTTTTCATGGATCCTCATCTTCACTTGCAATGTAAAAAACAAAAGCCTTACTCAAATGACAACATTAACACAAGCACTCACAATGTACATTTTCTGTGTCTTGTCATCAGACCTAACAACTGAAGAAAACTGAAAACAAGACAAACACAACATCAATCGCGGGACCGGCATGTAACAAGACCCCTTTTATTGTTTCAGATATTTAAAGAAAATCCTTGGACTACATTTGCATAACAGCGGTTATAACGCATATCTCACTCATCTCGACTCACGCTCTTGTCACAGTCAATGTGTCACACACGTCGGATAACCACATCACCAGTATCACTCTCACTTCTCCCACTCACTTCTAATTTGATCTGCCTAATCAACAGTGTTAATAGTTATTGTACTACAAACACTTGTAGTGTAACAAATTAGTGTTTTATTAATTAATAATAATTTCTTAGCAACACTTTTTGTGATTACTGTTGTACAATAATGGCAACAATACAACACGGATTTTCATAATTATTCTGTCAGGTATTTTTTAACACATAAATATGTCTATTTATTTCAGATAGCTAATTTTCATTTACATGTGTTGCAGCTGTGTGTAAAACTAAAGACTCAAGAATTTAGCACAATATGGATGTGAAAGCAGTTATAAATAGCCTATGTGACTATAAAATTTGTTTTGATTAAAATCCACAAATAATCGTGATAATTAATCGTTATCTCAACATTGATCAAAATAATCGTGATCATCATTTTGGCCACAATTGTGCAGCCCTACATTTAACCATCTTTTAGTATCTTTTGTTTTTACTATCTAGCCTCTGTTTCAAAGACAGGAATGAACATTGTTTATGTTTATTGCAACTTTTGAAATCACCAGAGTTTTCAGTGACCTAACGTGTGTGAGTGTGATGCTCTTCAGCAGCAACTCAGAAGTCCTAGATATTTTCGGATCAGAAAAAGAAGACTCCAATCTTCTTCCTATGGAACCTGAAAACAACTTGGTTATTTCCAGTAGTTGTCAGCAGACAGCAGAAAACGGACTTTTGTTGGTATACTGTTAATATGTTACACTGTAACTTTCAAATGCATTGCATTTACAATACTGCTTCACATCTTTTCCAGATTTGTGTGCGTGTCTTGTTCATGTGGGGCTGTCTCGCTCTGTGTTTCCCATGTTGGAGAGATTCAGAACACGGTTTTCCAGTCGGGAGCAGCAGATTGTTGGGACTGGCAAGAGCTTTAATTAATGTTCGGTGCGGGGTAGAGGATTTCTGACAAGGTTGCTCAGTAGGAATTCGGGGGCCACTTTTGATCCACAAGTAATGAACTGTACATGTTACTCTTATTCTTTTTCTCTATCTGTCCATACATACTGTAATTCCATCCAAACTCTGTCCATCCATTCCATCCATCCAAACACTGTTTCTGTGCTAGAACCACACTGTATTGGTCATGATTTCAAATCTAGCACCATCAAAACTATAAATGTTTTACAGCTTATACAGTCACACACATAACTGAGGTGTCTGAACAAGAGGAAAAAGTGGCTTTTAAATAAGCTGTTTTTAAAATTTTGTGAAACAGCCATATGCTTAAATATTTGATGTAATATATCAAAAATATGTAATTACAGGCTACCAATATAGATATGAATTGGAGTGATAAATCATTATTTACTGATGTGAGAGGGCTTACTTAACCTTGGAGAGCTGGCAGAATAGAAATGTGGATTTTCAGGGGGAAAACCCACTCAGTATGCTCAACCATGCCGTGGAAGAAGGGCAAGACGCGAGTGCAAGGGTGGGAGGGGGGGGAAGCAGTGGACGAGCTGAAGATGGAGATGCAATGAAAAACACCAGGAAAGGGAACAGGTGCAGAGCACAGAACAACACACAGAAAGACAGCAAATTGAGAGAAGAGTGTTTTGCGGAGAATCTGTGGAGAAGTCCAGAGCAGGGAAAGGGATGAGATACCAGCAGCTGGGAGGTAAGGGACAGGTAGAGGAGGGATAGTGTGGTTTGGAGGAGGGGGGGGCGTGTAGAGAGCTCAAGACAGATGACAAATTGTGATTAATAGATGGGGTCCGGGGCAGCAGTGTGGAGCGCAACTCATTAATAGAGAGAATTAGAGAGGCTGTGCAACTCAATCTGTACACTGTCACTCGCAATCAAGGACCATAATCAGATCTGCACACAGAGGTAGATATGCGAGAGGAGGGGGTTTGTGCGCATACACACTTTTTTTTCCTACAGGTATGAGAAATGTCTAGGTCTAGAGTAAATCCCGGGCCTAAACCATGTTGAACACCTTGACCAATACCTAATCATTATTCTGCTCTAAAGCCTCTGACACACTGACCAGACGGCCGACCCTCGGCAAAAAAGAGATGAGTTGGTGTGTCACGGCCCTTAGTCTTAAACCAAACTCTGAACTGGCACTTTAAGGAGGTGACCATTCTCTATGCTGAAATATTAACAATAAAACATTTAAAACCAAAACACACTGTTAAAATGATGAAGACAATACAGAAGTGCCTAAGGATTCACTTCCTCTAATGCCCGCTGAATATTGATAAATACAATAAACTGACAGTACTGAAGTAAAATCATGAATGTATCAGAAAAGCACAATTCAATGCACACGTTTTGATTTTGATTTATTATTTAAATCTGTATGATGATAGTGATTTTTAAACTTATCATTCTGTTAATAATTGTAGGCTATTATATGGTCAGATGAAGTGTATAATATATATTTTTTTCTCCTAATATACAGTATACTGTATTGGTAGGTCTGCAATAACAAAAAGTAATTCAAAATAAATCACAAAATAGGTTGTCCATTTAGTAGCTCGTCTGGAGCTTTTGTTTGTACGTGCTAAGATTGTTTTGTCGATAAAGTCAAAAATTAACTTTCAGTCTTGACAAAATAAGTTTGCCATAGAGAAACCATTAATTAAAGAACCAGGAGAACAGCACAGTTATTAATTTACATTTAAAATTGGATACGGCTGGGGCGCATTTGAGATCATGAGGAAGTTGGTTCCATATTTGTGCAGCATAGCTAAGGCAGCTTCACCCTGTTTGGTTATGACTCAAGGTATGATCAGGTGACTACTCCTTAAGAGGAAAGGGTCCTACTGGGTGTTTTTATTCTTTAAGGAGATGTGTTGAGCATTTACATAAAAGAAGTCAGATGGAAATAGAAGTTCAACAGAAATAATTGTTTTTTTTTTAACAGAATGAGATTTCTGAGTGACTTATAAAAAGCAGGACTTTAAAATATATTTTATTAATAACTGGAGTAACGTGCTCAGTGCTCTTCGTTCTCGTTAGAGTTCTGATTGAGCTGATGTTGTCTAACAGTCTTTTTTGGATGAACAGAAAGGAGAACGCTACAATAGACCACCCTAATAGACCACCCTGCTGGAAATTAATGCATGATAAATTTGCACCACAGAGAACCACAGGAAGTCATTCCTGCCCGTGGCCATCAAACTTTATAACTCCTCCCTCTAAGTGTCTGACACACAGACGCTCAGTTAGTTTTAAACTGGACAATATTATCTGTTTCAGGCAATAACGTTGGCTTAAACTATAATGTGCAATACTCTGCTGCTACTACTTATTCATAATTACTGTTCACCATTAAAATTCCTGCTATATTCCTGATAGCGGTCAAATCTGTTTTCACGTGAATGTCTTTTAACACCTTCACCTTCGTGGAAATGGGACGCGTACAGCGCCATCCTTAAAGTAACACGCTTAACCCTCTCCTCCGGCTTCCTCCCTAGTGGTCCCACTGAACATGGCCCCTATTCATTTTGTATGGGACACAAATTTATTTACCTGAGGATAAAGGTTTGTATGTCCTTTGCCTCCAAGACGACACATTCAAATAAAAACAGACTATTGCTAACAAGCAGCAGTTAGTCTTAATTGTAAAAGGTGTTAAAACAATTTAACATTATTTTTTCTGATGCACAGGAGTTATAATTTGCCAGCCACAAGAGGTCCTTGTCGGGTAAATGTAAAGATTGGATGCTTTTTTTTTTTTAAACACCTTAAGACAGTCTCGCCACCCCATGCAGAACAATTGAAATTACACACACACACTAAACATGTGATGTATGACCCCTACATTTCCATTACCCTCGCTGCCTCGGTCCTTCTCAGACTCTCGGTTTTTCCTTCTCACTCGTTCTTTGACCTGTGAGATTACAGGTCAGGTTAAGCCCTTTCCACAGCCACAGTTTGTATGTGTCTTTCTGTGTTGATAGCATCTCCATCTTGTGTGAGCTGGTTAATATCATGGTAACCTCTCTGATCACACTGACTCTCTGCTCATGCCCTGATTGGTTTTACTGATTGTTCTAAACAGACAGAGGGACTGTCCTGCTGGTAAATCATCTCAATTCAGCCTTATCTATCTCATCGTGTTTCTGTCTGGAAAACCAGAGGATTGGAATGTTAGCTTGAACGACTTCTTCCAACGCTTGGAACCTGTTTTCAATGACCCTAAATCCAAAAACACTGTAGCCTATTGGCCTGCAGAGACCTCAGTTCAAACTGCTGTGTTTCGATGCCTGTGTAAGACAAATGACTCCCTCCAGCTCCAGGACTGCTGTTATATAACTGCATACAATTTCACCTGTGTGTTTTGAGTTCCTTGTAGTGTTATGCATCAATGTTTCCTAAACACATGATATTAACCAATTACATAAAGGGGAATGCAATGTATATACACATACATATACCATTTAAAGTAATATTTTTTCCATTGATGTTTATTAAATATATGTCCCTTTTGGAGGTACAGTAAATTGTTTAGTCTATTCCTTATTTGATCAGATATCGTAACATGCAACGTCCTTATTTTTTGACTTTGGTGCATACAATAGCCTAAACTGTACATGTGGTCTGTTATCTTTCCAGGTATTTGGGGTTGACGCATAATTGAGATTTTGGGCTGTAAGAATACAAATTAACTTAATTTGACTTCAAGGCCACTGTGATTTTAATGACACATTATCACACATACATAAGAAGTTTAACTCACCTAGATAAAGAAGAAAAAAACGTCTCTGTTACAGCAGGCAGCTATCGCATGCTAAAGCATTTGACTTCAGTTTTTCTCCTACTCTGGATTATTGACTGAGTTGAGTCAGCAGTGCTTTGTGTTGACAACAGCATCCATGTCCCACCTGACACGTAACCCTGTAACCCTCAGGTCTTCAGATCTTTCAGTCTGTTGTTGCTGTAAAGGCTTTATATTAACCAAATCTCCACAGTTCAGACACCTTAAGGTCAGAAAAGAGATATTAGAGTCAAAGACAAGGAAGGAAGGGGCGTACAAATCATAAGAAAATATCAAACTGTTTCTTCGCGTAAACCCAAGCTTTAATTAAACACAGGTGATGATGATATAGTGTAGACAAGACCATAATATCATATATCATGGGGAAACAGAGTCAGAGACAGACATCATCGCTTCACAGCTTATATATTCATTGGCTTAGTTAATATTTCATAGGGCTCTAAAAACCTCATTCCCTAAATTGTTCTCTCTTACTGGCAATAATAATTGAAATGCAGGGAGCCTCTGAGCGTGTCACCAGGGTGTCAGAGCCCACATGTAAATTATATGTGTATGTGTGCACATATGTATGCGTATAGGCACTCACATACATTCCATAAAAGCAGGTAAAGAAGCATTGCCAGGCATGCAATGGCTATAAGCAGAAAGTGTACTGTAAAAGCACACATTCACAAATGCAGACAATTATTTAGCCTCTATGTGTAATTTGCCAATTTTGTAAAATACAGAAATCAGACAGTTTTCCCACTGTCTGACAAGCAGTAGTTATTTTCTATCTCCAAATGCAAATGTGACTAGAGGCTTGGCATCTGCCTGAGGACTCAGTTGCCTGACAGTATGCATTCGGGGGAGTGATCTATTGATCCATATTCAATATCTGCTACACTCTCTTGCTCAGTAAAGTCGGAAGATGAATAAATAAGGAGCAGAACTGACAGTACATACAAGTACACTTGTGCTTTGGAAGACATGGCGGCTACCTAAATGGTTTACCTGCCCGTGTTTTCTGTAAATGCCCCCAGACCAATATTTCTAGAAAAAAATGTAAGCAAAATGTTGCATTTCAGGAATGTCATGTTTCTAAGGTCAGGTGTATGTGATCCAACTGACAGAAAGAAACACCCATGTACCTATTATATTTCAGATAAACCCCTGCTCTATAACAGGCATTAGCCCTCCCTGACAAACTAATGTGAAAACAAACAATGCCTAATTTGAGCATCAATTAATTTATAATTGCTATAAATGTGAAATCAGTGAGTACAACAGGGAAAAGAAGAAGACCAGGAGGAGATAGAGGGGGTGGTGTGTTGTCAGCAGTAATTCATCTTTCATCTCTAACAAGGTCTGAAAGCGACAAAAACACAGACATTGACAGCAACCCTGCGAACACCACTCTCCTTTCACCTGATCCTTTTCACTCCGACGTCCTTCGTGATGTGTGTCAGTCTCTCAGCTGTGTTGTACTCACACTTCAGTCTCACCACACCTGCTGTTAAGCCAAACACAGCTCCACAAGTAGCTGCATGCTAGGCTTCTCATACTACAACATCTAACACTTTATTTGGCACAGCAAAGCTATGTTACAAAAAAATAAAATGATCCCTGTTACAGATTTTGACAGGTGTAATGTCAAGTTACACTAGTAATGTTACAGTATTAAAAACAGTTTTTAGTTGTAGCTTATATACGACTGTGGTGCAAATAAATCTTCAATAGGCTATTTGAATGGAAAACGTCGATCATTGATTTAACTATAAACACATGTAGTCAGTTTGATTTGTAAAAAGGTCACATGCAGGTTGGGAGGGTGAATGGTGTGTGTGTGTGTGTGTGTGTGTGTGTGTGTGTGTGTGTGTGTGTGTGTGTGTGTGTGTGTGATACGGAGAGAGGGCGGGGGAGCAGTAGTAGGTAGATGCTGAGGAGAGAGACGCAGGACGGAAAATACAACAAGTGAGTGAACTGTTGCTCTGCAAATAAAGTCGCTCCGCAGCGGGATTTCGGCCGGCTGAAAGTCTTTAAAAGTAACTCGTCAGAATGTGTGATTTTAATTGAAGGTGAGCGACGCGACTTTGATTTGAATTATTATTATTGTTTAATTTTGTTCCTTCCCTCCGTGTCGGACTGCTGTAAGCGTTGCTTTCATCATTTCGGACAACGCGGTCCGGACACAAAGCAGGAGTCCTGTACGCTTCAAGTTGAAATCTTAGGGTGACTTTGAGTTTGCACCGGAGCGCAACTTCACCCGATGCGACGGGGAAAGCGCTCCGTCTTGGAAGGATTTCATTCCGGTCTTGGACCAGTTTTCTTGCGACGTTTCTGAACCTGCAGCATGGAAAAAACAACAACACTGAGAACCAGGTAGAATAGAAAGAAAAAGACTAGGTAAGCCCATCTGAGTTTCTCAAAAGTTTGTTGGTGAAATCCTTTTTTCCTCTTGCTCTGATTAAATCTGGACGAGTGGTTAAAATTGGAGAGACCATTTTAAGTAAATGGGAATTATTAGCTATCCATTTTAGAATGCGACTATTTTTGATGTTAATAGCCGAGTTTCTAGAATGAATGTAGGCCTGGAATAATCAACACGTAGCTGTGACCCCAGCTAGTTTGATTATTATTGTATGAGACTATTGTTTTGAGTTTGTGACGTGTTATACATACATTTACATACAATGCAATATCAATAACCTCTCTGTATTACATTTTTCATTATTTGTAATCATAAAAGGCTGAATACACATTGAAATATTCATTGGCCAAATTAATTTTTTTGTTCATTTTACATTTTCAGTTAAAAGTTATTTGTTACTAGAAAAGGATTTGTTTTTGTTAGTTATTATTTAATGATATGTATGTGTGCGTGTGTGTGTTTGTGTGTGTGTGTGTGTGTGTGTTTTCCTTGTAGATTCAGGGATCTCCTGTGATTCTATAATACAATGTTTTCTGCTTCATCCAAGCTGCCTTTAAAACAAGCTTCCACTTTCAATGCAATTTGGCTTGCTCTTTTCTCATAATTTTCCCCTTTATGACCTGTAACAAATCTGTACTTGGAATGGAGGAGTAGACTGAAGAAGAGGCTCCAACAACACACACATATAGAGAGAGGGAGAAAAAGAGAAAGAGAGAGAGAGAGAGACTGTGAGAGAGAGAGAGACAGAAAGAGAGGTGCAAGTCCATCAAAAGAGCCGAGATTTAGCAGTTTCCACGTTCTTCTCTTCTCATTCCTGAACAGACTAAAAGTGCCCTTCCCTAAATGTGGTGGGTGAGATGAACTCCAGTGGGAATACTGTAGACCCCACCTGACAGCTCTCTGCCTGAGCAACTGAAAGCTTTTCACTGCAGCCTCCACAACCACAGAAGAAATAAAAAAGCAATTATCTCCAATCCAACATCTCAACAGTAATTCAAATATATATGTTGTTTTTGTCTTGAAAATGATGTGTTATCGTTAGATAGGTTGACAGCCCTCTGACATTGTTAACCAGAGGAAACGGAAAAATAAAAGGATACAAAACCAACGTGCTGAACACCAAGAAATGGAAAACCCTATTTGTCATTCTCTACCCAACTTTGGATTTTCTCTTGTCTGAGACTTGCCTGTCCCACGCCTAGACTAGTCTCCCGTTTCCGTTCTCTTCATCCAAACAATCAAATATTTTCCTCCTCCATCTTATTGATCCAGTTAATTTCTTCAGCTTTCAGCCTGGCCGGCACAACCATTCCAGCTAAAGGGGAGGAGGACCTCCTCACGCTGGCCGCCTCCCGGCTCAGCCACAAGAAACGTGTCATTGGGGCTGGAGTTGGCGTGGCCATGGTCCTGGTCCTGCTGGTTGCCATTCCCCTATTGGTCCACACCACCAAGGCAGGAGGGTCCGGAGGAGGGGGCACGCATTACGAGATGCTTGGGAGCTGCAAGATGGTGTGTGACACTTTCACCCCCCCACAAGGAGAGCTGACAGCTGTCTCACCTCAGCCCCCAGACTTCTCAAACCGCAGGAGCAAACAGGGGTACAGAGGGAGCCCCGGACTTCCTGGACCTCCTGGTCCTAAAGGGCCCCCCGGAGAGCCTGGCAAGCCCGGCCCACCTGGTCCACCAGGGCCTGGACCCGGTGGCTACGGCCAATCCTTCTATAGTCCCAAAATCGCCTTCTACGCAGGCCTCCGGAAACAACACGAAGGGAGTGAAATACTGAAGTTTGATGACGTGGTGACCAATGTAGGGAACTACTACGAACCGAGCACCGGCAAGTTCACCTGCCCTCTGCCTGGCATCTACTACTTCACCTACCACGTCCTGATGAGAGGAGGGGATGGGACGAGCATGTGGGCTGACCTGAAGAAGAACGGACAGGTGAGCATATCTATTGAAGGTTTTGTGTGTATGTGTCTGAAAGTTTTGAAAACTTTCAAAACCAATTATCAACCAGAACAATAAAAAATCAGTTTGATTGAGTGTAACTCTGGACACAATAACAGGAACACTTTTATAATTCAGGGACGACACATATAAATGTTTTCTAAACTACTACTTTGTCGTAAAGGTTTTCGTCGCCATGGTTTTAGTAATAACCACTTGGTTAAAGTTAGGGAATGATAATGGTCATGGTCACCATCAATAGGTAGCGGGAGGCAAACAGCAGACTCACAAGTCAAAGTCCAATGTTGACACCTCCATTCACCTCTACCTCCTTCTTCAGACTTTAAAAAACAAGCTCTAAAACAACATTACACAACTTCCTGTGTAATAAAAAACGTCCTCCTTCTTTCTGACCGACAACAGGATAACTCCTACAGACGCTAGAGGGCTTTGTCACTTTAACATATGTTGCTTTTGGGCATTTTCTGAAACAACTCGCTTTTTTCCTGGTGAAGCCTTCAAATCAATGTCATACGCAAAAGCTTTCTGCCACAGGGTCAACAAAAACGTCCCAAAGGTAGTATTGCAGGGCTATTGAACTAAACAGCATTGTTTTGCACAGGTGTTGCTGGTGTTGTGAAGTAATTTGACCACCACTCTGTTTTTTACCATGTTGAAAAGCAACAAAAAAAAATTCATACCAATAGAACATTGAGAACATCATGATGAAGTTTTAGGCAATGCAAAGTTACCACAAAATATAGCAAAAACAATCAAAATGCTGTTTACTTAATTTAGTTTGATTAAAATAAAATAACTTCCGCTGTATGTCCTTCAACACACCTACTATATCAACCCCCTGTGTAATAATCCAGTTTAATCAGAAAATGTTCAAAAGTCTTGTTGACTTACTTACTTATAGGACAAGGAAAAGGAAATGAAAGCAGGATGAAAGTGGAAACAGAGGTGGGACTCGCTTTACATGCAATAAAAACTGTAATTGTACAACTTGCACACAAAGGGAGAGAGAGAGAGAAAGAGAGAGAGAGAGAGTGACAGCCAAGCGATCAGGAGGATAACAATCCTCCACGTCTCAGTGGAACACAGCCAAAATTCAACAGCTGGCTACTGTCCTCTGAGGAACTCTGACTTTAACACTAATAAATAAACAAGTACAAATGCCTAGAAAAAAGCCTTGAATGCTTCCATCTGGAGATCCGACCGTGACAAGCTTGAAGTACTAAGCCCTCACTCTGTTGAGGAGCCCTGATTCTGACGTGTGAGCTGCAGAACAGAAGAGTGACGTCCTGGGGATTAGCAGAAAAGAAAAAAAACATGCTTTACATTGTTACAAGTCAAAGTAGGCTAAGTGTCTGATGGTACAAGAGCGGTTTTTCTACAAAAAATTGACAAATTTACACGGAATATGAACGACAGCAATTTGCTCCTGACCATAACTCTGCCGGGCAGCTGTTCACTGATATGCTTAAAACCACATCTTAAAAGGCACCAACAGGGGACAGCTCAGCGGTTCCTCCCTAATCTAATGTGAAAAATGACCAGTTTTAAGTTGTTTCTCATTATGTCAACATGCACAATTAGCATGATACCTCTAAGTTGTTTTTTGTAGACAGGAAACATTTACCTTGCACGGCAGCTGGATAATCGCGATATCACAAGATCACGCTAGGATCGCAGGATCACATTTACAAGAAAATCCATCTAGTCAAGCTTCAAGTAATGCATTTGGGTCTGATCTACCAGCTCACTGAACCAATTAGCACCCTGTGAGGTGCTACTGGCCACAACTGGCGTGGTTTATGTGTGTTTGATGTCCGTGACTGTTTGATCAAAACAAAAACAGTTTGATCATCCAATCACCTGCCAGGTTTTTATTTTTAATTACAGTCCCTTTTCCAAACAGTTTCCAAACCATGCTCGTCAGGTTAAGGAAACATATGACATGCATTATTGGGCAAGTTTTTTTTTTAAAGTAGTTAGTTAAAGTTACTAGTCACTTCTTCCAAAAACTAACTGAAGTAGTTACTCAGTTACAAATTTCTAAAGTAACTAGTTACTAACTATTGCGTTACTTTCAAGTACATTTTTAAATGCTCAAATGTAACCCCACCTCCACCCCTCTTTAACGGAATTTAAAATACATTCAATTATTTGCAATAAATCTTAATATTATAATGAAATGGACACTTAATAAGTTACATTATTAAAGTAAACAATGTAAAGAAATCTAAACTGTTTTAATGTTGCTGTGGGACAAAGTGAGGCTAGGCTCCAATCAAACGCCACGTATGTAGATATTATGTCTAGTGGATCAATACAAATAACACAACAGATGTTTTGGAACTTTTGATATTTATTGCCCCTTATATGGGCTTGCAATACCTGTCTCTCGTTGACTGACTTTCTTGTGTGTTTCCGACTATGCATGCTTTTGAACATTGCCCAGCTCTACCTCTGATTGGCATATCCATAACATTTTACTCATCCTCTCTTGCAGCGATTAGTAAACGGTTGTGTGGGAGTGTCACTGAAATGGTCCATGTGTGTCTCCGTTGTATTCCCCAATCCATTATTTTTTGTGTGATTAGCCACTACAGCGTGACGTCAGGTTGCGTTTCTCCCTAAAAGTTGATTCTGTTTGAACTTGTCGCTTCAGGGCCACTGCGTTTTTTCTGGCATCCCCTTCACTGCAGCCTAAATGCACTTTCCACATTCACATGAATGGGACCTGGTGTGAATGCAGCCTAACCCTACTGTTGGCGTATGGAAAGCTGCAGCCAAAAACATGACATCATGGCATTGCCTAATGGTTCTTATCACCTACCAGTAATGAGTTCACAGGGACGTTTACGCTTCACCCCTGGCCCCCACCTGAACTGGCCTAGTCAGTAGGAGCGACTAGTGCTGCAACAAGGTCATGCAGCTGGCTTTGTTAGCTTTCCCACTATTTGTCACAATTCAGCAACGCTATGAATTCACCTACTACTGGGAATACATGGAAGTCAAACTGATACATGAGCTAACAACAATGATGAACAATGATTAAATCAATATCATTTTAGGTTGATTACAAAATCGGATTGTTTTTCACACTGCTTTGGTTTTATAGACTTCCCAAATACACCCATCGTTATATTATAGATCATTTTTGATACTGATCAAGTCCATACAAACAGTTATTCCATGTTTCATTGACAGACAGTTAAATGCCAGATTTAATTGGGGGACTTGGTTTGTTGTGTGCCCTCACAGACATTGTCATTCCTGTCTTCTCTTGCTGTTAAATCTTTCATAGCCTTTAGATGAGCTCTTCTACCCCTCCACCTGAACCTCTCCTTTACACACGCACGCAAGCACACATACACACACACACACACACACACA
>NC_048410.1:13722863-13743008 GCF_013103735.1 Etheostoma cragini | reverse complement strand
ACACACACACACACACACACACACACACCTTTACCATCCACACTGGCTATTGACTCCTCATCCATTAATTGTCTTTTCCATCAAATAAATTATTTAACCCAATTCAGGGCTGATCTTGCCCTCACAGTTTCATTGCTTTCAAGTGCTCTTGTAGCAGAGTGAATGGGCTAGGTCAATGAGAGAAACCTTGAGGATAACACTGAAAAAGTTTGTCAATTTACAGACTTTTTGAGACATTAATCTATCATCATGACTGTACCATTCTTTCTGAATGGGTGTTAGATTTGATTTACTCATTATGAGTGGGGAGGGTTTTTTGATCATGCACAACAAAACAAAAACATGTAAGAATTAAATCCCAACCATACCAATACAATGGCCACTTGGCAAAAAACACTTATTTATGATCTTCAATGTTAAAAGGAAAAAAAATCTCAAAATTAAATAGCACAACATAAAACATAAAACATAGCACTTTCAAGCCGGGGAGCAAAGTTCATTTCCTGGAGAAAACTAAATACTTTCACCCAGGAAACGTGTGTTCTTTCCGCTGGAGTGTTTTATCCAAACTACAAGCTTTCTAGGCCTTTTATTGCCTATACTTAAAGTAATGGTTCAGAGTAATTTCACCCAAGGGTCCTTTGCACCACGACCTGGAGCCAAACAATCCCCCAAAAGCTTTTTACGCGTGGGTCAAACATCGAGCAAGTTAGCGTTATCAGCTACTACAAAGAGTTTATGGACTCATTAAATGATGGATTGGGAAGTTTGTAAGTACACCAGGAGTTTATTTAAATAACACTTGCCTGCTGGCTTCTGCTCTCTGCTGCTATGGCTACCGGCAGTAAGATGAGTGCTTAGGGACATCTACAAATTACAAAAAAAAAGAAGAGATTCAACAAAAATATTTATTAATTTAACTTATTTTTTAAAGGTAAGTGCTGTAGTACAGCTAGCAGGAGACAAGTTATAATTGAAGTAAGTTTGGAGACACTAACTTATTTAATCATTAAATAAATAAATATTTTTGTTGTATCTCTTTTCGGTGTTCTAATTTTTCGACATCCGTAAGCTCTCGTCTTGCTGCAGCTAGCAGTAGCAGCAGAGTGCAGAAGCCAGCAGGTTATTTAAATAAACTCCTGGTGTATTTACAAACTACCCAATCCATTGTTTTATGAGTACATAAACTATTTGTACTACTGTAGAAGTTTGGTATCATTTCGAGCATTATTAGTGGTGTAATTTACAACAGACACACTTGGTTCCAATAGTGCCTGCACTAAGCTAACCAGCTGATAACGCTAACTTGGCCAATGTTCGACCTATGTGAAATAAGCTTCTGGGGGATGGTTGGCTCGAGGTCGTGGTGCAAAGGACCCTAGGGTGAAATTACTCTGAACACTTTAACTGTTGTCGCCGCATGACGCTCACTTTTCCTTCCAATGGTCCCTGATAGGACCGCCATGGTGTTGTCTGTAGCAGTGGCGTAGGCAGAGATAGTATTTTGGGCGGCCCAGTAAAAAAGTGAATGGGTCATTTTTAAAAAGACATAGAATTAGCAAAAATAACAAACTGAAAAGACAGCGACAATTTTACCTTCCAACATATACTGCATTACAACAGCAATAGCAGTACTGTCTACAACATGTGCAACCAACAAAGCTCAGCCTAAAAAGTTTGTACACAACAATATAAACAGAAAACTGTTGATATTAACCTATTCAGGCTAAAATATATTCACACCCACAGAACCAGCAGCATTGGCTCTGAACAGCGCTGTTATGAAATTAACCATTTTATTGCACAAAGAGGCAACTAAACATGAACCCAAACAGCAGAGAAGGCGTTTACATCAGACAGAAATTGCACTCTGAACATATCAATTTATAACAGCACTGTTGCTTCAGGACTATCATGAGCAGCTAAGGCGCTACCAGCAGTAAAAGAAAATCAAAGAATGAAAACTTCCAGCCCAGTATTGTTTGAATCATGAAAGATATGATGAAAAGTGTCTAGCAAGGCGCCAAATCTTAGACAGTGTATGGAGTCCACAGCAGTAACAGGATCAAAGAAATCTAAAAACTAGCCTACGTCACTCACAGACAATTTATCTTCTTATTTAATGTGGGTAAAACAGAAAAGCATTTCAGCTAGAAGCCATTATCAGTGTTTACGACTTCTGACTAAATAGGAAGGTTACTAGGTTACCTAAATAATAACGCAAGAAGCTTGAAACATGTTTTACTTAATGTTACCTCTGTGAGGGCCTCCTCTGTCTATAAAGCCAGCTAGCTAACGTTAGCTGCTGAAGGCAGCCCAGAGAGTCCGCCTGTTGTTACCAGAGCAACCATCTGTGTTCCGGAGGCTTCCTAATTGTTTGATCCTTATTCTCTGGTTCAAACAGTTTTGTTTTAATCTGAGGAGAAGAACACAAAACTACAGCACTTCTGTTTCTATTTCTTTTTTTTGTACATACACACATTTTATTATTTTTCCCAACAAAACATATTTTTATCAAATTTGGCTGGAGGTGACAGCGAGTAAGTGGGCGAGTGCCGCCCCGGCCCATTACTGACTACGCGCCTGGTCTGTAGCCAACTGTCAGTCACCTAGTGGCAGCTAAACATATATATCAACTGCCACTGATACAACAAAGCTCTCTAGCTAGCGTCACAGAGCTCTGTACCAGCTTAACACATCTACCAGTCTGTTAGATAAGAAGATTAACAACATTCTCATGTTTCCATATAGAAATATCCCAGGAGCTAGCAGCTCTGTCCAAAGATAAAAAAAACCACCTATCATAAACTCTAAAGCTCATTGATAATTATAATACTTAACAAATAATACTTAATAATAATTAACTTCATTAACCATTACATTATATTTTTTAACTCCATCAAAGGTGTCTTTAAACAACTTGATGGTGATGACTGAACACAATTTTACCAAAGGGTAATTTTAGCAAATCAAATAAGAAGACACAACATGTAAATGAGACAACTTTATTTACCTGGAAGCATGTTTCTCTCTCGTCTTTTGGTTCAGCAGTCTCTTCAGTCAGCACAGAGAGACAAACTGATAAAAAAAAAAAAAACCTTCATCAAACTCCTATTCAGAAAGCACACAACCTGTTGATGTAATGGTACCAAAAGCAACAGTAATGTAAGAGATAAATACTAGTGCTGTCATACGATTTAAATATTTATTCACGATTAATCGCATTAATGTCATAATTAACTTTTAACATTTTTATCTATTCTAAATATCCCTTGATTTCTTTTTATCCCATTAATTTTTTTCATTTTAGTGCTCTTTTCAACATGGAAAAGGCGATTGGCTTGCTTTGTGCAAACGTTTTTTTTAATTGAAAACATCATTGGCATATAGCCTTCTGCAGTGTTAAATTTGACGTGTAACATTCTCACTTGAAGCAGTCATTCACACTTTGAGCAAATAATCTCTCACACAATGTAACACTGTCCATCATTAAAAGCGTGAATAAAGTACTTTGACAAGGGGGCGGGGAATTTGCATCAGCTGTGTGCTTGGCCATCAAGTGGTATTTCAGACTGGACGTGCTGCGATGATAGCTCAGTTCATGACAAACTACAAAACACACAGATCACTTTGGTCTTGTCAATCAAACCATTTGGCTACTTTTAAAAAGTAAACTTTCCATTCAGAATCTAATAGGCATCCATTTGGGAGTCTCATGCTTGTCATCTACTCAAAACGTAATGTCACTACTCTTTGGCCGTCTCGCAAGCCCAAACAAGTGTGCGCGACGTGCCTGTTGTTTTGTTTCCGGTCTAGCTATATCCAGTGTGGTGCTCTAATTTTTCTAACGTTACTAGTTGTTGCAACAGCATGTGAAAAAAACTAGAAAACTAGAAAAAAAACTAGAAAAGTTTGCTAGGCCAAAAAGAACGTTAATTTTTTAAAATAAAAATGTACGCTGTAAAAAGGGGAGTGCATCAAAACCGTTAATAACGCGTTTAACTGACAGCACAAATAAATACTGAATTTTAAAACACTACTCATACTGACAGTAAGTAGTTGCAATAGTGGAACAATAGTGTTTTTTTGCATTACTGTCCAACACTGCCAGTTGAAAAATTATAAATATAGATTTGTCCATCGTATGCAATGTTACTGACTTTGACTTTTGAGCTTTTTGGCTCGTATCTGTGTGAGCCAAAGGGTTCTATGAGCTCAGCAGACTAGACATATGCATTATGTGCCAAACTGTTATGAAAAGCTAAGCTCACATTCTGTCAAACAATATGTTTTTGTGTGTGTGTGTGTGTGTGTGAGTGTGTGTGTGTGTGTGTGTGTACAACAATTGTCAGACAGATATGCATGGTGTTGATCAATGTCAAAGGGAGCTGAGAATAAGATCCATCCTGAGGAGAGATCACTGCGGGGATTGACAATTATAAAACACATCAGTCTCCTGTTGCCAGCTGAGATGTGTAGCTGATGTGCAAGTTTTTGGAGAGATAATTCACTCAATGAAATGAATCTTCTTCATTCATCGTGTCCCATAACTCATCAAAAGATTGGTGTTGAGGTAGATGACCTTTTCAATGGATATATAATTCACCACCAATATGTACTTTGCCCTTTACAGTGATGAGCATGGTGAGGAAGGGTGGAAATTTATAGCTTGTTGAATATTGGAGGAACTGGGCTGGTCAGTTTGATTGTCTGTAGTCCTCCCCCCCCCCCCCACACACACACACACACACACCATCATCGCATGACAAAAGTGTTACCAACAACATACAATCTGCTATTGACACACCGTTGCTGACCGTGTTATGTGTCTGTGGCATTACGTTGGATCTGACCTGCTGGAGGAGGAGACTGGTTGACAAAGCTGTGCCTCATTAAAGCCCAACGAAATGCTCTGACATGTGGCTCAACCTTAACAATGTAGGGTGTATAGGTAGGAGGAAAAGGTGGAGAATTAAGGTCTGGAGTAAAGATATATTTAAGGTGACCACGTTAAGAGTTGTAGATGTGTAGGTTCTGATAAAGATGCATACGTTGTTTTGTATTATAGTGCATGGATTATTGTCTTATATTATGAGGGATTAAGCATACATTTTTTTAGGGTGGCTCTCAAGCAACAAGTAGCAAAGTACACACTGATAACCAAGGTTCATAAGAAATTTAGCTAATAAGATATGAGCTAATTAGATTATAACATCAAGTACAAATTGTGGTGATGACTTGAAGCTTGGACTCAATTAGAGGAAAGGAACGCCTTGACTCCACTGGTAGGTGTGATCTGGCTCCTGTGAGAGGTGGAGGCACTGATTACCATACGTCAGACAAGGTGTCAATATGGGCCTCATGTGGCACTTCATTAGACAGTTTGAAATATATTTTATTATTTACCTTTTAGGAGCCGTGTTTTTCCCCGAAGGTTGTGCGTGCTGGTAGAATAATTAATAATCAAGACAAATTTTCTATGTGTTGCATTGCTTTAATGTCAGACACACTGGCCTCAGATTATAATGGGGGAACCTTTTGTGATAAAGCATAGTAGTCTACCTTTCCAGGCAGCATTTCTTGAAGAGCTACAGTTCCTCTCATACACTGCAGCTTACCGTGGTTTTCTCTTCTTGCCTTTTTCTCAGAACGCACTTTTATTCACATGTTCATGCACACAGCCATTATTTGACTACATGTTTCTGTTATAATGGCTGAGGCCATTATATTCTACCAACTAAAACAACCCAGCTTGCCTGTTGTTGTGCCTTTGTTGTGCTTTCCTTTGGCCACCACATTATATCATTATTTCTCCTCATCAAGGAAGCAGGATTTGGTCTCTTTCATAAACTGCATTTTTTTGCAGTTGGATAGTGGCAGAGCTAACATGAACAATGTTAAAAAGCATATTTTAAGAGTAGGTATATCAGAATAAGCTATTCGCACAGGACTAGCATTACCTGGGGACTTCTAGTAACTCATTGTAGCGGTTGTTTACGATTTCTATTCCTTACAAATAAAGTAAGTAAAAATGTCACTGAAAATGAATTAATTAAATGTCATCTCTGAAGTTTTGTCAGATCCTTGCCATCCTATAGGGGAGGGGGCGTGGTAATGTCAGTAAATTTGTGTGAAATACAGACTTAGTTTATCCTGTGCCAATTTGCTCCACGAAACACAGACGTGGGGGGCGGGGGTTAACTTCTAAATCACATGAGGTCCCTTAGTAATTCTAGACCTGTTCAAACAAGACTTTAGAGGGATATTAACTTCTGACCTGTGAACAGATTTGCTATGATGAGTGAATATTGCTGTTTGTGTCCCTGTGCACACACTATTGCAAAATTCACATAGGTAATGTGAGATAGTGAAAACTATTTCAAAGAGGAACACTATCTTTTACAGAACTAAGGCAGATGCTCTGCAGATAGGCCGTCCAAAGAACCTATTAAATCCAATTAAGGCATCTCCTCTACCCTCAAAGGTTTTAATCAACATTTTGACACCTAAGGTCTGTCAGTGTCATGGCAAAATATTAACATTTAGTATGCCAATTAGTGTGTGAGTTTCCATTGAAAGAGAAGTGTTACATGTCGACCTGCACAATAGAAACAGGATGGTACACATGGATGGAGGCAGAAAGAACACAAAGGCTTTTAAAAAAAGGGCCAATTCAATCGTCCTTCTTCTCTCTCCCAGTTTACTCTTAGAAGTCCCACAGGTAAGTTTAAGAGACGCCATCTCAATCGCCTCGCTCCACTCTGAGAGGTCTTTACATCACAGTGAATGAATCCTGTCAGTTTTATTACCAAAGGATCAGGGAACCACTGTGAAACTAAACTAAACTGAAAAAATAACACACTACATTGAGAGCCCGCTTCCCCAACCTCATTTATACCCCCCTTCTCTGAAGCAGGCATGCTTGATCAGTTTGGAATCCAACAGGCTCTCCTTTGGCTTCCTTTACCCAAATCTTGTGCTTAGACTGTTAAAAGTGAATGCAGCTGCTCATCCGTCTGTGTGTCCTTATCCACATTTCTGACTAAGCAGCCTCCTTTTCATTATGCATCCTTATTTTCTCTTGACCCTACCCCCTGCTCCTATCATTTGCCTCTGAGACACAGCTCAGGTATAAACATTACTAACATGCAGTTTGCTACTGGGTCAATACACATTAAAGTGAAAAAAGTCTCTGGCTAAATCAATTTGAAATACAGTATGTTAGCCCTTAAATATGTCACACAAATCAGTGGCACACAGCTGAAAATGTAGATTTTATTGAGCATTTAGCACTGTGTGTGAATTATTTCTATGCTGTCAATTTCCTCCGCAGCCTGTCGCTCCCACCTTTCTCAGTCTCTCTCTCCACATTTATTGTTGCCCCCTAATGAAAAGTGGAGGCAGTGTAATCTTCTCTTTTGTCCCTTGGGTCTCCCTCCTGCCCAACAGCAGCAGATCAAGTCAGAACAGCATTTGGCCAACAGACAGAAATTCACTCCCTTGTCGCTATCAATCTCCGCCGCTGTTGACAATAATCCTGATTTGCCTTTCCCTCTTGTTTCGCTCCCAAAGCCCCGGCGCTTCCACCTCCTGCTCGCTTCAAGAAAACAAGGTTTTACTGTGATTGTTGCTGACAGCCGAACCTGCAGATTCATCTGTGCTGGATTCAGTGTCACAGATCTCTGCAATGCATCAGCTTAGGCTCTGTCCATTAATTTAATTTGACAGTGGCAGATGAAGTATTTAGATCATAAAATTAAGAAATAGCACCAATACAAAAATGTCAAAATTATTAGTTAAAAGTGTAAGTATTTCACTCAAATTAAGTAAAAGCCCAGATGTGTGAACCTAAAAAGTAAACACCTCTCCGTAAGGGGTTTAAAATAAATTGCAATATATGGTTACATTTCACAGTTTTTTCAAAGCAATTGATGCAGTATTTTTTGTGTAAATTGTCAGATTGTACAGTGTACTGTATCACAATTAAAGTATGCACAGAAAAGAAATGCCCCTGATAATTACATTATTATTACTATTATTACTATTATTGTTGTTATTATTATTATAGGCCATTCATTATTATATTGTCCATCCTGATGCATCAATGCATAAAAAGCATTATACTGTTGGAGCTGGTACTTTCTATAAAATTGTAATTTCAGAATTCATTTTTTATGTAAATCGTAATCTGAAAAGAACAATTGTAACTCCAGCTGTTAAATAAATGTAGTGGAGTAGAAAGTAGCATCAAATCAAATTAACTAAAGATGCACTTTCCATCACTGATAATCTATTTTACAATAACTCAAATAATATACTCTTTACACACACATACATTATTTATTTGATGTCAAGAAATATTTAATATAAACAAATAATTTAACCTGGCGACATTTCCCATCTAATTTTTTCTTTTACTGAGTACAGCTCAGATTACTTTTAATTCATAGTTAATTTATGTCCCCATTGTGGCAATAACATTGATGATGGCTGTGATGATATGTTTAATGCCATACTTCTAAATATGTGTGCATAAAATGTATAAAATAGCTAACATGTCCACTGGATTAGTATATGCAACCATGAATTAATCATAAACCTAGCACATTAAATGTCGCCACAGTCTAGTGGAGTCGAGGCTAAGTAAACCTACGTGTCTCATAAGGAAGTCAACCATACAAAGACATAAATAACATTGTGTCCTTTTGGCTGGCAAATATAATTAGCTGATGTTTATGTTTTAAAGGCCATTTCAATAAGGTGGTGTGAATATCACTGCTGCAACTTACAGTCTGTCCCTAAGATGTGGGTGATACAGGTAGGCAGATCCCAGTCTTCTTTACTGTAATGTGCTACATTCAGTTTAATCACATACTTTAATGTTGTCCGTGCACACGCAGAGATGTAAACCAGTTTTAATTGTAATCTTGTGCTGTGTTCGTAGCAAGTTACATCAGCCTGTCAGCTTGTAGCTCAGCTGATACTGTCAGGGGAATCCTGCCGTTCAACCATGAAGACAGATGTTAGACGTGCAAGATGTCAGAATCTCTTTACTGTTATATTTTTCCGAAAAACCTATTAGGTCTCCTCAGGGAAGCTGCTCAGTCCCTTGGAGCAAAACAGCCCAACAGTAAAACAACAAAATGTCTCATATGCAGCATGGTTTATCTTAGGTGTTCACTTGAGATTCATAAAAAACAAAGAGAGCTGCTCTTATCAAGATGTAGAGAGAGAGTGTACGTGTGTTTGTGTGTGTGTGTGTGTGTGAGTGTGTGTGAGAGTGTGTGTGTGTGTGTGTATGTGTGTGTTGAGGGGGGGGGGGGGTCTTATCATGACCTCCTGCTAGTGTTTCATGGGCCCATTTGACCACTGTAGCCTATCCTGTGCCCCATTTATTGTGATTGTATGGAGTTATTGAGGAGTTGGACCTATTAGGTGGGAAGCTGCCATGGCTATTCCGACTAACAATTACCATAGCTTGCAGCCGTGTAGATCCCACCCTGATGCATCTGGAGGGAGGGATGGGTGAGGGATGCTGCTAAGGGGAAGGGTCCTCAGGAGACCTGCCACAGCAACTTGCCGTTAATCAATCCGATTTAGACCGGACAGGGACGCACTTAGTCGCTGCTCCCTCCAACACTGCCATGGCAGGGAAGAGAAAATGTGTGCGTGACCTGAATCTCATTGGAGTGTAAGGACACAAAAAGATGGATAGATGTGTCCGGAATGAAGAGATAACGATAGGGTAGATAATCGGAGAGGGGTGATGGAGGGGGTGTGAGGTGTGGAGGGAGAGACAACAATTAATGAAGTGATGTGAGTTGAATTAAAACAAAGGAAATGTATTGATTCATTTCTGTCTCAAGGAGGGGAGTAAAAATGTTCATCTTCTCTACATGGAATAAATGCTTGTATGGAGAAATATAACAAGATAAAATCGGTGGAAGAAAACTCATCTTTTAATGGAGCATGAGGAGAAATGGATAGTTTGTCTTATTTGATTGATCTTAGCGATCACAAGAGAGTCAGGGGAGCTTGATGACTGGTGGAGATGATGGACCCAGAGCCGGAGACAAGGATGGAGTGAGGGTATCATATTTGCATTCATTAATATGTATGTGCTTGTATACTTTATTTTCCACTATTAAATGGATCTTCTGCTTGAACAATTGGTTACTTACCCAATGATGCAATGCAATTTATTATAAGCGGATTTGCTTACTGGGTGCATAAATAATTTGGAACCTAACTTAAACACAAAGATAATGAATAAGTCTGCCCTATTGCCATCATAACAGCTCTTTACCCATGTTTAAATGAAGAAAAGCCAATTGTTTGAGTATGAAACAAAACCTTAAATTTAGCAACTGTGTCGTCCACCCAGGCCCCCTGTCAGGAATTAACGTCATAAGGACAATTTCCACATTACCACAAATTATCACATATTATAACAACATGTATGGGAGAAATATGATATTGGAACATGAGGGCATCATTAGATCTGCTTCCAATGGTATCATATTTGTGTTAGCTGCTATGGAAACATGTACAGTAATCGTCAGATGTAACTAATTCTTCTTACATGGCTGGTCATACCATTAGAGACGCAACACAATGTTTAATCAGACATCCACACACATGAGCCTGTCCAGATGTCGATAAAAAAGTGAAGAATTACTTATTAGACCGTAATACTTTTTTAAATTGTGTCAGGCTCCAGGTTCTGTGGTCTACACACCAGATAATGCATGTTTAGTGCATTGGTTTTGAATACAAGCAATTGCAGGATGGCAGACATTAATGCCAGTTTTATGAAGCTCATAATGTCAAGCTCTTGTTGTAACTGTGTCATAGGGGTGGTGATTACATTGTTGGTTATTTTGAGGCTATGATGTTGTTCAACATTCTTTGTCCTTGCCGATGCATATTGTCTATTTTAAGCATTTTGTAAAAATTGGTTAAGTTTAGAAAAAGAATGTGATTTGGGGTCAAATTAGTACATTTGTTACGTTACTATGATGTAATTCTGCATGGGACATAAAACATGACATAGATCCATTTGTTTCAATTGTTCCATAAAGTAAAATAATACTTTTTTTAACGGCTCACGAACTCTTGTCTCCTGGTTGAAAGTCCAGTTTGTTTGACCCATCCATCCCCCCAACGTAGCCCCTTAAACAGAGTGTGGCGCTCTTGTACTTTTTTACCTTACGTCCAGCTTTGCTTTGGTTTTAGTGTCTGGCACACGCCAGCATTATTTTTGACGACAGCAAACAGATGTTTTCAGTGAAAAAGCTCTATAACCCCACCTTACGCTACACATACCAAGCACCAAGCAGTAGGCAAACAAAGTAAGCAACTGGCTGGTGAACATTGTGGAACATAGTAGCTAAAAAGACATATTTTCCTCAAGAATTGGTGAGCAAAACAGAACTAAAAAAAATGATGTTTCAGAACTTAGAACTTAGATTCATCAAGTGACACAAACACGATTCAATGCTAATATTGCTCTGTATCTACTGGATAAGTGTGAAATTTGCAACTCTTTGCCAACAAGTTCCCTATACCAACTTAAAAGGTAAAAACATGTTAGCCTTGTAAAGCTGAAATACCTGTTAGTTAATAGCCTATATTTGCCAGTGACTGTTACTAGCTAATGACATTGATTAACAACAAAGACATGTTCATATGTATGCAGCCGGTGAGTGTATATCTACACGCTCGTTGCCTTTCTTGTAGTGGTCAACAAATTAAGTGATGTCCTCCCTGAGGCTATCTTGCAATCTTCCTCCGCCTCTTCTCTGCAACAGGTGGATCAGGTGTGGCAGCGACAATCCTCTGGAAAAATTGAATGTTGCTACGAACGTTGTGTTCTCAAATGGAGGTTTAAGGCAAAAGATCAATCTCATCTATCTATCCAGTGGGCAGGAAGGCATCTGTGCTGATCACAGTATGAAACAGGAAATAAAATGGCACCGGTCACATCTAGATGTGAGCCTGGTTTGGCTGGGATACTGGGATAAAATGAAAACGATAAAACTATTAAAATCACTAGCCTACATAAAACACTAGATTTGAAGACATTTTATTTGTATTAATCAATAGATAACTGGATTGTATAATATTTACCTTCTTCACATTGAACATAAAGAATTCCACATTTTTCCTCAACCCTCAGATTAACAGTTAGATGGCTGTGTTGAACATGCCTCCATTACAGGTGATGATTAACGTTTGGGGGCAACAAGAGGATCAGAGATTTAAATAAGAGCAGAGAGGATTGTGGGAGCCGAGGCCTGCAGAGATGCATGGATGAGATTAAAAAATCAGTTTTCCTTAAGGAAATATTATAAATTGGCCAATGAAAATCATTAATCTTCAATATTCACTAATGAAAGTACATACATCCATAATCCCAGAAACATGAAAGTACAAAAAAACGTAATTAAAATTATGTATGTATATAATTATAATTCATAGTTGTTGTTTTTTTAACAATTTAATGAGCTTTATTGACATGAAAGTTCTGGAACAATGTCAAGAAAAATAATGTAAAACAAATGTGAAAAAACAAACCTTTTTTGAGATGAGTGAAATTCTGGTCATAATATCGGCATCTGAGCATGATTGTACAGATCATGTCAGCACCCCTACTATAAAATTCATAAACACTGTTCTACACTTTCCTCTGTTCAACTTTAGCCAACCTCCTTCTCTTTCTTACTTTTTTTTAAAAGTGCAGATGTTCTTACTGTTTTTGCTCTTCAAAAAGCTGCGAAGCCTAAAACAATTATGTACTGTAAGTGGAGAGTTGCATTTTCCCATCAAGCTCTGTATTGTTGAATAGGTTTTTCACTTAATTAAAACTAACCTTGAGTTGAAACATCAACTCTTTGTCATACTGTATATGGTATGAAGATGGTCAGATTTATAGATATTTTATACCAGCGCAACATATGTAAAATAACGACTGTGAATCACTGCTCTGAACATTGTTATATATCTATCTCCCTCATCTATTTACTGTTTATAATAAAGGCTTAAAATGATCTACTTTCTCAATAGTATTTCTTTATTTCTTTTTCATCTTTGTAGCCTATTAACATCATTTTTTTAAATCTATGCTTCAGGTGAGGGCCAGTGCAATCGCTCAAGATGCAGACCAGAACTACGACTACGCCTCCAACAGTGTCATCTTGCACCTGGATGTGGGGGACGAAGTGTGCGTCCAGCTGGATGGAGGCAAAGTTCACGGCGGAAACACCAACAAATACAGCACGTTCTCTGGCTTCCTCATCTACCCTGACTGACAGTATACTCACCTTTATATACTCTCTTTCTGTAATCAAGCAAAAATTGTCCTCTCCTCTCTTCATCTAACACTACCACAACTACATTATGTAATCTGTCATTTCATCGCTCTTCAGTACACAAAACATGAAAACATGTAATAACATGATCATTGTTAACAAATTTGTTTAAAAAATGCATATAATATTGTATATATTACCAGTTAGCAATCTGATACACACTTGTGTAATCATTATTCAAGATACTCATGTACAGTAGGCTATGTGTACGCATGGGTAAAACACATGATGCACATCTGTTTTTACATTGACACACACACACACGGCACACACACACACACACACATACACCCACACACACATACACCCACACACACACACACACACACACACACACACACACACACACACACACACACACACACACACAACTAAATACCTAACCTTAACCCTAAACATATCTTAATATTAACCCTAATCCTAAAATCAAGTCTGGATTTGGACCCCACGAATATAGTTAAAAAGACCACACACACACACACACACACACACACACACACACACACACACACACACAAACAAACACACATACACACGAAGGCTTGCTCATATAAACTGAACTTCTCCTATCAGTTGCTACACTGAGACAAGATGACCATGTCAGCCACTGGTCTGAAATCAACTACCATGATCTCTGAATGTACACTGTAAATCGAAGTGTGTGTACTTTGTGGCTACAGCCTGTCGCATTTACTGTGAGATGAACGAGAAAAGTCACGACTATATTGATTGCAGCTCATAATACAGCCAACACCATGAACAGTGTGTTGTGTGTCTATGTTCATGCCGATGTGCGAGCAAAAGCGTATGTTCACCTTTCAGTTTGTGTCGAGGATTAAAAGCATCGCGTTGCTGTTAGTTTGACTTGCACAGTCCCCGGGTACTGTTATGGGACGGGCTGTCAAGTTGTTGGTAACAGTCCCTTAACATACACAGTACAGAGGTTTAGCTATGAGATTTACCCTGAGCCAGAGCTCATGGCATGTCCTGCTAATGATCTGAGGCTACAGCCTATCTGTCCAGTCACACTCACATCTGGCACCCACTGTTTGCTGTATGACTTTGCTGAGATAGTTTGACATTTTGGGAAATATGATTGTTTTCTTTCTTGCCAAGAGTTGGATGAAAAGATTTATACCACTTTCTTATCCATCTGTTTACTATAATGCTTTGCTTAGCACAGCACAACATGGGGGTTAAAAAACGTTTTGTGTTGTTTGTATTTCTTTAAACCAATCACACTCCTCTGGGGCGGCGCTGAGCATTTATCAAATGACGTTGCCTGTTTTACTGCCACATGCCATACTTATAGGTTTTCTGTGCCTTACACTGTCTTTTTTTCATTGTTATGCGTGAGAAACTCCCGACGACATGAAAAAGCTGATACAAACAGCAATCTGATGAGGATTTCTTTTGATAGTCAACGCAAATGTTATTACCTACTTAATGAAACAAAAGAAATAAATGCAGATGCTTTCTAAGGACATTAATTGTGAATCTTTGTATGTAATTGGATGTAACTCACTGCTGTAAATAAAAGACCCCAAAATGCTGACCAAGTTTAATTCTGTATGGTGGGAAACACCTTGTGGGAAAGAACAACAAAAGCATGTCACTGGGTTCAAAAGTTGCATCCAGAAAAGGTATAACAATGTAAACAATTTATTATATTTAACTATTCTGTGATATAATGCTAAGACGGGTACAATATAATACTCCTTTGAGCACATCTATTGTAGTTTTAGTGCCATGGAAGAATAGAGCTTCATATAAGGCCAACAAGTGACACATGTCTAGCTTTGAAACCTAATAGCATGATTGTAAACCAATGAGATTTGGATCTGTAATTGAAAAACCCTCCTGAGTGGCTTTACATAATCTCTGCGCCATGCTGCATCCTACTGTGTGTGTTTTCTGGAGCTGTTACCTTTGTTTACAAGCAGTGTGGATTCATTGTTGTCGCTGTACTTTGCAAGCTGAGTTGTGTATATTTGTTATGTGTGAAATCAGCATAGATCTTTCTCTGCCCTTGAAGACCATGAAACACAGTAATAAAAAAAACAGGATTATTTTGCTGTCACTGAATCAAAGTAAAACAATTGCTTTCTTCATTCTTTATTGTCTTCTTGTACTTAACAGGAAAATCAAGAACTCAGCAGGCGTTGGCATCTGATGTGATACATTTTTACTGCTCAGGGTGTTTTTTTAAAATTAATTACAAAGTTCTCAAGATTTGTATCAGTATTTGTCAAACTTATCACAGATCAGTTGTTAAGAAATGAAAACAGCTGACAAATATCTTCCATTGTTTCAAACAAGAGAGGAATTGTAGCTTCAAAAACACACATTGGCCAAATATGTATTGATATGTCTGCAGTCAGACAGAATTACAGCTGCAGCAGCTTGTTTCAAGCCAGCTTTCCAATTATAATGTAAGACTTGCTACTTCACCTGCTGCTGATTATCCTCTGCAAAAGCACACTGTGAAAACGAAACACTGGCTGAAGGGAGTTCTCACCTCACCAGAATAAAACAAGCAGATGAATCTTTAATTAAAGGTGAGAGATAACACTCTTCTGGATGAGGAGGTTCTTGCTGTATGTGATGCAAATGAAAGGTTTGGGAGATGTTGGACTGGGTGGGGATGGTAGGGTTATCTCAGCAGTATGTCCACCCCCCCTCCCCCCCCACCCTCTGAGTCCCAGCGCTCCCTTCTCACAGATTCCAACGCTACGTTAATTGGACAGGGAGAGAGGGCTGAGGAGGGAAACGTTCAGCCCCATTAGCAATCCCCCTGTGGAAGGCTGAGCTGAGAGGATCACAGACTCACAAATAGGAGGATTAAAATAATCAATAGGCTTCACTCTCTCCTTCAGCACAGACGGGTGCACAACACACACACACACACACACACACACACACCAGACACATTCATGAGCAAACACACAGCCTGAAGAATACCAGTTCCGGGAGCACTACTCTCTTCAACGGTGTCTCTGGATTTTCACAATTAGCTTGGGTCATGTAGATTCAAGCACACACATACAAACACACACAAACACACACACACACACACACACACACACACACACACAAAAACAAACAAGCACACCTATTCTCTGTTAATGAAGGTTAATTTGAGTCTCTGAATAACTGGGAACCAGTAAAAAGGTCAGAGACATGACAACAGTCTTATATTTAGTTATTTTTTGCTCAGTTATTTCTGTTCTCTTCTGTCTGATGAATTCCCAGTTTTTCAGACTAATACTAAATACCATCCTATGATATTATATTGCATCCTATGGAACAAAATTCCCTACATTCTAGGGAATGTTTTTTTTCATCTGTATATTTGATTTAATTTTGATGTGATAGGCCTATTTATATAATATAAGGATGGAGGGATTATGATTTGTTGTTTTGCATTCTTTACTGCTGTTGTTGCAGTCAGTGTTGTATTAATTGTAAATAAAGTATATACACGTGCATATAAAAACAAAAATAATAATAATAACAATAATAAATGTGTAGTTTCATTTTTTGCCTGGAGAGAAAACTCAAATCAACGATTTATACTTCTTTCTTCATTCTGCTTAATATTTCACCAGCCCTAAAGTTACATTTGTGAAACCTTTGAGGATTCCTAATCCACAGGTTTGGAAAAACTACCAAAAGCAATGGCATGCAGATGTGGTAAACATCCCTGCCATTTTTGCCATGAAACTTTTTAAAATGTCCAATAAAAAGTTGTCTCCCTTGCACATTGCCTCTATTGACCACCAGGCAGCAGAAGGAAAACTAGTTAAATTCAGCCAGAAATAAATGACAAGTGACACTTAGGGGCATTGGTTCTCTCACTGCCCCCCTGCTGTCACACCACGTCTCTCCTGAATGAATTGAATAGATCAAATAAATAATATTTATAAAAAATACTACTACTACCACTACTATTAATGATAATAAAAATAATCCTAATCCTAATCACAATAAATACAGATAATTGAAAAGACAGTGGACGTTCTTCAATAATAAAATACTGTGAAAATCAACTTTATATGTTTGACCCTTCTTAGTAGAGGTTATGCAATCCTATTAATTAATTGATAGCAGTCAAGCGGACAGTACACACCTGATTCACATGAATAATTATCAAATATTATTAAAACCCCATTGTTTGTAAATACAATATATGCACTCACTACCACTGAATCAGAACCTCTGTTGAAATTGATTTTCAATGTTATGGGTCTTATTTCATTGCCTGCCTTCTTTATCCAAGTGTCTCATGAGCATAGTTACAGGCAGCTCGTGGACAGTGAGGAGATGTTTGCTATATGCAGCAACAAATTTTGTAGCCTAAAACACGTGTGGCATTGCTTAGAGTCCCCTTAAATTGGATGAAGTTACTCTGAACTCATCAAGAAAAACCGTTAGTTTTTTCCATTTTCACTTTACTTGAATATTTCTATTTTTTAGGCAACTCTTTATTCCACTACATTTATCTGACGGCTATGGTCATATTATTTTACATGTAAAACACATAATCACTATTATCAAATATAATAATATTACTGTTATGCTACCCAGGAGATCCTAAAGAAGTTACAACTAGGTCTAGTTTGAACAACATTTAAGTAGTGCTTACATGTTATTACACCAATAATGATGATCCAATAATAGTATAATATGACACTGGCAGGAGCCATTCTGCATGAGTAGCCCTACTTTGACTATTTATAATGGCAGTACATTTTGTTAACATTTGTACTTGAACGTTTTGAAAGCATTACTTTAACTTGTAACTAAGTATTTAAAAAAAAAAAAAGGTTTTGTTGGGTTTGCATTTAACTAAGTAATCTGAATACTGCTTCCACCACTGGTGTATGCCACTACTTTTCAAATCTCCCACATGATGAAGTATTCTAAAACTCATTCCCTACATAAGTGCGCCACCTGTTGTACGTCAATTGTTATTACACTTGCCAGCAGTTGTAGTACCGGACCTTGGCCGCTGGGCGGCAGACGGCGTCGACTAGTTGTCTGCAGTCAAAGATGGCGGTGCGGAAGAAAGACGGCGGCCCGAATGTAAAATATTTCGAAGCGTCTGATACCGTTTCTCAGTTTGATAATGTCCGCGTCTGGCTGGGAAAGAATTACAAAAAGGTACTGACCGCATGTTTTGTATCCATACACACGCAGCGTATATTTTTTCATCCTGAAATGTGGCGACTTATCTGTTGGGCAGAGGCAGTGACAAAGAGAGGAGGGAGGGTGCTGCTGAACGTCCAGCTGTTTGATTCACTCGAGCCGGGATACAAAAGGATGCTGAGCCAACAGCTGCAACAGATGCAGCCTCGAATGACGGCATCCTTTCACGTTATTGTAGCTAAACCGATGCAAAAGCAGCCCACAATCAGTCCTCCGAGGATCATATTTTGCAAAAGGGCTTATTTAGCCGGCCAGTCAGCTAGCTAGCTAGCTAGTAAGCTAATCAGCTAACGGCAATGCAGCTCAGATCCAGATGTTGGCTCTGTGGCGCGCGGCGGTGACTGAAGCCATGATCCGTCTGGAATAACACTGAGTGGTGTGCTGGTGTTTAGACACATTGATTTAATCAATTAAGTGCATTAGCTCTTTAAAATGCTTCAATAAAAATGATTAAAATGCCGATCACCATATCAGATATTACAAATTATAACGGTTAATTTACCCTGAATAATAAGGAAGACAGCAATGCTCCCTCCACTTATTGACTTAATCGATCACACATAGCACTTATCAGCACACTGTAGTTAACTTTTAGGTGTCCTCTCTGTGGCTTAGCTCTGCCTGACTGACTCTCTGTGTTGATGTCCTCGCAGTACATCCAGGCCGAGCCCCCTACCAACAAGTCTCTGTCTAGCCTGGTGGTCCAGCTGCTCCAGTTCCAGGAGGAGGTGTTCGGTCGGCATGTCAGCAACCCTCCGCTCACCAAGCTGCCAGTATGTTTCCATTCACACAGACATACAGATGACTTTCCCCCTACGGAGGCATTTTGAAATGGTTTTGTATTGTGTCTGCAGATGAAGTGTTTTCTGGACTTCAAGTCAGGAGGGGCCCTCTGCCAAATCCTTGCTGCTGCCTATAAGTTTAAGAGTGACCAAGGATGGTAAGACTTTCTTTCCAGCTAGTGTAAATGTTATTTAAATGAACCAACTGAAAAATGAATTGTGTTATCTGTGCTCTGAGTACTCCTTTAGTTAGAGTTGAGTTAGAGTTGTATTTTGGCTATGTTGCTGTTTCATGTGTAACTCCAGTCTAATTTCCTGGTAGGCGCAGGTTTGACTTCCAGAATCCGTCGAGGATGGACCGAAATGTCGAGATGTTCATGACGATTGAGAAGTCTTTAGTGCAGGTGAGTTTGCCTCAGAGTTGTTCTTTATGTTTGTAACACACATAATGTGGACTGCAAAAAGGTTTTCAGTTTTTAAATGTTTAAGGTGTAATAGCAGTGTTTTTATCATTGACAACATCATTTAAAAAAGCTTCTTTCACTTGCCACACTTTCCACACAACACAACATTACCACAAAATGCTATAATTATAATTGTTTTTAAGAGATCAACTGTGACCTCCAGCAGGAATCCGTTGACACATTTTCATTGTTTGTTTTCCTGCAGGCACCAGAGCTAAATGATTGCAAAGAAAACACTCAGTTTGAGAGGTTACATGTTTCTTATGATTACATCATATTTGTGAAGTGCCTAAGAATCACGCTGTTCGCACTTCACAGAAG